>NC_134404.1:172682799-173284466 GCF_038048845.1 Mixophyes fleayi | reverse complement strand
CAATCTATTTTGCACGCAGCGGCTAGACTGATTTTCCTTACAAACCGTTATTCCTCTGCTGAGCCACTCTGTCAGTCTCTACATTGGCTGCCTGTATTTCAACAAATCCAATATAAAATTCTTCTACTAACATACAAGGCCATCAACAAAATTGCACCGACATACATTTCCTCACTTGTCTCGAAATATCTCCCTACTCGACACCTCCGTTCTGCACAAGATCTACGTCTCTCCTCCACTCTCATCACATCCTCCCATTCTCGGTTACAGGATTTTTTCCGGGCTGCACCTACTTTGTGGAATTCCCTCCCTCGCACAGTAAGACTTTCCTCTAGTCTTCAAACCTTCTGTCACGGGCACTAGGAGTCTTTACCCAGGTATCACCAGATGATGGACTTACCAGAGCAGTATAGGTGGTAATATGATACTCTGGTAGCGGGGTGATCACGGAACAGGAGACAGCAGATGGTAAGAGAATGCTCGTGGAAAGTCAATGACTAGCAGCACTGGTAATATATGGATAATTGACACGAGGAACTGGATGGACAAGGAAACATGAGGGTAGTCAGTGGTCTGCGGATAGCAAGTTGTACCACTGCTATAGTGAGGAGGAATGTCCAGAAATAACGAGGAGGTGATGAGAGTCAGCGGTCTGCGTATAGCAAGTGGTACCGCTGTCTAGGTGAGGGAATGGAATCCAGGTGAAGGTATCCGGGAAGTCAGTGGTCTGCGTTAGCAAGTTGTACCACTGCTATGTGAAAGGATACTGGAAACAGGTGACTCAGGAAACAGGGAACAGTGGTCTGCCTCTAGCAAGTTGTACCACTGAATATATATATGTGAGGAAGAGCACGGGGAGATAAATGCAATGCAGAGTATACACGGGCACACTGAACTTGATCCCACGATGATATGCACAAATAGTAATAACTGAACAGCACTGCACAAATACAAAGTCACAAGAACTATCCAGGCAAAAGGTAACACAGTCAAATGATGGCAATAGTCTCAGCAGATAGGAAACTCCAGAGGAGAACAACACAGTCCAGCAAGGTATGCAATACTCCAGCACAGTCAATGAGAAGTATGCATAGCGTGGTTCAGGAGAGCAGGCTGTCAGACAGAAGTGCAGGGATATCTGAATGGCTGGAGGCCGGTAGGATACGAAGTCCCAGGAGGGTAGAAGCGGTAATCAAGTAGGTGCAGCGCACAGGTAGGTAGACCGGCAGGGATGGAAACAATACTCAGGAAGCAGTAGTATATAGAACTGGACACCTGGAAACACAGGAGAGTAGAGGTGGTCTAGCCGAGATGAAAGCAGCGGAGCGTTGATCCAATGCAGACAGGCGAGTTGACACAAGCGGAGACACTGTAGAAGCACGGAGAGCGGATCAGCTGGCTGCAGACACGAGGAGTACTGGAGGGTTGCGATGAGCAGGGTACTGCAGATACACGGAGGCAGCGGATAGGAATCAGCTGGAGCAGTCACGTTGAAACACGGGAGAGTTGAGGTGAGCAGGATACTGTAGAACACGGAGGCAGCGGATAGGAATCAGCTGGTGCAGTCACGATGAAACACGGGAGAGTTGAAGTGGACTGGAAACTGTAGTAGCACAGAGGCAGCGGATAGGAATCAGCTGGTGCAGTCACAATGAAACACAGGAGAGTTGAAGTGGACTGGAAACTGTAGTAGCACAGAGGCAGCGGATAGGAATCAGCTGGTGCAGTCACGATGAAACACAGGAGAGTTGAAGTGGACTGGAAACTGTAGTAGCACAGAGGCAGCGGATAGGAATCAGCTGGCACAGTCACGATGAAACACAGGAGAGTTGAAGTGGTCTGGAAACCACAAACGAACAACAGGAATCAGCAGGAGCTGAACACACGAGGAAACACAGGAACACCTTCAGAGGCTCATGGGGAATGAGACTCCAAGATCAGGCAACGAGGTATTGACCTCAGGTGCTTTAAATAGGGAGTGTTGCCTGATCAGCCAATTAACTAAAAGGAACATGAACTGAAGGTTTGAAAGGGCTGCACATGCACAGACCCTCAGGATGGTGGACGGCCACGGTTCCTAAACACACGAGAAGTAGCACTCACAGTCCGGTGAGTGACACCTTCAAGCGTTCACTGAAAACCCACCTCTTCAGACAAGGTTATGATATTCCTTAACCATCATCTTAATTTCCCTAGATTACCCTATTGCCATCCTCTACACTGCTAACGCAAGACAACAACCTTCTGACCAACATTGCAACACACACAGCCCACTCAGTACTTTTACCTTTGCAGTCTGGCTGGTCCATTGTGCAATATGATGTAGCACATGCCCTTGTGTTTCTAACTCCCATTGTCCTATAGATTGTAAGCTTTCGAGCAGGGTTCTCTTACCTCTCTGTCTGTATGTATTACCCAGTATTATCTTATTAATGTTTGTTCCCAATTGTAAAGCGCTACGGAATTTGCTGGCGCTATATAAATAAATGTTGATGATGATGATGATGATGATCCTTAACCTCAACTGGGACTTCTTGATCAGGTATGTGCAATAGGGTTTTTAAGTTAGTGGTAAGGGTAAATTGACATTCTAAGTGGGTGTTAGCATATACATTTAGGTCACATAACCAATCACGCAGATATCAGAGGATAGCCATCTGGTTGTGCGAGACTAGATTCTGAAAATTAATACCTCTGTTAGTTCTTCTTATTGTTGTAGTTTCTGTAAGCTAATTCTAGGACTCTTGCCCATCCAAATAAATTTACGGTACACAAAATTGAAATGTGTCAAATCTCTTTGCGTTAATAGTAATGGCAAACATTGAATAAGATAAAAAAGTTGGGGAAACAAACCATCTTGATTAAATTTCCCCTTTCAGTATAAGACAGAGGGAGATGACTCCAACTCTCCAGCTCCAGCTCTAAATGCCACCACAGGTCTAGCCCTACGTCTCAGTTGAGACATCAGGGATAGTAACCTTCCTGACTTGTTGCCCCATCGATAATACTTATGCTTAGTATACTTCAAGCTGTGCCCTGCTTGGAAAAGAAGATAATTCTCGAAATGTATCCGCATAGGCTGAAACGCCTCTGATATTGAGGATTATAGGGACTGATAGTTAGTCTCTACCTCTTTTTTTTTTTGACACATAGCGCAGCACCACCTTTGACGTCTCCCAAAAAAGGATGAGAGTATCCCAATACTCAATGTTGTCATCTCCGTACTCCATACATTTTGCATTTAAATAAAAATCATTGGAATTGGCTAGATAAGTAGGGAAACACCAAAGGTGGCAACAGTCTTTGGGTTGTGCATGACTAATCATGAGGGATATGGGCACATCATCTTCATCATCAGCTATTTATATAGGGCTACTAATTCCGCAGCGCTGTACAGAGAACTCACTCACATCAGTCCCTGTCCCATTGGAGCTTACAGTCTAAGTTTCCTAACATACACACACACACAGACTAGGGTCAATTTGATAGCAGCCAATTAACCTACCAGTATGTTTTTGGAATGTGGGAGGAAACTGGAGCACCCGGAGGAAACCCACACAAACACGGGGAGAACATACAAACTCTACACAGATAAGGCCATGGTCAGAATCAAACTCATGACCCCAATGCTGTGAGGCAGAAGTGCTAACCAGTAAGCCACCGTGCGGCCCACATGGTCCGATAAAAGTATATTGTTTAAGTCAGTGTCTTGTTTGTAAGGAATCAAGGCATCAGCCACTAAAATGTAATCAATCCTAGAGAGAAAGTAATCAACCGCCGAGTAGAGAATCATGCTGTCATGTGCGCGGGTGGGCATATATTACCGGTGGCATTTTATAAATAATAGGGTTAGCCTATAATTTGTTGTGAGATGCCCCTTTGTGCCAGTATAGCAAGTAAATTTGCATAAAAACATGTAAGGCTGAGTTGGGGGCCATAAATATTAACTAGTGTGTAGTGCCTGTGATGAATTGTGACATTCAATATGATGTACCAGCCATCCGTGTCTCTTATTGTATTATGGATTTTGTATTGAAGATCAAATCACTAGCTTTATCAGTGAATGAAGTAGCTTCCCTGTTACCGGTGAACAAGCATAAAAACATGAGCCAAATAAAGCAAAAATCACAGCAAGTATCCTATTTCAATTTTCTAAATTAACCAGACCTATTAAACAATGGTTGTGCAAAGTACAGTATGGCAATGCACACATAGAAATCTTGAACAGAAACTAACTGAAATTCCTTTAGCTCCAAAAGACAAAGAGAAAAAGTGGAGTAGGGATTGTGTAATCAAGTAGAAGATCACATGGACTAGAATAGCAATGGTCATAAGAGTAGAAAGAGGCATGGCAGGTGAAGAAGGAAATAAGGGAAATTGGAGCAACTGCAAGAAAAAATAATAACATATCTCAAACAGCAGAAAACAGATAACCGTTATTGATTACATGACAAGAGATAATCATTGTGCCAGTAGCAATAAGTCATATTTTAAACACCCATCACATTGCTATGGTAATTAACTCTTTCTCTCCTATTCAATTTAAATTGTAATCATTAAATATAATGAGTAAATAAATGGGCATTAGCTATATAAATGCAAAAGAGAACAGAAAACTTTACGGATGAATAGAGGATCTCTGTGGTTAAAGTGGAGCGTGGAAGTGATTTTTCGCCAGTATAGGGTGAGTAAAAAATACTGGCCGCCCATTCTCAAAGACAGAGTCTGGCTGGATACATTAAACAAACATTTTGTTTTGAGCATAGAGATATTGACACACTTCTGAGAACTCTTTATGTTTCTGTGAAACCAGAATGGAAAAAGATTACCCTTTGATCCGCCACTACCAGTCTAGACATCTTACGGTATGCTGTATTTTTTTTTTTTTGCTCTAACATCCAGAAGTTTTGTGATCACAGGTCTGGGGTTGATCATATCATCCTCTCTTTCTGGGCCCAGTCTGTGCGCCCTCTCAATTTGAGGATCAACTAGCTCAGCTCAGATGCCCAATGACTCTGGTATGGAGGAACCCAGATTATTTCTACAGTGTCTATTCTTCTATAAGGTCATCAACTTTATCAATCAGCGATTGTATAGTTCTAGCCTGAGTATCTACTAAATTTTGTTTGGCATGGGATTGATCCTCTGTGTCACTAACTCATTGTTTAAGAGTGGCGAACCTAGCACTACTGGCATCAATCTTGGCCAATGTGGAATAATATCTAGTATGTAAATCCTCCAACTCATTATCTCTGAAGGGCATGAGAATACTTGAAATTTCTGAAGCCAATTCCGTAACAGAGGAAATAGTTAGTTGAGGAAAATTAGTAGTAGAGTTATCCGGGTTACATAGGCCACAACGGCGTGGCTGGATTCCGGAAAAACTATGCGATCTTCAGAGTTTCAAGGGTCACCCAACGGTCTCCTAGTATTCTCAGGCATAGATTTGCCAATTATAGATTAAATATTCAGTATAGACCGATGGATGTCATTAGATTGTAGTGTGATTCCTGGAGGTCAGCTAAAATACAGCCATACTTGATTCCTCGCCCACCAGAAATCTGTTACTGTATTTTTATTATTATATTCTTTATACTTTGACACTTTTTGTCTTAAGTTTAATGTATATACTTGATATTTATACACATGTTGGGGTCCTCCTGCCGGGCCTATCCTACTAAGCCCTTCATAACCTGCTCATTCTCAGCTGGTTCCCACATGTGACTGTCTGATAGGTGTCTGACTGCACTGATATCACCAGCAGTCTCTGCAACTTGACTCACTGGGACTCTCTTGATGTTGTCTTGACTTTTATACTGTATTCTCCACTGATGGAGGAGCAACATCTGAGCTCCTTATTGAACAATAATATATATATATATTTATATCTTGTATATATATTTTTCTTGCCATGAAACTTGGACTATTTGAGATCAGTCCATCATAATTGTTCATCAGTACGTCATTATCATACACAAATAATTAACCCATACTATGTTCTACATAACAAGATAGACCTCTTAACTGATTTGTAACTTAAGGTATAGTTCAGTTTATTAGTTGTTATAAGAGAACAAAGTCACTCTGAAATAACCAACAAAGGATATTTGTTAACATCTGCAATAAACTGTACTCTTTAATGCTGTTAAGCATTTTATGACTTAACTTTGATAATTTACCAGATAATGCTAGTGGAACTACATGTCTTTTAACCTTTCCACTATTCATTAACATTGGTAAACCTTAATTTAACAAGATAATCAATACATTCTAATATTTGACAAGCTGAAATTAATTACAAATATCACTTTATTCCAAGGGAAATTATAACTATGTGTGTTGGACTAATTAACAATGTAAAAGTAAGTACAAAAATATAAAAGGGTCCTTTTTATTGGAGGTTCAAAAAGGCTATTCTGAAGTTTGTGCACTTTGTCCCAAAAAGGTGTAATTGCACGGCATGACCACTATATATGAACCATGGTGCCCTTGTGGCACAGTTTCTCTAGAAGTCAGATGGGACAGAGGGGGACATTTTGTCGAGTCTTACTGGGGTATAGTATCAACAATAGCACACTTTATAGGAAGTTTCCTTGATCTTGAGCTGAGATGGAGCAATTGGCAATTCCCAGTCTCGTGTCCTCACAAACTTCCTCATCCAGTGGGAGACTAAGATCATTCTCCCTTTCCACAACATGGTAGTTCCATGAGGGTAAGGTAGCTTCAAGCTGAATACCATCGATTTGAGATATCATACCCTAGTTGGATGGTGTCTGCAGATATTCTCAAATGGGGTGACATCTCATAGAATGTAAGTTATGGGCAAGGAACACAGAAAATGGTGTATATGGAAGAATGCCAATGGGCTTAGCACTTGGGAGGGGGGCATCTGTTGCAGTTCTTCCAGAGAGAGACATCGACCATGACTGCAGAAATTAACATAATATTTAAGGTGGGCTTGAGTTCAGACCCAGAACCTGGTCTTACACAACCCAGGGGGAATGCTGGGTTGCCCCAAATGGAGGCAGATCAGGCTAATTTAAGAAGCCAGACTCAATATCGAGCCAGCAGGTTGTTCCTGCAGACAGGTGGGCATAAGATGCTGCCTTAATAAAATAATTTGAATATATTGTATTTCCTTTCATGTTTGTGCTTCTGCTTTGCTGTAAAAATTATATGTGCATAATTTAAACTGGATTCCTTATTACTTGGCTGTGACACATGGATCATTTGTGTATTGTAGTACAACTCAATAACTCTTCTTACTAATTTGCAAGATTTTACCTTGTATTGTATCACAGAAGGATTATGTTTAGTAGCCCATACAAATGAAATGACCTTAACCTAAGGCTGTGGCCCTAATCTGAAATCCTGTTGCTGGTTGTGGTCACATAGGGAGAGAAGTAGCCCAGACTAGTCCTGAGACCTATATACAGGGCCGCCAAGAGGGGGGGTACTAATTACCCAGGCCCGTGCATGCCCGGGGGACCGGAGAGAAAGGAACAGTTTGGTGATGAAGAAGAGGGGGAGGAGAGAAAGAGAAAGACACAGTTTGGTGATGAAGAAGTGGGGGAGACAGAGAAAGGCACAGTTTGGTGATGAAGAAGAAGGGGGTTGAGAGAGAAAGGCACAGTGTGGTGATGAAGAAGAGGGGGGAGGCACAGTGTGGTGATGAAGAAGAAGGGGGGTGAGAGAAAGGCACAGTGTGGTGATGAAGAAGAGGGGGGGAAAGGCACAGTGTGGTGATGAAGAATAGTGTGGAGAGAGAGAAAGGCAAATTGTGGTGGTCATGAAGAATAGGGGGGAGAGAGAAAGACACAGTTTGGTAATGAAGAAAAGGGGAGGAGAGAGAAAGGCACAGTGTGGTGATGAAGAAGAGGGGGGAAAGGCACAGTGTGGTGATGAAGAATAGGGGGGAGAGAGAGAAAGGCACATTGTGGTGGTCATGAAGAATAGGGGGGAGAGAGAAAGACACAGTTTGGTGATGAAGAAAAGGGGAGGAGAGTGAAAGGCACAGTGTGGTGAGGAAGAAGGGGGGAGCAGCATGGCACAGCATAATGAGAGGGGAGGGAGAGAGAGAGAGGAAGGCACAGTTTGGTAATGAAGAAGATGTGAGGAGAAAGACACAGTGTGGTGATGAAGAAAGGGGGGGAGCAGCATGGCACAGCATAATGAGAGGGGAGGGAGAGAGAGAGAGAAAGGCACAGTTTGGTAATGAAGAAGATGGGGGGAGAAAGGCACAGTGTGGTGATGAAGAAGGGGGGGAGGAGAGAGAGAGAAAGACACAGTTTGGTGATGAAGAAGAGGGGGAGAGAGAGAAAGGCACAGTTTGGTGATGAAGAAGAAGGGGGGTGAGAGAGAAAGGCACAGTGTGGTGATGAAGAAGAGGGGGGAGGCACAGTGTGGTGATGAAGAAGAAGGGGGGTGAGAGAGAAAGGCACAGTGTGGTGATGAAGAAGAGGGGGGGAAAGGCACAGTGTGGTGATGAAGAAGAGGGGGAAGAGAGAAAGAGACAGTTTGGTGATGAATAAGAGGGGAGGAGAGAGAAAGGCACAGTGTGGTGAGGAAGAAGGGGGGAGCAGCATGGCACAGCATAATGAGAGGGGAGGGAGAGAGAAAGAGAAAGGCACAGTTTGGTAATGAAGAAGATGTGGGGAGAAAGGCACAGTGTGGTGATGAAGAAGGGGGGGGCAGCATGGCACAGCATAATGAGAGGGGACGGAACGAGAGAGAGAAAGGCACAGTTTGGTAATGAAGAAGATGGGGGAGAAAGGCACAGTGTGGTGATGAAGAACGACATAGAGTTAAATGTACTAAGCTGAGAGTTTTCCGTTGGGTTTGAAAAGTGGAGATGTTGCCTATAGCAACCAATCAGATTCTAGCTATCATTTTGTAGAATGTACTGAATAAATGATAGCTAGAACCTGATTGGTTCTTCAAGCCCGCCGGAAAAATCTCAGCTTGATACATTTACCCCACGGTGTGGTGATGAAGAAGAGGGGGGGGGAGGCACAGTGTGGTGATGAAGAAGAGGGGGGAGCAGCATGGCACAGAGTGATGAAGGGGTGGGGACAGCATGGCAGAGTGTGAAGAGGGTTAAAAGCAGTATGGCAGAGTGTGATGGGTGGGTAAAAGCAATATGTTAGGGTGTGACGGGGGCCAAAAGCATCATTTCAGAGTGAAAAGGGGAAAAAGCAGCATGCCAAAGTGTGAAGGGGGGCAAAAGCAGCATGTCACAGGGTGATGAAGGGGTGCCAGGAGAAGGGGGGGAGCAAAAGCAGCATGGCACAGGGTGATCATAAGGGGGCACAGCGTGGATGATGAAGGGGCACAATAATGTGTGTGTGATGGCACAGGGAGCTTTTGGCAATGTAGTGTGTGTGTGAGGTAGGTGGTGGCTAATTAATGGGTGCCATTTTGTTTCTGGGGTGATGGTGGGGCAATGTATTAGTGGGAATATTAATTTAAGATTGGGTGGTTTGGGGGCTATTGAATGTGAGGGTGAGTTTGGGGAGAATGAGGTCTCTATTAAATGTGAGTATGAATTATTTAATGGCAGTGATAGTTGCGGGAAATAGGTATATTTCTGAAATGTAAATACTATTCATTTATTGCTGGGACTGTTTGTAGGGAGGGAATTAGGTTTATTTATTAATTTGGAATACTATTATTTTAATGTTGGAGCTGGAGGAAGGCCTAATTATGAATCTTGGGTGGTATTTAACCCATTTTTTTTCCAAATAGGGCCCTCCAACATTCCAGGATCCAGACAAGCCGCAACTAAAAAAACCTGCAGCCACAAGTGGTGAAAGTGAGAAGAACAGGTAGGAGAGAGCAGTAAAGTCTGTGAAATGTTGTGATTCTAGTGGGACAATCTTAATTTTTGGTGAGTGTTCTACCCAATGTAAGGTGCAGGCCAAGACTGTAAACTCTTTCTGTACACACTGCATTCTTTATATACTACACTGCGGTGCTAGATGTCCTGACAAGTGTCCTTTGCCATATGTCACGCAAATTCCTGGCCTAGCGATTTTGACCTGCTAGCCATGCTCCAATGATGCATAGCCACCCCCCCAATTGTATGACCACAACCACTATCAAGGGAGCTGCGGCGCAATTTTTTTTTTAACATGCTCAACTATTAGGGGGGTCCCATGAAGTTGTTGTACCGGGGCCCTGAATTCCTCTTGGCAGCCCTGCCTGTATACATGTCTAAAATATATACTAAAAAAAGTTCCCCTTAGTATATTCATTCTATATGTGTATGCTGGTCCTCATTCTACATCTGATTTAAGATACAAATACATTGAGCTAAAAATAAATAATGCGAAATAAATATTGTTATATTGTTATTGTGATTTTTGTATACTTGCTTATTGTATTTATCCATAACTATGTAGACATTAAATGTAATTTACAATACACATATACTGTAGCCATACATGTGTTTATAACAGGGGCAGTTGAAGATGGACTCTGAAGCATGGATTTGGCATAAGTGAGACATAGCAGGATTAAATCAATGAGCAGTTTTGATTATGAATAAGGAAGAGATCTGGTTTAGGAAGTAGATGATGGTTATGAAACATGTCCACAATTTGGTGTTTTGTTATGTTAATACTTGTGGAAATGTTACAAATACTGTACAAGCAAGACAATGAAACAGAAATATTCCCAACCACCCCCAAAAACTTCACCCAAATGTTAAGTTAAAACACCCCGGTGGATGACAAAATATCAATCACCCATTTTTCAATCGAACATAAATATGGAAAAGACATCTCAGCAAGTGTGGATTGCATGGAATTAATACGATTTCTTTTCTGCTTTTGACTAATTTATAGAATGTTTACTTTAGGAAAAGGAAGTTAACCTTTAATCCAGATGTATTTTCACTAATAGTAGGTTGTGTCTGCAAAGGAGGAGGAGGTATAAAAGGGGTGTTATAGATTCTTACAACTGTGAGAAGAGAAATGATGAAGAAACCTTATGGTATTATTGAAAATATCTAATTTAAAAAAGAATACATATACTTATATATATATATGCCTTGTAACGCAAGTCTCCATCACCTTTTGCTTTTTTCAGTTTTCTAATTAAGAACTGTTAGACTAAACTTGCTATTTTGAAGAAGCATTTAATCTGAATCCTGAATGTTCTTTAGAGTTGTACAAATTTATATTGTGATAGAAAACAGTTTATCTCAATTTGTTTCTATGTTTTCACTATTTCAGTTTTTCCTCCATGTACAGCAGCATAATTATTTTTAAATGGTCCATCTGTCCATGACAAAAATAATCTACAGCTCATTTACTAACACTGCAATAAAGAGCACATTTGCAGTGATCTACATCAACCAATGGGCAATTTGCTATTATATGTCTAATTCAAGTTAGACAATTTCAATGCATTTCTCCCCAGTTTAATTTACCCAACATCGAAACCCAGAAGTCCTCACCTACCTCTGACAAAGACCATTTTTATCTGTTCCCCAGCAAAGATGATAACCATTTCTTGGTAGCTATCTATGTTTCTCTATGTCCCCAGCTATATTTTGGCAAAAATCTTAGGTTTGCCATATTTAAGAATGTCAAAATTTTACTTCCATTCAATGAAATTTTCTAAAAATCTGAGAAATGTATTTTTATTTTTAGAGGCTAAATGTGTTTTTTAATCTTTTTTTTATATACTGGACTGAAATTGGTAAGCTTTTGTGATTCAGATTACTGCTATCATACTACTAAACCATATTGATGCAAAAGGCCATTAGCTTAAGATCACACACCATTAACAATGCATACCAGATATTTACATACTGTCAACAACTCCTGCATTTAGCTATGCAAGTCATAAATCTCCTTTCCCACTCTCCTCTGCTCACCAGTAACATGCCATTTTGCCTGCCTGTCTTGTTATCCTACTCCTAGCTGCTTCCACCTCTTCACTATGTACTCTATATAACCCAATGTTTGACAATCACTTAAACTGAGGTTTGGCTATGTAATCAAGAAATAATGACACAGAGATTGAATGATAACAGACATGGAGGTATAATCATTAAAGAGTTTGCCTACTGAACTTTAATTGCAGGTTATGAAGCAGGTACAAACAACAAGAACCAGTGCAGAATATCCAAGGAAAAACACTTAAAACACACTTAAAAAATTCCAAGCTATTCAGCAGAAAGTGACAGAGCATCTTTCCAAATACACTAGATAGATGCTACTTAAGCGTACAATTTTTGATTATTACATATGTTGATGGTAGCACCCAGACAGCTGTAAGCACATGCTGGGGAGTTGACCACCCCATATATTCAAGCAAATTGGTGTAATTACTATCAGAGTAAATTCACCACTTGGTCAGGTCACAATAAACTACCCAGAAACTTAGCTGATCACCAGAATTGTAATTGTCATCTGACAGAGAGAGTAGTCAAGAATTGTAGTACCTCAATACTTTCTTTATTTTAAAGATGCAGAAACATGGATTGCAGTGTAGCAACCTTCATCTAAGGTCTAAACTCTCTTGAACAGTGTAATATTTGACCTGTGATTAAATTATGGCTGTTACTATGTTGGCTCTTAGTGAAGGGTTTTCTCATTTATCTCTTCTATGAAGAATATTAAACCTTTCATAAAGAGATTGAAAAGTATTATCTTTTTTTATTCCAATTTGTAGCATAAGAAAATATACCTCTGAGAAAGGACGTTTGTACTGTGCACAAATATGTGTCCATACGTAGAGTTTTGTATATCATAGACTTGTACCTCCTTACGCCTCGATATACAGAACAGGGGTGTGTAGGGGATGGGCAGTAGGAATATGTTTATGTAGGTGTACCATAATTAGACATAGTCACATCCCCAGACACACCTTTTATGAAGCATATTTCTTGTAAGTACTGCAGGGATGGTGAAAAATGTGAGATGATGATGATGACTATCAGCAGCTTTATCTAGCGACTTTTGATTGGCTGCTTACATATTGACCTCTCCAGCTGTAATGTTGTGGCTATATTATTTCAAATCACAGCCATCTATTCAAAATACTTATTCATCAATTGCATTTGGAATGCTGTAGGACAGTATATTGTCATTGAATTTTTCAAGAGGTAAACAATGGATGCAGAGGTGTTTGTATTTACTACATATATGGAAAATGTGACTTTCACATTTATTAATAACTGTCTAGACACTTCTCTCATGTGTATATGATTCATTACATTATTATATTGTATATCAATAGATAAATGTGACTTTATTGTTTTGTAGTAACACTGTCAAGCCGCGTGTCTATGCTATTGTCAGACGTAAGGATCTACACTTGAATGCTTGATGTACAGCTGGCACAAATACTACTGTTCTTGAGTTTTAGGCATCTTGAGATACATCCAACTCAAACTACACATTTGAGCATGCTTTGTTTTGTGTATGTCGATGTTCTGTGTGCAAACGCGTCCAACTCTAAGTGAGGTCAAAAAAGTGCTTCTGGCTAATATTACCCTTTTAGTTTAGCAGATTGGAAAGAATGCAAGCTCTGCAGCATCAGTCATGTGCCAATATGAATTTCATTAATAACAAGGTTTATTCATAAATGTTGCAATAATTCTCAAAAATAAGCTTGAAATAAGAATACATTTTGCACGTAACAATATTATTTCATTTCCATTTTTAAAATGAATTGATGAACTGCATTTCAGTAATACCCTCTCAAAATAATATATGTAATAATTATGCTAATATCAAGGTGTAAACAGCTAATAAGGTACAGATTGTGAAAGAAAATATGCAAAAAATGGTATTCTCGTTCATTTCTTTTTAAATATCAAAAGCATTATAAATTGCCTTAACATCTTGGTGATTCAACTTTGAATTTGTTAACTTCTGAAAATCACTTTATTTATGACTGAATTAGACTGACTTCAGACGGGTAGTCCACTTAACATTTACATGAGTGGTTTCTGTTATGGAATTATTGTTAATAGAGAACAGCTGTACGTGTTCTCAGTAAATCTGAGACCAGAAAAGATTTAGAAGCATTTGGTGATAGGAGCAAAAAACAAAGCTTACTTAGAGTACAAGCTAAGTGACATGGATGAAGGCCAAACATTCAGAACATACAAAATATGCTAACACTGCACATTTACTGTAGATACTTTCTACAAAAGAGGAATATTAAATGTATCTATATGTAGGTCATTAGTTTTGAGAATTAATACTTCTTTGACTATTATTAGTAAATCTGTAGTGAAATCCAATAAATACGTTAATGGTTCCATTCCATAGATAATTTGGTTTGCCATAAATGTGATATGATAATAGACATATTTTATACAGACAGCATGATCTATTTATGGCAGCTTGAAGTAAATGCACTGCATTGTGCTACATTGGTCACATACAAGTACAGGGTGGCCTGACTTAAGCACTGTCATTTATGTCAAACCAACAAAAGAGTATCCCTCGGTGCGGAATGGGCCATGAAATAAAGGCGCAAATAAAGATAAAAAGTATACTGTAAACTGTTCGAATCTACTGGAAAAATGAAAAGAGTATACTTCCCACCTATTTTCGGTATAATATATTCAAATAGAAGTACACTTGAATCTTTCCTTTTCTGTAATTTTCCCGCTTTCCTCCTGATTTTGCTATAGAACTATCTCCCGGAACAGAGAGGACCATACAATAAAAAAACAAGAGTATATAGTGTGTTTTGTTACAGTCGAGTAATTTATATTTACATATGTGTACTGGTACTTCATGAAAACTGATGAACATTTAATGCATTTGTTTAAGTTTGCAATGCAATTGCTAGCAGGGGATGAATTAGAAGGAATTCAGCTGTTGTTGCTGTGATAGTAACAAAAATAAAGCCAGTGATTGGTTAAGAGAGTAGACTATTCCTATTGGCTATTAAACCATCAGGCATAACTAATCAATAAAGAGAGCTTCAGTAAGCCAGAGAAGGTGAGAAATTGTATTTTGCATGTACATTGGTGCCCTTACAAATTTTGGCTATGGTTACAAATGCCTATATATGCCTCTGTGCGCTAGTCATGTACCACATATTTAAATATATAGCATACTCATTTTTAAGCAAACCAAACAGAGTTTAATCAATGAAAAGTGCCTAAATATGTCTAATTGTTTTCATTTATTTTTTGTACACTCCATTTTACAGTTTAAATAGCACATTTTAAATAAAACATATTTGTTTTAAGTGCAGCTTTATGATTTTGGAAGTCAGTGATAGTGATTAGAAAGCAGCTATATTTATTTTATGTGCTTGCCATGCATTGACTAAAACCATGAAAACAAATTAAAACTAATGAGGTGTAAACCACCTGGTGAAATCCTAATCTATGTGATACGATTGGCAAGAATGCATTAGTTTAATAAATTGAAAATAACTGCTGGTATTTTATCATACCATGATATTACGTCTTGTTTTCTAATGGATTAGTCTTGCTCTCAATGGAATCCTTTGTTCATATCTCAATCTCTCAATTGATGGAAGACATATTTATGCAACCAGCACGTACCTATTTTTCACTGTCTGCCAGTTATCTGCAAAACAGATATATTGTACTGCTTATTTGCCTTCAATAACTTGTCTTCACATATAGTCTACAGTCCTTGAATTACACTGCATAGTTGTCAAGTCCACTACTGAAATATATTTTCAGGTTCACAACTGATAACTATGAAATTGATAAATCGTGACAAACTGCTCTGATAAGACTGCAAGAGCAAAAGATAACGAGGGTCCTGATTCCGACATGTAGTTTATAACAGCAGACAAGGCACCTCCAGGCACATACTTTTTCTGATATATATTTCAATATCTTATTTAGAGCTCGAAGAAAGAAAATAGATTTCCAGTATATATATATATATATATATATATATATATATATATATATATATGTATACATACTGGAAATGCAACTTTTGCATTACCTTATTTGTGCACATTATAATAATATAAAGAAGTGTCATATGCCAAAAAAATAGTGGCTTGGCACATTTATTAATATGTTTGAAAATTATTTTATATATATATATATATATATATATATATATATATATATATATATATATATATATTTATATATATATATATGTATATATATATCCCAAACAAATTTTAAGCTGACAGGCGCTTAACAGTGCAAACACACCAATGTAATGGAAGTGTATACTTAATTTCAAATAAGATGGCAGCTCCCAACATACAACAGCTATCTGCAGATGTCACCTAATAAACCAAAACACAAGAAAGGGCGCCAAACATAGTGTATTAAATGTGACTCTTAGTGAATTTTCCACATGTGTGTAATTCCCGTACCAGAGATCCAGATAATATCAGCTTCAATGAATACATATTATGATCTTCTCTAGGTACCGTCTAAGATGGACATCTGGAACCAATTTTAGATCTTCCCAACAGTGTAACTCCAGGGTAGCTAGAACTCACAAATAAGCACAATAGTGTGATACCGCTAAGCAGGACTACATACAAAGGAATATTTATTAAAAAGAGGCGCAAGCCTCACACTGCAGCTCCAAATATAAAATGCTCGTACATTAATCCAAATAAAAAACAGCTTATCTGTCCTTATCCTCGTGTGTAGATAGCATCAGATGGGGCAATCCTGGCCAGTAAGCCCAAACTGACGACACGGGTCCTGGACAGCAAGCACACAAATTCCCAACGTGTTTCGTCCTCCAATGTAAGACTTTCTCAAGGGGTCACATATTATATATATATAAATAAGTTATATATATTACAATTAAATTTAGACATCTGTTGTTTTCCCATTAAAATTCAAATGGTAAACTTTACTGCCTAGCTCAAATGGAACTATCCCTTACTTAATGAAAATAAATGGCTGCGATCTAGTGCTACTGATAATCATCATTGTCTATTTGCAACAACCCTCCAGCACATGCAGGAGATACACCCCCTAACATGTATATATGCGTCTGCATCCAGGTCTACTTTATTTGCAATTACGTGGGACCAGCCCAAGGGGCAGAAGCCATCCTGCCCCCCCAGCCCAGCCTGCCCCTGTTGAGGAAATTCATGCTTTGCGCAAAAATAAACAGGTTCATGGCCAATTCTGAGTGAGCTTCATTGAGGGCTACAAAATAGCAAAAAAAATATTACATACTATTCTGTAAATACTTTCATATAGAGTCGTTACAATAAAGTACACCCTCTCCCAAATATGTGCTTTTACATCAGGCCATAATTAATAGTTATCCATTCCTGGGGGGGAATTCAATTGGCCGCGTTACTGTTAAAAGTAACGTGGCCTGCGCAATATTACCGTTATTACGGTAATAGTGCGCACTATTACCGTTATTACGGTAATAGTGCGCATAATTACCGTTATTACGGTAGTTCTAGCGCTGACTCTGGGAGCTGCGAGCAGAAAACCGGGTTAATATTACCATAATAACAGTAACATCTTTAGCGCAGCGGTATTTCGGAGGGAATTGAATTCCCCCTCTAAAGTTTGATCATCTAATCTCATATAAGAAACAGCACATAACATATTTTACTTTGCTATTATTCAATGAAAAATAAGCCAACATGAAGAAAACAGATGTGAAAAAGAGAGTACACCTCATGATTCAGTAAGTTTATCAGCAATAACTTGAAGTAGTAGGTTTCTGTATGAGTTTATCAGTCTAATAGTTTATCAGTCATAATCAGCTGCCCTGGTAATAATGGCCTGGAGCAGTAAATGTGAACATACCACTTTGCCAGTCATGGTTCGTCAAATTTGGCCTTTCACTTCAGCTAAAGTGGCATAAAAAAAAAAAAAAATAAAGTTTAATAAGATATGCTGTGTTTAAAAATATTTATACATTAGATAATGTTTTATTTAAACAATAATATATTTTTTTAACAATTTAATGATTTTAATCTGTTATCTGTAACAAAATACTACTAACATTATACTGCAATTCGCATGGTGAAGCCTTCACTGGCGAAAGCCATCAAAACTTACCATGGTCAGGGATATCACTGGTGATAGCATGATTATAGAGCATAAAATATTAACATTGAAACCAGGACATTGTGATTACCTGCCATACTCAGATTTGTTCATGTCACTGCTGATCACAGTCAGCAGGAATCCATCAACTTCAGCAGAAAAGGAAGAGAAAGGCAGGAGAAGGTGTAGGACAATAGGAAAAGTGGGGGTGGGGGGCACATGGAAAAAGTAGATGGTCAGAGCAAAAGGTAGAAAAAGGAAGGATAGATAAGATAAAATGATAAGGGAGACAGACAGACACAAAAGTGGAGAAAGAAAGGATATACACCCAAAATATGGAGATAGAGTCATGCAAAACAATGTCAGAGCAAAGAGAGACAGATGTGGAGACATAGATGCACATACAACATTTTATACAGATACACAGTAAGAGGAATAAAAGGGTCAGACACACAGAAGGAGGAGACGCATGTGCACACACACACACGCACACACACACACACACACACACACACACAAACACACAAAGGGGGGGCAGAGATACTCATACACGATTGTAGACAGAAACAGGGGGTAATAGAGATATACACACTGGAGTGGGATAAATGAAGAGCTAAATAATGAGGGAAGCAGGGGACAGAGCAGAGGTGCATAGAACCCAAGCACCTGCTGGATGTGTAGCAGAGTGTCACGGGCACTAGGAGTCTTTACCCAGGGATCACCAGATGGTAGGCTTACCAGAGCAATGTAGATGGTAATAGGGTACTCTGGTAGCTGGGTGATCACGGAACATGAAATGATGGCCGATGAGATGCTCAGGAAAGTCTATGACTAGCAACACTGGTAATAATGAGGTAATGATACACAAGGAACTGTATGGACAAGGACACGTGAAGGTAGTCAGTGGTCTGCGATAGCAAGTTGTACCACTGCTATAGTGAGGTGGAATGTCCAACAGAAACAAGGAGGTGATGAGAGTCAGCGGTCTGCGGGTAGCAAGTTGTACCGCTGTCTGAGTGAAGGAATGGAATCCAAGTGGAGGTATCCAGGTAGTCAGTGGTCTGCGGTAGCAAGTTGTACCACTGCTCTGTGAGAGGATAATGGAACAGGTGATACCGGAAACAGGGATCAGTGGTCTGACATCAGCAAGTTGTACCACTGCATATATATGTGAGGAGGTGCACGGGGGAAGACTGCAACACAGGATATACACAGGCACCTTATACACGATCCACAGTAATATGCACAATATAGGTATATATATATGTAAATGACTGATCAGGTCTGCAATCTAGAAAGTCTCTTGAAGTAGTCCAGCACAATGATAACACAGTCAAAGATGGCAATAGACTCAGCGGATAGCAGACTCCAGAGAGAACCAAACACAGTCCAGCAAGATATGCAATACACAGCACAGTCAATGAGAAGTATGCATACCGTGGTTCAGCAGTAGCAGTCAGATGGGATTGCAGCGGTACCTGAGCGGCTGGAGGCCGACTGGATAGGAAGTCCCTGGATAGGAGAAGCAGCGGTCTAGCAGGTGCAGCGCACCGGTGAGTAGACCGACAGGGACACGAATCCACAGGAGTCAGCAACACGTGGAACTGGACTCATAGGAAACCCAGGAGAATGGAGATGATCCAGCAGAGGGTAGTAGAAGAGATACAAATCCAATGCTGACAGGAGGGTAGAGGCCAGTGGAACACGTGAAGGCGTGGAGAGTGGATCAGCAGGAGATGGACGATAGCGCTGACCACAGCGGCAGGACTCAGCGGCACACGGAGGTAACCAGTAGCAACCACAGGAACCAACAGCGATGGGAAACAGGAGTGCAGCGCAGGGCCGGAGCTGTAGATCACGAAGTGTAGCAGATGGTAATGAAAAGCGGCAGTCTCGAGGAAGTCACAGCAAAGATGAGATGAGAGTGTAGTGCACGGAGGCAGCGGATAGTAATCAGCTGGCAGTCACGATGTTGAACACAGGCGAGTTGCAAGCAGGAGACTGTAGTGCACAGAGGCAGCGGATAGTAGTCAGCTGGCAGTCACGATGTTAAACACAGGCGAGTTGCAAGCAGGAGACTGTAGTGCACAGAGGCAGCGGATAGCAATGAGCAAACAGTCACATTGATATAAAATAACGTTGAAGTGGTGTAGAAGACTGTAGTGCACGGAGGCAGCGGATAGGAATCAGCAAACAGTCATGATGATAAAGTTGATGGTAGAAGTGGTATGGAACCACAGTAGTAGAAGTGGTTTGGAAACCACAGGAATCAGCAGCACTGAATACACAAGTAATACAGGAACACCTTCAGAGACTCATGAGGAATGAGACTCCAAGATCAGGCAACGTGGTAGTGACCACAGGTGCTTAATATAGGGAGGTTGCCTGATCTGCCAATTAAGTTAAAGGAACATACACTGAAGGTTTGGAAAGGGCTGCGCATGCGCAGTCCCTCAGGATAGAGGACGTCCACGGTTCCTAATAGTCCGGGAAGAAGCACTCACAGTCCGGTGAGTGACAGTACCCCCCCTTTTAAAGGTGGGCACAGAACGCCTGGAACCGGGCTTGTCCGGATTTTTGGAATAAAACTTCTTCAGAAGGGCAGGAGCATTAAGATCTTCAGCTTTGATCCATGAACGCTCTTCAGGACCAAAGCCCTTCCAATGAACGAGGAAACGGAGGACTCCTCGCGAAATTTTTGCATCCAATACCTCAGTAATCTCGAAATCCTCCTCCTGATGAACTTGAACTGGCTGCGGTGCTGAGGGAGGAGTCGAGAAACGATTGATAATAAGAGGTTTGAGTAAGGACACATGGAAGGCATTGGAAATCCGAAGATTCTTAGGAAGAAGAAGTTTAACACATACTGGATTGATAACTTGAATGATCCTATATGGACCAATAAAACGAGGGGCGAATTTCATAGATGGAACCTTCAAACGAATATTTTTGGTAGATAACCAAACCCGATCTCCAATTTTTAGTGGTGGAATAGCCCGCCTCTTCTTATCTGCGAAAGACTTATATTTGTTAGATGTCTTCTTTAAACAGGTTTTGACCTGAGACCAGATATTTTTGAAGGTCTGACAAGCAGTCTCCACAGCAGGAACTTGGGTGGGTGGGAGGGCAGGAAATTCCGGAAAAGACGGATGGTGACCGTAAACCACAAAGAATGGAGTTTTGGATGATGACTCATGGTACATGTTGTTATGGGCGAATTCAGCCCAAGGGAGCAATTCTACCCAGTGGTCTTGGTTGGCTGAAGAGAACATCCTAATAAAAGTCTCAAGATCTTGATTGACTCGTTCCGTTTGTCCGTTAGATTGTGGATGGTAAGAAGATGAGAGTGCTAATCGTATGCCCAAGGTTTTACAAAGGGCTCGCCAGAATCTGGACACGAATTGTACTCCTCTATCAGACACAATCTCAGATGGACATCCATGGATACGGAAGATCTCTTTAATGAAATGTTCAGCCAGGATAGACGAGGAAGGCAAACCAGACAGAGGGATGAAATGAGCCATCTTCGAAAATCTGTCCACTACGACCCAAATAGTGTTATGGTTCTTACTAGGTGGTAAGTCAGTAACGAAATCCATACTAATATGGGTCCATGGTTTGGACGGAATGGGTAGTGGTCGCAGCAACCCTGCTGGGGTTCTGCGGGAGGATTTGAATTGCGAACATAATTCACAGGAAGCAATGAACTCTTTGACGTCTCTCCTCATTGAAGGCCACCAGTAACTTCGAGAGAGGATCTCAAAAGTCTTGTGTTCACCGGCGTGTCCAGAAAAACGAGAGGCATGGAACCACGAAAGGATTTTCCTCCTTAGAGTAGGAGGCACGAGGGTCTTCCCAAATGGTAGCGTTTTGGTGGATGAAGCAGCCAGTGAGATACATTTGGGGTCTAGAATGGTATGGTTGGAAACCTCTTCTATATCAGAGGACGTAGCAAAGGCTCTAGATAAGGCATCAGCTTTTTTGTTCTTGGCAGCTGGTTTGAAGGTAATTATTAATTCAAAACGGGAAAAGAAAAGAGACCATCTTGCTTGACGAGGGTTCAAGCATTGGGCAGACTGGAGATATGACAAGTTCTTATGATCCGTGAAGATCGTCACCGGATGGCGAGCTCCCTCCAACAAGTATCTCCATTCCTCTAATGCGGCTTTGATAGCCAGTAATTCCTTGTCTCCGATGGTATAATTCTTCTCTGCGGGTAGGAGACCCCGAGAATAGAAGGCACAAGGGTGGAATTTTTGCTGTTCCGAGCGTTGGGAGAGAATAGCTCCTAAGCCCACATTAGAGGCATCTACTTCTAGGAAAAAAGGGAGTGTCACATCAGGCTGACGAAGGATTGGAGCCGAAGAGAAGGACTCTTTTAATGTTTGAAAGGCTTGAATAGCCTCAGTAGACCATTGCTTAGGATTAGCCCCTTTACGAGTCAGGGCCACAATAGGAGATGCAATGGAAGAAAAGTCTTGAATGAAGCGTCTATAGTAATTGGCAAAACCTAAAAAACGCTGGATGGCACGAAGAGTAGTTGGCTGGGGCCAATGTAGTACAGCATTTACTTTGTCAGGATCCATCTTCAGACCAACTCCGGAAACAATATACCCCAAGAATGGAATCTGGGGTAATTCGAATGAACATTTTTCTAATTTACAGAACAATGAATTTTTCCGTAGCCTGGAGAGGACTTCTGCCACATGTTGGTGGTGAGAAGGCAGGTCCTGTGAAAAAATCAATATGTCGTCCAGGTAGACGACGACACATACATATAATAAGTCCCGAAAAATCTCATTGATGAAGCCCTGAAAAACAGCGGGGGCATTACATAGCCCGAAAGGCATTACCAGATATTCGTAATGCCCGTCTCTGGTGTTAAACGCCGTCTTCCATTCGTCACCGGAACGGATTCTGATTAAATTGTAAGCACCACGAAGATCCAACTTAGTAAAAATACGGGCTCCCTTAATGCGGTCAAATAGCTCAGTGATCAACGGAATGGGATACCGGTTCTTGATAGTAATGGCATTGAGTCCACGAAAATCTATACAAGGGCGTAATGATCCATCCTTCTTTTTGACAAAGAAGAACCCAGCTCCAGCGGGCGAGGTGGAAGGTCGAATGAACCCACGCTGGAGGTTCTCCCGTATATATTCAGATGTAGCTTGAGTTTCAGGTAACGAGAGTGGATAGACCCGGCCTCTGGGAGGAGTCTTGCCAGGAAGAAGATCAATCGGACAATCCCAAGAACGATGAGGAGGAAGACGTTCAGACTGAGCTTTATCAAAAACATCGGTAAATGAAGCATATTGAGGAGGGAGTCCCGGTGAAATAGCTGAAATGGAAGCTTGCTGTACCTTGAGAGGAATGACTTGGGAAAGGCAATGATGGTGACATTCAGGCCCCCAAGACGTGACTTGAGGGGTGCGCCAGTCAATCTGGGGAGAATGACACTGAAGCCATGGAAGGCCTAGGACAATCGGACTTGTCGTAACAGGAAGAATTAAAAACGATATCTCTTCATGATGCAGAGCACCAATCTGAAGGGTTACTGGAGACGTACTCTGGGTGATGAGACCGTTGATGAGACGTGATCCATCGATAGCCGTCACAGTAATGGGAGTTTTTAAGGTAATCATTGGTAGAGACCATTGATTAACTAACGATTTGGAAATAAAATTTCCTGCTGCTCCGGAATCAATCAATGCCTGTGACTCAAAGGTCTTGGTAGCAAAGGAAATAGTCACATCAAAAGCGCAGACTTTAGATTTCATAGACGATGGAGAGGACTCCAGGGACCCTAACTTCACCTCTCCAGAACTAGTTAGGGCCTGGCATTTCCCGATCTCTTAGGGCAGGAGCTGAGGACATGAGTGGAATCAGCACAATAGATACAGAGTCTATTCTTGACTCTTCGTTTCCTCTCCTCAGAAGATAACTTGGAACGTCCAATCTCCATGGGAATCACAGCGGGTGACACTGGACGAAATTGAGGGTTAGAGCGAAAAGGTGCTTTAGCAGAAGTCGTTTTCTCAGCCTCTCTTTCACGAAATCTCATATCAACACGATGGCATAGAGAGATCAACTCTTCAAGTGACGAAGGAAGCTCTTGGGTAGTCAGTGCATCTTTAATTTTATCGGAAAGCCCCTGCCAGAAGGCGGCAACTAGGGCTTCAGTGTTCCACTGAAGTTCAGAGGCTAAGATCCTAAATTGAATGACGTACTGGCCTACAGTATGAGATCCTTGTCGCAGACGGAGGATGCTGGAAGCAGCGGAGGTCACACGACCTGGTTCATCGAACACACTTCGGAATGTAGAAATGAATTTGGCACTATCTTGTAATATTGGATCGTTCCTCTCCCACAGAGGGGAGGCCCAAGCCAGGGCTTGTCCTGAAAACAAAGAGATAAGATAGGCCACTCTGGAACGATGGGTAGAAAAATTTTGAGGTTGGAGCTCAAAATGGACTGAACATTGGTTAAGGAAACCCCTACAAGTTTTGGGGTCTCCCTCGTACTTTGACGGAGTAGGCAGGTGAAGCGTGGAAGCTATAGACACCTGGGATGGCAATGGGGAAACGGAGGAAAGCACAGGAGCTTCAGTAGTAGCTGTCACAGTCTGTCCAGATGTACCTTGGGAGGTTAATGACTGATAACACTGAAGTAACAGCTGTTGGCGGGCATCCTGTTGCTCCACACGGCTAACCAGATGTTGCAGCATCTCTTTGGCGGTAGGTTCCACATCTGGGTCTGTCATGGCCTGATCTTACTGTCACGGGCACTAGGAGTCTTTACCCAGGGATCACCAGATGGTAGGCTTACCAGAGCAATGTAGATGGTAATAGGGTACTCTGGTAGCTGGGTGATCACGGAACATGAAATGATGGCCGATGAGATGCTCAGGAAAGTCTATGACTAGCAACACTGGTAATAATGAGGTAATGATACACAAGGAACTGTATGGACAAGGACACGTGAAGGTAGTCAGTGGTCTGCGATAGCAAGTTGTACCACTGCTATAGTGAGGTGGAATGTCCAACAGAAACAAGGAGGTGATGAGAGTCAGCGGTCTGCGGGTAGCAAGTTGTACCGCTGTCTGAGTGAAGGAATGGAATCCAAGTGGAGGTATCCAGGTAGTCAGTGGTCTGCGGTAGCAAGTTGTACCACTGCTCTGTGAGAGGATAATGGAACAGGTGATACCGGAAACAGGGATCAGTGGTCTGACATCAGCAAGTTGTACCACTGCATATATATGTGAGGAGGTGCACGGGGGAAGACTGCAACACAGGATATACACAGGCACCTTATACACGATCCACAGTAATATGCACAATATAGGTATATATATATGTAAATGACTGATCAGGTCTGCAATCTAGAAAGTCTCTTGAAGTAGTCCAGCACAATGATAACACAGTCAAAGATGGCAATAGACTCAGCGGATAGCAGACTCCAGAGAGAACCAAACACAGTCCAGCAAGATATGCAATACACAGCACAGTCAATGAGAAGTATGCATACCGTGGTTCAGCAGTAGCAGTCAGATGGGATTGCAGCGGTACCTGAGCGGCTGGAGGCCGACTGGATAGGAAGTCCCTGGATAGGAGAAGCAGCGGTCTAGCAGGTGCAGCGCACCGGTGAGTAGACCGACAGGGACACGAATCCACAGGAGTCAGCAACACGTGGAACTGGACTCATAGGAAACCCAGGAGAATGGAGATGATCCAGCAGAGGGTAGTAGAAGAGATACAAATCCAATGCTGACAGGAGGGTAGAGGCCAGTGGAACACGTGAAGGCGTGGAGAGTGGATCAGCAGGAGATGGACGATAGCGCTGACCACAGCGGCAGGACTCAGCGGCACACGGAGGTAACCAGTAGCAACCACAGGAACCAACAGCGATGGGAAACAGGAGTGCAGCGCAGGGCCGGAGCTGTAGATCACGAAGTGTAGCAGATGGTAATGAAAAGCGGCAGTCTCGAGGAAGTCACAGCAAAGATGAGATGAGAGTGTAGTGCACGGAGGCAGCGGATAGTAATCAGCTGGCAGTCACGATGTTGAACACAGGCGAGTTGCAAGCAGGAGACTGTAGTGCACAGAGGCAGCGGATAGTAGTCAGCTGGCAGTCACGATGTTAAACACAGGCGAGTTGCAAGCAGGAGACTGTAGTGCACAGAGGCAGCGGATAGCAATGAGCAAACAGTCACATTGATATAAAATAACGTTGAAGTGGTGTAGAAGACTGTAGTGCACGGAGGCAGCGGATAGGAATCAGCAAACAGTCATGATGATAAAGTTGATGGTAGAAGTGGTATGGAACCACAGTAGTAGAAGTGGTTTGGAAACCACAGGAATCAGCAGCACTGAATACACAAGTAATACAGGAACACCTTCAGAGACTCATGAGGAATGAGACTCCAAGATCAGGCAACGTGGTAGTGACCACAGGTGCTTAATATAGGGAGGTTGCCTGATCTGCCAATTAAGTTAAAGGAACATACACTGAAGGTTTGGAAAGGGCTGCGCATGCGCAGTCCCTCAGGATAGAGGACGTCCACGGTTCCTAATAGTCCGGGAAGAAGCACTCACAGTCCGGTGAGTGACACAGAGGTAAGTGAGGCACAAAAAGAGGCTACATTCCTGGGTAAACAAAATGGCCTCTTGGATAAACAGAGTGTAATGGGGGCAGTCCTGATGTTTTCCTTTGAATGCTCTAGTGCTTTATTATTAACTGCTGTAAACCTACAGGTGACCCATCAGCAAACCCAGCCCTGTCAGTGCCCATCCCTGCCGCTGGCACATGGAGAACCTCCTCTACTCTTTCTGCCCAAGCTATGCCCCTGTCTTCTTACAGTACAGACCAGTTCTCTTAAGGTTCCACTACAGCATATCAGTGGAGTTGAAGTCTGGACTTTGACTTGGCCATTACAAAACTTTGATTCTTTTCTTTTTAATCCATTCATTTATGAATTTGCTGGTGAACTTAGCATCATTGTCTTGTTGCATGATCCAAATCCGGCCAAGCTCCAGTTGTCGAATAGATGGACACTTTTTTCTCTAGAATACTCTGGTGTAAAGAGGAGTTTATGGTTAAGTCAAAGATTATTAAGTGTTCAGGTCTGATGACTGCAAAACATCACCAAATCATGGACCCTCTGCCACCTTCAAATATGCAATTAAAACCAAAAAAATGCCACTTTTGTGTTATCTGTCTAGAGGGCATTTTTCCAGAAATGTGGTGTTTCGTTCATGTTCAACTTTGCAAACCTAACCTGTTTTTGGTAAAAAGGTTCTATCTCCTATTTATCCTACCATCAACTTTAAAATGTATCATGTTGACAGAGGCCTGATAAATAAGTAGAAGAAATGTCCACTTGGTTATGGCTACACAGTCTGTCGGAACCCAGGGAGCGATGGTCTGTGGGAGGTATGGATACTACTGTGGTTAGCTGCAGGGTTGTTGGAGATAAGCAGCGATAGTCTGCAGCAGATAAGGAGAGCACTGTGGTCAGCTGCAGAGTTGCTGTTGACAAGGAGCGATAATCTCTCGCTATCTTTTGCAGGCCATGCTCTGCCTTGATTGCCAGCGAGGGTTTCTTAAATGTACCCATCTCTTCATCATAGCCAGCTACCAGCTCACAGTGGTTTCACAGTGACTATTATGTGCAGAAAGTTTGATGGGGAAGTAAAGTCTTCCATCTTCTCCAAAAGCATAGCTCTTCTGGCCTGTAGAAGTAGCCTGCCTATTTCTCTAAGCTTCTGAAGGATATACTCGTGCCTGCCAACATCTGAACCGACCCAGATGAAGAGATGCTGCGCTATCTGCATGATGCATCGGTCATTTTTGACTGCGAATAAAATTTGAACCAGTGTCATGTCACTCAAGAAGCCACCACTAATGCCAGATGGAACAGGCTTGAGTTAAGGCGAACAGAGACTGAACTCTGTCTTTGCCAGGTGTGGGCTTGTTGCTCCTTTGGTTTAGCTTACATCTCTTCATGTGTCTCGCCACAGGCACTTCCTTGCAAACAAGACTTGGCAGGCTGCAAAGTACATGAAGCCTTTGGCATTCATCTTTTTGTCTTGAATTTGCATGGGATGAGAACACAGCGTCCTACCCTCATTGACTCGGCATTGTGCACAAATTTGCCCCATTGCATGCACCTTCTATTTGACTGCTTGGGGAATTTCATGGCCCAGGCTACGTTAGATTCATTGCAGTGAACAAGCTCCATATCCCGGGCTACCTTTGAGAGGGGCTTCTCACAGTACAGGTAGTACTGCATTTTGTTACACACCCTGGACCCATCAGCGTTCCTGGATAGCATTTGGATGGACACCACGCCATCTTTACGGCCTTCTGTGTTTAAAATAATGCTGCCAGCAGGTCAAGAATGGAAATGGGAGATGGATATACTTTGTTACATGGATCAAATCACCATATTGGACATTATGGGCTGCACTTTGCTAGCTTAAACTTGTTTCTGTAAAAGAACTAAAATGTCTGCGTCAGTTGTTGACAGTAATGTACTGCACTGCTTGATACCTTCAATTTACAAAAATACAACAATATATGCTCTTTTGTTTAGCAAGTTATAACCAATCAAATATGTATACATTTTTCATTTCATCAATGACTGGTACTCCTTAACAATTTACTTGTTTTCTTTTGGACCTACAAACAAATAGAACCAAATTAAGGGATTGTATGGGCTCTTCAGTGAGGTCTGGACATTGGGACAAATTTTGTGCAGCAATACAAAGACAGCCATGTGTACTTTTAACATCGCCCTCCTCCCTCTGAAGATTTAAAGGCTCATCATTTAAATGTAGAAGTATAGCAGGATTTAAAACATTACAACTCTGAATCAGAAGATTGCTATCTGCAAGCAAGGCTAACTCTCACTTGGGACTTCAGTGCCATTATCCTGTTCTTACTTTACTTTCATTTTCACGACACTTTAGGACTCTCCCTTTACTTGTGTCCCCCATCATTACATAGTAAACAAAGACAGAGTGGTTTATTCTCACAAGGACCCAATAATTGGAACCTGCTATTTCATTGATTGTACATGTGGGTATATGTATTATATTCTCTGTAATTCTAAAAGTTGTTTTTTTTATATTAAAACCTATACTTTCCGTAATTTAACATGTTCTAATCCAGACTATAAAATATCTCTTTTTGCTAATTAGCTCACTAATCATAGCCACATTTATATTTCAGTAACTAAAAAAATATCATCCCTGTCCTATAACAAAAACATTAACTAATCAACCAGAATGCACTTTTCATTTAAAATGTCAGTACCAATAATAGTCATTTCAAGTTTTGGCAATAAAAATAACGCAATGAATGCTATAAAACAGGTTAAAGTTAAAAATGAAGATGGCTGCTCCATTTCCCAAAATATGTTTGCCCATTTTACTATTCTCAACTTTCCCTCATAAATATGACTAATTATTATTGCCTTGGGAAAAATAAACAAAAAACACCAGCAAAATGTTGAAATGCACCATATTGCAATCTTAATTTTTACTCTCAACTAAGCCCAAAGGTCACTTTTCCTTTCTTGTACTCCTCGGCCTCTCTACTGCTTTTGACACCATTGATCATTCTCTTCTTCTCACTACCCTTCACTCTCTAGGTCTTTGTAAAACAGCTCTCTCCTGGTTTGCCTCCTGCCCCTCTGGCTGCTCTTTTAGCATCTCTCCTTCTGAATCTTTTTCCCTCCCTCTTCCCCTTTCTATTGGAGTCCCACAAAGCTCTTTCCTTGGCCCTCTGCTCTTCTCTCGCTACAACACCTCTTTCAATGAACTCATTCAATCATTTGGCCTCCAATACCACCTTTATGCTGATGACATGCAAATATATATTTCCTCCCTTGATCTCTCTCCCACCTTTCTAACCCTGGTATATAGCTGTCTCTCTGCTGTATCTGCCTGGATGTCACAGCGCTTCCGGAAACTCAACATCTCCAAATCTTTCCTTTGCCAATGCTGCTATCCCTTCCAATATCTCCCTCTTCATTGACAACATCACTCTCTTTCCTGTCAACCAATCCTGTTCCCTTGAAGTCACCCTTGACTTAGCCCTCAGCTTTACCCCCATATCCAGTCCCTCACCAAATGCTGCCACTTCCTCCTCCGTAACATCACAAAAATTCATCCCTTCCTCTCTCTGGGATCAACTAAAATCCTGGTCCATTCACCCATCATTTCTCGTCTCCACTATTGCAGCCACCTCTTCACTGGCCTTCCTGACTCTTTCTCTTCAGTCCCTATAGCATTACTCACACTCATCTGTGCTATTTATGTATATTACCTCTTCTATTTGTTACTTGCCTCTGTATCCAGCGCTACAGAATCTGTGGCACCTAAATAAATAAATAAATAATAATAATAATAATAATAATAATAATCTCATGTAATGGCTGACACAGAGCCCTCTGACAATGTGCTATGAGTGCAGTATTTTTCATCTTCTATGTCTCTTTTTAAAAGAGTCTGTGTTGCATATCACTGTGGACAGATAGACCGGGGGAACTTGATCATTGATTCTGAAACCCATAAGCAATAAGACTTTAATTAACTAGCATCTTTACCTGAAATGTTCCCCAAATTGCTTAAAATATACTTAACCACAAGTTCCCAGGCTCAGTGAAGGGTAGTCTGACAAATGTATGATGTATGATGTACTCAAGGCTGTATTTTCCATCAAGGAGTGTGGATTATGGAGTGTGTATGAAGAATACTCTAAACCAACTGGCTGGTATTGTATATGGCAATACATAGGAAAAATTTGTATGACCAAGAAGAATAATCAAAGAGCATATGTATTAAAATCAAATATAAAAGGGAGCAAGGGATCATCAGTGCACTGCAGAAACAAAACAAAACAATACTATGCAAAGCAAAAATAATATTGAGAAATGTACATAAGCATTATGTACAATGCAGGATTCTGGAATAACAGGCTCACTTACCTGATAACATGTAAGTAAACAATCTCTTGCATAGTTATAAGAAAAAGAGCCAGAATCCACAGATGCCAGCAATGCAGCACAAAGTGCAGGCAACAATGCAGGTAGAATCAGATATGCAGGTTACTGAATTACTCACAAAAGTAACTTGCAGGTGAAAGGACATGGATATAGTGAAGATATTCACAAGTACATAGTTTACTTATAGGAATTCCGCAGATAAGTGTAAGCAGGAACTAATGATATCCTGGCTGAGTAGATGAACTGAAAATCATGAATACTGGAGTTAGGCCAAAGCTAGAGAGTGTCCACAAAGGTCACTGAAAGAAAAGCTGGAAATGGAACTGCTCAGCGATAGACAATTCTATGTTCTGGGAAAAGTCTAAATGGAGGGCTAGGATTGTAAGGAAGTCCATCAGGTGTAACTGATTGTAGCTAGAGTATTTAGAATTAGCTCCTCATTGACTAAACAATGCAAAAATCCATAATAACAGTTAACTTGCCTGGAAAAAGGATAGGAAAAAGACAGCATCATTGCACAAACACACTTATAACACTCTTCTGTGATGTCAACTTATTTTGTCATTTAAGTCTGTGAAACATGATTTTTCCAATTCTATTCTATTTCTGGCCTAAACTATCTATTTACCCTTAACAAGCACCTTCCCCATACTAAAAGTCTCATCCCTCAGCATCTCTAGCACTGTGTCTTGTGCCCACACTCCTGAGCACAGGCTTGCTTAACGCTGATACTCTCTCCTTTCTTATCCCCATCCCTCCTCTATTCTCCCCCTTAATCGTTACTGTATCCTCCTTGTTTATCTGTAGTTGTTCTACCCTATTGTGTAACTTGTGTCTGTTTGCTATTAATGTAATGTTCTAGTTTGCTATAAACCCCATTGTATAGAGCTGCAGAACCTTTGTGACACCTTATAAATAAATTATAAAAATAATAGTATGTATTTAAAACCACATATATTTTTTGTCAATCTAATCAGAACTTATCCGCACATATTTTCCTTAGTCACTTCCCTTTAATCAAAATATTTACTTTGAAAGCTTTCATTACTTGGGTCTTCCTTTGAGAGGGGAATCCCACCTCTCTCTGCATTGGGGTTGGAGACCCTCTCTTCCTCCACCCAAGCAGCAAGAAAGCCAACAAACCAAAAAAGAAACCCAACAAGAGTACTGAAATACTGTAGAGAGTCGGTAGGGCACTCCAATGACACTCATAATGTCACATGAGATGATTTAATGTGCACAAGGCTGGCTTCTGATTGGCCATCTATAAGTACAGGAATAAGTAGGATACAGTAATGGGGAGTAGCCCTGCAGTGGCAACATGTTTGGAGTAATTATTTTCTATTCAGCATTATTACCAGCATTGTTGCATTATATTGAGCAGTCTTACTTATATATTTTAACCTGTAAAGCATTATTACTGGCATCATTTTTCCTACTGGGAATTTTCAATGGAATAATTTATCCTACTGAGCATTGTGACTGATACATTACATATTAATGGGCCAAATTACTGACATTATTCATGATACTTAGAGTTATCATGGATTATTTTATCCTGTTTGGCATTATCACTGTCATATTATGCAAGATATATGTTCTAATGGGCATTATCATTTTTATTAATAAATAATGCAAGTCATTATCACTTGCACATTTTATTCTGCTGGGCATTAAAACTGAAATATTACATTAAATGAGACATTTTCACTGTCAAAATCATTTTTGTCATAATTACTGCAATTGTTACCTAATATATAGTGTCCAGCACATTGCTGGACACTATCACTGACATATAAACTCCTACTGCACATTTATTATTGTTATTTTCTATGTACAATAACACTAGCAAATTACATGTTTGCAATCATTTTGCTGAGCATATTAAACCCTGTTGGTTATTATCATTGGCATGCCACTATATAATTGCATTATTACCTGACATATTACATCTTTCTGAAAATATTACTACAGTACAGTATACATTAACAGATATAGTCTATTTCCTTGGAACCTTGGAACAAATGTCATTTGGCGACGCCTGTTTTTTTTTTTACTGATAATTGCAGTGCCTCCTGTGACATATTGGAGTCTACAAGAGATACTTTGCTCTTAAGGCACCACTTGCAAAACCTTGTCAAATAAAAGGCACACAGTGCATGTGTATACGTGGCAACCAGCTGAGGTGGGGCCTGATGCCGCTGATTGTCAGCAAGATGCCCCTTGCCGTTACCAAGCAACCGGCTTGGTTGCAGTGCACGCTTCTATTAACACTCCATGACTTCTTCAAAAACATCCAACAATGTATCAGGTGCTGCATACATAAAGAGAACAGCAGATGGTGTATTGTAAAATTACTATTGATAAAGATAATATTTATACTTACAATGTTTAAAATTCCCGATGAAGCTGGTTGATGTTCCCATGAAACATTTAGTTTTTCTTCTATTGTACATTTTATCATATTAATTACTCATTGTTTTTATGTTTTTATCTGTGTTTCAGTATAAGTCTGTACAATTATTCACAATAGACCTTTTAGCATTTTGCTAACAGCACTTTTATACTATAAGTTGAGTCATTGCACCCCCTCTGAATCCTGTTTTATCACAAAGAAGTTTGATTATAATTGGCAAGGACTTGCCATAATAGCCTAAATTACATTACTTTTGTACTTTCACTCTTGGTTCATTTTCCTTTTACTCTCTGGTCTACCTGTAGTACATTGTATTATCAGTGACCCACTTTATATTCTGCCTATAGCATACCGCATAATCTTCAGAAAATCTGCTAGAGCTAGTTGCCTATCTCTACCATGCTTTTCAGTATGGTAGTATACTATTAAGTATGGTAAGTATATTATATCACTGTTATCCATCATAATTTTACATTAAGACATGACATGAACTTCATTCCCCTGCTGCCTCTGATTTAATCCTGAATCCAATCATATTCAAGCAGCAATTTAAGCACATTCCCATTTTGACCTATTCAGCCAATGGCTTTAAGGAGGAAATTTATTTTAGCAAATTAGAAATATAGGTTTTTATAAAGTGAAAAGTAATTTTAGAAGATGACGCAAGGATGAAGAGGAATGTGCTTAATGATTTTCAGTGGTTTGGAGAGGACTGGATATAGACATGCACATTTGCCTGTCTGTAGAGATGATGACATTTTGTAAATTGGTCTGCTGAATGTCATTCCACATTTGGATGCAGAATGTTTAATTTGTGAATTTTGCCCTTATATGTTGCTCGAGTAATTTGCCCTATCATTTTTGTTTAATCCAGAGTTCCCAGTCCTAGCCCCAATTACACTACAGAGCAGTATGAATTGACACCATTGTCAGTCAAGAAATTTATGGACTATAAATTCTGTAATAAGCAAAATTTAGAATTTCAGTACTGAATGACGATTCTGCGAAATGAAGAAGAAAAATGATAACTAAAGATTGTATTGCTGGGACTTCGCACTTTTGTCCTGTCCTAACATAAAATTGAAGTTTTGTGATAATCTACCACAATCTCTACCTGTTCACTTGGGGCTGAGCTGGATTAAGACCTCTATGTTTTGGTCAGCATTGGATATGGGCTTCCATCCTAAAGCGAGTGTTTGCTAGCATCATTGAGACCCTATGCTGCACTGTAGTGTACTTCTATATCACCTCACCTATCTCTACAGTGTGTCCTGTACTGTGTTGCCTTTCCAGTGATTATTAATGTGATAGGTCTTCCCTGTATTTTATTTTAACTTGGACACCATTAATCCCCAGGTGGATGCTACATGTATACTCGGGAACTAATGCCGTGCAGAGTAAAAACAGGCCAGACAAGAAGATATCCCATAGTTTCAGGTAAGTTTAAAATTACCATACTGTTGCATTGCATGCTAGCCCTACGTTTCATGCAGTACACCCAGTATAATACATGTGTTGCATAGTTAGAGAGTGTTGTGTACTTGAATGTATGACAACATAATATCTAATGTCTAATGTTATAGTGACAAGATAAAAACACAAACATGATAAATAAAGCCGGTCATGCATTAAGCAACACATTACATTTCTTTGATGCATTATGTGGTGTTAATGATCCTAATTGCAGTTGATGCATACCATGGTAGATACACTCAGTGTGGGGATTAAGTGTGCCTTAGCACATCATGCTGAGCCATGGCATAAGTCTAACAGAAATATGCTTACTTTTCTAGGAATGTCTTCATTACATCCAAACACTCCACTCTGGCTGTCCAAACATCTACACTTCTGCAAATGTTGCCATTTTGATTAATAAACCTGTGGTTCTAGACTGAAATTTAGGCACACTTTTTTTAAATTGAGGTGAACTGTGGTTCCAAAACTGCTACTGCTACTGTACATCAGATGACGTTTGCTGCCTAAATGACCTCCGATGTGTACATACCCTAGAGCATACCCTAGAGCAGGTTATAGTCTTTCTATAACAGTTGTAATCTGTGTATCACTGGTTAACAATTTTCCAACAATGCATATCCTAAAAGGATATTTGTAGCTAAACAAAAAAATCTAGTAGAAAAGTAATACATTTCCACATGCACATGTTGTTTGATTGCTAACTTAAGTGAGACGCAGGTTAGGTGTCTGCATGGTTTTACAGGATTTATTTCTCATACCTGCTAATAATTCCTCACACAGTATTCTTCTTCCAGTCATGAAAAATGCTATTGTGAACTATGGGGAAAAAAGAAAATATCTCCTTTCTTTATTGCTCCACTTGAACAGACATGGTAGATTTAACACTGTTGGAGGTAATGGGATTAGGTTGTCAGGCAAGGCAATTCATAATGATTGGAAGTCTTTTTTAGTCTAGGAATCAATTCATCCCATCTAACAAAGAACATTTGTGGATTGTAACTATATTTTCTACATCTTTAAATTTACATATTAATCTATGTATTTATGAATGCATATGTGTATGTATATGTGGATGCAGGTTAAAATGAACTGTGTTATAAATTGTCCTGTATAGTTTAACCTTTAATATACTAAAGGTTTATTTAATGTTATAGTGCTACCAAAGCAAGTGTGCCATCTATAACCAGTGAGATGCAAAATATGTCTGGCAATGGGGGTATCTCTGTGTAATATATGATTACCGTTGTGGACCTGCCTGAAGTGTGCAATGGTCAATTGAAAGATTTAGGCAGAGAAAGGGTGTTCCTTGCTAAATAATTAAGTATGTGCACTGGTACACCTAGGTTTGTAGGTCAGTGTAAAAAAATATTTCATTTTATGGAGCAAAATTATTAAAAAGGGAAAATGGTACATAGAGATCATATTTATAGGTGTGTATCCTGCTTTGTGGAAATGCATTCATGATTTTCACTCCACAAAAACATTTACTTTTTGCCTCAGCTCTCATCTGGCAGAGATCTGGGGGTAAATGTATCAAGCTGAGAGTTTTCCGGCGGGTTTGAAAAGTGGAGATGTTGCCTATAGCAACCAATCAGATACTAGCTATTACTTTGTAGAATGTACTTAATAAATGACAGCTAGAATCTGATTGGTTTTTCAAACCCGCCGGAAAACTCTCAGCTTGATACATTTACCCCCAGGTCCTGTCCTAGAGTTTGAACAGACTTAACATGCTCCAGTGGCACTTCAGTAGAAAATGTATTTGGGCTCATTTTGCCCAATCGCAAAAAAAAACCTTCAAACAACACAAAAAGCCACATGTCATTAAAGCAGTCCCATCGCCTCCTCACTGCAATGTTTAATTTAAGACATAAATGAGGTTAAACCAAATAGTATTTTAGAAGATAAATGGGAAAGTTTTATTTAACAAGAGGGGTTGTTTTAAAGTATTAGGAGGCTGGATTTTGATGCTACACTTATAGTTTTGCAAAGACCATCGCAGTGGAACTGAAATGCGCCAGAACCCCCGCTCCCAAGATGGTAGTTACACAACGCAGTTAAACCAATGCATTTAGCAATGCACAACTATTAAACTTTGCTAGTATTTATTTGCCATGGTGCATATTCTGAGTTGTGTCATCATTTCAAATACAAAATTCTAAAAATGTGGAATAATTCACTAACATTTTGTCATAAAATTCACAAGTGCTACAAATCTTATTTATGTCAGCTTACTGAAATTACATGCACTAAAAATAGAATACATCAGCTTATAAAATTTGGGATTTCCTGTAATGAAATACCTCCGTGAAATCTTTGTAAATGCAATACTGCCGAATCTGAGTTAATTAATTATTGAAATATTCCAATTGTAGATCTAGAGTGTCTGCTGTGTTTTGCTGTGTGCAGCACTCATTTGAGTTTAACGTACATTGAGATATATCGTACATTTTAGGGCTTGAGACAAGAAGAAGGCATACATAAACATCAGAAATAGCATTTCCTGTAAGCCACAAATGGCATTGTGGGCATTTTGGATAGCTTTCAGCCTGAGTAAGAGCTTGAAATGCAATATAAAAGATTAAGTATTATTGTGCAACCATATAACGAATTCATGTATACCTGAACATTTATAGAAAAGCAATTAAGAAAAGTTGATAAAAAATATGTGATATTCCCCTTGTACAATGTACAGTAGAAAGATGAAATTGTGTTGATTGGTAATTCGCCCATAAGTTTCACTGTTTAAATAACTATTTAGCATTTATTAAAATAAAATACTGTACATTTCTCAGTATGTCAAAAATCCTCTGTCTCTTTCCATAAAAACACAGGGTCCTTATTCCCATTTTAGCAACGATTCAATGCTAATTAAGGATTATCTCTCAAATTAACTTACCATTGGAAATGTAAACATTGTAATATTTCTGCACCCCCCCCCCACTCAATCTTATTCCCCTTCTCTTCTTCCTCTCCTCTCCAATCTCAAATCTTCTTTGTTTCTCCTCTCTTTTACTAATGCTATATATTTAAAATCAAGAATTAATCACTTGGCAAACATTGTATTTTTAAGTTTTTCACCAGATTTATCTCCTTCCGTGTAGGAGTCTGTGTTTGTATTTATCTGATGCATTTAAAAAAAAAAATGAAATAAGATACTGTACATAGCACCAGCTTTATTTTAGATGTGTAAACTCTAATTAGCACTGACCAATGACTGATAGATTGATTTAAGTTGATGAGCATGTATTTTGGGTACATTTTAGAAATTGCTGGTGCAGTGGAGTGTGCAACAGGGTTTGAATCAAAAGCAGACATACCAAATGTTAACTGTGCTGTAAATTATTTCATAGTTTGCTTCAGTGGTATACTATGCACCTGGGATTCCTAAGTACTCAACTGCTAGCCAACAAACATACACATTAAGACTGCTTGTAAACAATAACTAAAAAAGCAGAAGTCTTAGGATATTTTGAGCTGTTTGAATTTTGGAAATCTACAATAGGTTTGCTTTGCAAGAGAGTGTGTCATATAGTAAGAATACAGGATAAATCTATAGTAGAAGTAGTCAGAATTGAAGCAAGACTGTCTCCATTGGATATCCAATGACAGTGGGAAGGCTGAGCTGGATAAGCTGGAGATGGGAAAACAGGGAGTGTCTACCGTGATGGGTGGGAGATGATGTTCACTATAATAATTCCTGGACTTGGGGTATAAATGATACATGCCAACTCAGTTTGAAGTGAAATACTTAATTGTCACTATCCCAGATCCTAACCTAAATGCTAGAGGACTAGTGACTAAACTGAGGCAGATCTTGGGATGTTACAATTGTAATGTCATTGATATAGAGGATCTCCTGAATGTGATACTGAAAACTTACCAAATTCAGAATATTAAAGTAAAATTATTATTAATAACATGAATTTGAGACCTAATAATTTTTCTAACTCCAGTTGAGTAAACTAAAAGGAAAACCACAACACTGAAAGATGAGTCAGTCAGTGAATTTTTATCCATGGCTTTCTTGCCGTGTTCTAGGGATCCAAGATTTTGACAACAGTACAGTGCGATGATTATAATAATTAGATATCTTGCAGGTATCACCCCTAAGAGAGCTGGTATTCTTAAGACTGTCCACCATGTATCTCAGTAAATAAGTTAAGACAACTGTTATTACTGTGAACCCAGCCATTGGACTAATTCCTGCAAACATAAACAAACTGACATGACTGCTGAAAATATGATCTAAGCAAGACCACAGAGGAAGTGGACATACTACTGGTTTGTAAAAGGTGAATAAAGTATATTAAATAAGTTATTATGCGCTTGCTATTTTCATCCTCTCTTCTCCACATCATTTTCAAATTTTACTTTATAAGTCATGCCAACTCCAGTCACTACTTTAAACAACTTAGACGCCCTCACAGAATTCTTTGATCAATATACAATCATAATGTCGAATAAATATATATATATATATATATATATATATATATATATATATATATATTTATTTTATACAAAAATATTGCAACATATATTCAATAGCATAAACTTACACACTGAGCACGTAACAGTTAATACTTGTGGCCAGCGCTGCTCTCTGTCAAGTTGTTTGCCTGGTAACAGCAACCAGCCTTCTATTGCCAAGATCAGGTGCTGCCTCGAGTATAGCTGGTATTGGCAATCAGCTTCCTTTAACTGGCTTCCTTTTCTTGTATTGCCGGTGTCTAGCCAATTGCTAGACAGCAGCAGTTGCCTGCTGTCAAATTGTTAAATAGTTTTGCTGCACTATAGTTTTGCTGCAGATAATTAGATTTGTCTGACCTAATTGGCCCCTCTTGAATTAAAAATCCCTTCTTGCTGATCACTTGTGCTGCTGCTGAGCTGGTGTATTGTCTGCATCTTGACCTGAATTGACATCTTGTTGTAAGCCAGATTTTTTATTGGATTTCGCTGTCTTCTCCTGCCCCTGATCTTTGCCTGTTTCTGGATTTGCATGAACCTCCTCCTGCCCTGACCTTGGCCCATTAAACAGATTTGTGTACAGAACTCTACCAGCCCTGACCTTGGACTGTATTTCTGATTCACACTGATTTACACCTTTTTACTCAATCTGCCTGTATTTTGGATTTTCTGCTACCTGTGCAGATGTCTGCTACCTCCATTGTGTTTTGTCCACTCCACCGGCAATATTGCATATTATAAATTACTACTACCAAGAGTTAACACCTTGGGGCAAGCAAGTACTGTGGAACAAATCATGTTCCTTGAAAAAGGGGATGTTATAGGTGAAGACCTCGTGAAGTGATTCCAGTAGTTTATGATGCCATCCAATATTGCCTTTAACATGTACATCCCAGATTCCATTACAATTTCCATGTTAACAACATTAGTTCAGTATTGCCATATAGCACAGAAATATCCTACTACAAACAGGTCACTTCCAATATACATTACTTCTTCCATATATAGCAATCAAACACCCATCTTCCTGCCAAAACCCCACGTTTCCTGCAAAACTATGCACAGAACAAACACCATGATTCGGTATAAACTACATACATCACAACCTACACTGTTCCAGTATAAACTATGAATAATACAAATGCCACTGTTCATGTATCCTGCATATTCACATCCATATCATCATATATTCTCCTTATACATATCTATATGTATAAGGAGAAGAAATAAGCCTGCGTTCGGTATATCCCATATGATAAATGGTACCAGCTGTATGGCGATATAAATGTCCATATATGTATACAAAACAAAAAAGACAGTTCATGTCAGGACTTATTCTTAACACTGCATATCTGTGTGTATCTAGCAATATGTAAACATGATGTATTAGTTCATATTTTGATCAAACATTGACGCATATAGGTCAGAGTAGGATCTGCATGTAATGAAGTACCCTTGACAGTGGGATGCAGGCTTAAAAACCATTAAATGCAATTAAAATCACGAGCACTCACCTCCTAGTTACCAATAATTAAACTCCTGGCCAAATGAGCTAAATTTTAGAGAGATTTATCTCCAGGGACTTAATCTCTATAATTAAGGCTTCATTCAAATTTTAAAGCATCCATTTCCTTGAGGTCTTGTCTTGTTTGGCTCCTCACCTCTCTCTGTCTCAGAGTCTGAGTCATCCTCACTGTAGATGCTGTGGTTATCTGGGAAAGTGGCAATCATACCCAGAGAAACATTGCCAGGCACACACATATTATCCTATATGTTCCATATACACATGAATATCACTGTTCCATATCACATATCCAATATAACACATTTACAAATGCATTATCACAATTACTGTTCCATATCTCACATTTCACATATCACATTGTCCCATAATAACTGCCCCAGTATCACACTTCTGTACCTAATCTCCTCATATTGCCATATATAGTGTCTCACATTCTCAAATATGCATCATATATACCATACTGTTCCATATCATACAGTGTCCATTCCCATACAGTGTTCCAAATATTGGGGAGGGTCTTATACAGCTCAAATCTACCCTCCCAGTGTCCTTAGCATCCATGTGTGTGCAATGAATTCATTGCCACATGTAGGCGCGCTGTGCGGTAGCCTGGGTTAATTCTTCATATTTTCATAAATGATTCTGCACTAATTCTCAGCTTTTTACTAATTAACAGTGCTGACTTGTTCTATTTAACTCTCTCTTTCAGTTTGTTACTCTGCGTGGTAGAAGAAGGGAGTCTATCCTTCTGAAAGATAGACCCAGAAACATTATTGCTGGGACCTTGTAAAAATGTGTTTTTTGTCTGATGGCAATGAATGTTATGGTTAAAATCCACGCCCATTGAACATGAAGATTCCGTTGTTTAGTCCCTCAATATTGCATTATTGTCATCTTCTGTTACTGTTTGGCACACTACAATAATAGATCTTGTTTAATGTGGAAATGGTCTTGGTGATGATGCAAAGAAATTCGCTGCTCTGCAGCCTCTTCTTCTTGATGACACATTCCTAGCTGCCATCAAATCCTAAGACTCAGATGCTATAAAATTACAAATTACACCTCATTATATGACTAGGTCCTTTAAAGTGAGTAATTATGTCATTTGTAGCATCCTCTTTAACTAATCACCTTGCTGATCTATAATGCCTTTACTTAAAAGAATACTAAGCCCTGTATGCAATTGTATTTGGTACAATTTTAGAATTACTTTCTACCTTATCATTATGCATATACGAACAACTGTCTTTTACTTGAATCCAAATATATATATATATATATATATATATATATTTACCTATTGCAGTCAGGTCTACCTGTTTTATTTGTACTGTTGCATTTACTGTCTATTTGCCTGTATAAAAATGTATTGTAAATTGTCTTGTGTAGCACAGGTCCACCTTGCAAATGAGCTTGCTCAATGGTGCTGGTTAAGTTCAGAATTTGATTTGATATGTTTCCCTTGGTGCTGCCAAAACTTCCCAACATATATACTTTTTGGTAGAAAATGGGTAAGAGAGACAGGGAAAACACATGCATTGTCTTCTCTAGAGACCTCTTTGCCATGGATAACCAAAATTGATTTATCCAGATGGTCTGACTGCAAGGACAGTTGGGAGGTATGTCCTGCTTGTGATGGCAGAACTGTGTGCATCTAACAGTAATGCACACAGTATTGCCTGTTTATTTGTCTAAAATGAAGACCATATTAGACAAAAGGGGACCCCCCTGTCTTAAGTGCCCCGGGCATCCCAGAACCTTAATCCAGCTCTGCCTGTGTTACGATTTAAATGCCTTAGTCAGTATTTGCACAGGCTTACCTAGGGCGCGGAGTCTAACGGCCTTCCGGTCTTCACCAAGAACCACTGCAAGGTAGTGTGGTCTTTGCTGCCGAAGAACCGCAGGTCGCGGCCCCCAGGTTAGCCTACTGACGTAAGGAAGAAGGTTCTAAGTGATGGGTAGTCAGACAGGCAATATGACAAAGCGATGCAAGTACAGGCACTAACCGTGAATTCCAGGGTTTGAAGGTCTGGAGCAGTAACCGGTAGATGCACGGAGTCAATGAGTGCGTAGCAGGAGATGGGTCTAGGAACACAGCCGGGTCGGTACACAGGAGATATCAGGTATACGGTGCCAGAGGGAAATCCAGAGAGTAGTTGATAACACAGCCGGGTCGGTACACAGGAGATATCAGGTATACGGTGCCAGAGGGAAATCCAGAGAGTAGTTGATAACACAGCCGGGTCGGTACACAGGGAAGACAGTCCAATACGTGGTGCCAGGAATAAGCCAAAGAATAGTCAGGTCACAGCCAGGTTGGTACACAGGAGTAGGAGGAATAGGGGAGTACACAGGAACACAGGAACTGCTAGCCAGGAACAGGAAACACATTGCTCTGACACAGGCAGCATGTCAGAGCAGAGAAGATATAGCTATTTGAATTCCCCGCCCAGGAGTCACATGACTAGCTGCAGGAAGAACCCGGAAGTGCGGGGGCGCCATCGGGAGAAGCGTTGAACAGAGCGGATACAGCTGCCAGACCACGCTGACAGCGCAGCGGAACGAAGATCAGGTAAGATCATAACAGTCTGTCACTCTGGATTAAAAGAGTGAACTAAATAGAGGCATTATCTCCAGTAATTTTTGGATTGGATACCAGTGAAATTAAACTTGAACACTTGCATATTTGTTAAATTGGATATATTATATGTGCATTTGGACTTGTATATTCACATATACATTGGATTGGATACTATTGAACTGAATTTACAAGCTGTAAAAGTTTTCAGTGGACTTTTTACAACATCTGTTTTCTGATGCATGAGATTTATTACTATATGTCTGACTTAACTATTTTTAAGAGATTTCACCGGACTTTTTACACCCTCTATTTGCGTATATTGGTGGTACATTATAACATTGTGCATTGGATGTCTACATGTACATGCTCTTGCCAGAGAAATTGTTTAATTTCTCAAGTGTTGATATCTAAAAAATAAAAATTGATTTTGATTTTATTATAACAATCTACAGATATACATACACTTTTACAGGGACCTGTCATTATATATCTCCATATGCGCCCAGGAACCTTAACATATATTTGCGCTTACTGACGCATAGGTCATTTCTGGGCATGCTCAATTTAACGCAAAATACAGAAAGTATCGGCATTCATGTTCCTTTATGAATCAGGCCAAAAGACACAAAGTAGGGCTAGAGACAGGTATAAGGTATAAGACTTAAAATGCTCCAGAGTTCTCCAATGTACTAACTACTGCTATATACACTTAGAAGTTGATGGAAGCTCATTACAACTAGAGTCATTAGGGCAAAGAAAACAAATACAGAATATAAACAATATACACAACAAGAGAACATAGAAAAAGATATAGCACAGCACTCGGTCCAGTAGCCTAGCAGGCACTGATGCATAGACGTCTTATTCGCAAACCACTTTGACCCGGATGATGATTTCAATTTGAAGTGTTGTAAAGCCATAAAAAATAACGGGGAGCATTTAATCCAGACACCCAAATTTGTCAATTGTTAAAAAGGAGGCATCAGCACTGAGTTAATGTTACAAAATGGGACAAGGCTGCTTGAGCACACTTTGGACACTAAATGCATACTAAAAGCAAGCATTTGTGTATTAGACTCAGTAATATCACTATACAATATAATATCTGAAATAAACATGAGGTTTTTAGTGCACATAATGAACAAATTGTGAATGCCCATCTACAGCGTCAAGGTGACCTCATACAGATGGGTTCGTATACTGACAATTCATTTTCTGCAATGGTATATTTTCCCTCAAAGTTGATTTTTTTATTATGATCATCAATGATGCAGGTGCTGCAGCTGATGATTATTTTTACAGTTTTATGAGCTGTACCTCCGTCAATGAGCCTTTCAGTTTCAAAGCTATCATCAGCATTTGACAAGCACTAGCTTTGTGAAAACTGATTGTGGAAAATCAGTTCATTTTCAAAAGTACCACCAGAAACAAATTATAAATTGCTCACTTTGCTGTTACACTTGCAGTAAGGTATAATACTTGAATATTTTCAACAACTCATCTACTGGAATATTTCAGAGAAAAAAAACATTTACAACATATCACAGATGCAATTTTCTGACCCAATACATAAAATACAGCATATATTTTAGTATTTATTAAAGAAATATGTTTACTATGCTGTACATTGAAAAAATGGCAGTGAACAGTGATGATCACCATACAGGTACTGACAGACATCTCTTTTTTACAGGAGCAGGAAGAATGAATGGAAAACTGCTTTCACCTTGCTTCTGGTAACGATCTGCTTGTTCTGATTTTACAGGAACCATTTTTTCCATTTGCTAATCCTTATGTTTCTGATTTGGACCTGCTTTGCATATGTATCATATTTGTGCCAATTATTAAAAATCAGAGTTAATATTACTTGGGTCTGTTTAGCTGGTCAGTCAATCAGTAAGGGTGTTGGGATCTGGCCTGAGCTGGGGAGGTTTTATAAGGATAGGCATAGGCTGGTTTCACTGTCTTGCCACTGTAAATTTCTACATGGAGACTGCCGAGGAACATTCCTAGGGTGCGCAAACCCAAAGTGTTTGTTTTTTTTGTCTTTTGTATTTTGATTTTCATTGCCTTATTGTCTTTATCTCTGTGTCTTTCTCTCACCGTCATTTGTCTACTGCCCCTTTTCTCTGCCTTTAATAATTTTCTTTTCCATTTTGCTTCCTCTTGCCTATTTGTATTGTATTTTTCTTCTTTCCTTTCTTTCATTGTACTTGCCCCCTCCCCCACTGTTTGTAACATGCATCATGTGAGGTTATGCAGGGCCGCCCATCACCTTGCAAGGCATCTTCTGAGCCCCCCATATGTGGCCCTCCCTGTGTGTGCCTAAGCATTCACGTGCCATGGTGCTGCAGATGGCTTATCCCTCTTCCCTTCTTCTTCTTCATCCTGACTTTAGGCAGGCACTTTGTGTTCCCTTATGCTCAGTGATGGCCAGACTTGCAGTGGTCGGGATGTAGCCTTCTCCCTCTCTGAACCCATGGCAGCAGTGTAGTGCAGGTCCCCTTGCCTGGCTATACCCTCCACTCCCTGTTCCCCTATCCCATGCCTGCGCCTCCTAGCGCTATCATCTTTCTTCATCCCTCATTGTGAGACACCGTTCTGTTAAGGTTAGTGTTTCACAATGCTGTCCAGCAGGGAGAAGGCAGCCTTATAGCACCGTCCTTTCTCTCTCCTGCTGGTTTCTGCTGCATGGCTGCTTATCCTCCCTCTCTACCATTTCACGTGGTTTCCCTCCCGTTCTATGTTGCTCCCTCTTGGCAACACAGGGGTACTGTGTTACCATTAAATAACATTTTTTCTCCCATGGTGACCCTCCCTAACACAGCACATTGTACCTATAGTTGTGTCATCTGGTTGGATTGTCTGTTGGTGTGTTAGGCCTGCTTTGTAGAGAGCTATCCTCGGGTGCACATGTACATCATTAGTACATATTTGGTTTTGATGTGGAGGAAGCATAAAGAGGATGTTGTTTTTTTTGAAGCAAGAAGGTGGGAGTATAGCTGCAATCTAGGCATTTTTGTTTGGATGGTTGGTCTTTGCGGAGTGGGGCAGAGGGGACATAACACAACATTTACATGTGGAAGTCAATGTTTTGCTTTTATAGGAGACACAATTGTGGGTTGATGGATTCAGGCATGCTTGTACTGGATGTAGAGGGGACACCCATGGTAGGACTGCTGCAGACAAATGGAACAGGCTGCAGATGAGGTGATCGCTCTTTGATTAATTTTTTGCACCTGTGGTGCTGGAAATTTTTGCCAGTTGGTCGAGGTGGCAGGGGAGGCCTTATTGTTATACCTTTGATTTTAATTTCTGAAGTGCGATATGTCAGTATGTTATGTTGTTGCACATGTCTTTTGGTGCTAGTCTATACTCATGGTTCATTATATTGATGGCGGATTCCTGTTTGCTAGCGGCATGGGGTTTCACTGTCGCTGTTTGGTTCATCACCATGCTGACATTAGAAAATAAAAAGGAAGGTTTTTTTTCTCCTGGGTATTTTGGCTTTGCAGATTATTGCTATGCTACAATACATGTTACTTTACGTCCAGTGGATTGTACGAAATCTTCCAGTTGTCTTTTGAAGGTGTGAGCATTTCTGTGATCTGTTTTGTATTGATTACTTTGGAATCAATGTTGAAAACACAGTGGACTAAACTAGGCTTTTATTACTTACATCTCGCCAAAGTAAGGCTAGTAACTGTGTATTAATCTGTTGGTGGTGAGAAACGCACTTTGTTATGGATAGTTGGGGTGTTGCTTGTGGTTGTTTGGGATACTAGACATTAGAGCAGAAGTTGATGCAATAGATCTTCTAATGAGCTTCTTCTGGGTAGGTACATATCAAATGTCAAAAGTAAATTCTATGAGGCATCTAGCATTTTGAAGACTTTGGTGATTTGACACATGGAAAAGTTTGATACATACCAGAGCAATTAACGAATAATATCAATATAAAAAAAATGAAGGAATGAAAACAAAAGAAAATTTGACTAATTATGCTACATGTATATATATATATATATATATATATATATATATATATATATATATATATATATATCGATCTAATATACAATACTGTGCAAAAGTTTTAGGCAGGTGTGAAAAAAATGCTTTAAAAAATAGAAGTGTTTATAGTTTATTTTTATCAATTAACAAAATGCAAAGTGAATGAACAGAAGAGAAATTTAAATAAAATCAATATTTGGTGTGACCATCCTTTCCCTTAAAATCAATTCTTCTAGATACATTTGCGCACAGTCAGGGATTTTGTAAGATTATAGTCAAGTGTATGATTAACCAATCATACCAAACAGGTGATAATGATTATCATTTTCATGTGTAGGTTGAAACACAGTCATTAACTGAAACAGAAACAGGAGCCTAAAAACTAGGTGAAGAACAGTCAAACTCTGCTGCAAATGTGAGGTTGTGGGAGACAGTTTCATGTCACAGGTCATACACCATGGCAAGATTGAGCACAGCAACAAGACACAAGGTAGTTATACTGCATCAGCAAGGTCTCTCCCAGGCTAATATTTTTTTTATTTTTTAAATTCTTTATTTGTTAGAAAGAGAAAATATAGCAGTACATAATACCGATTATACAGTGTACATAAGCATGGCGTTACAAATGATACAATGACAAAGTGTCAATCTATCGGTGATTATAATAAAGCAAACAAACAAACTCACTGTTTCCTCTTTTTTTTTTTTTTTTTAAATCTAAATGAACAAAATTTGACATAGGTAGAGAAGGGAAATAAGGGGCAAAACAAAGACCGGACAAGGGATAAAACAAGAGGTAAGAAAGGTAAGGGACAGGAAGAGGGGGAGAGTGTGAGAAGCTCTTCAGACTATTTTCAATTACTTTTGGAGGGAATACTAGTAGCTGAAAAAACATGTAATTAGCCAGGCGAGAGGTGTTCCTTATTAAATTACCTTATATGGAATCATCAATCAAAGTGGGAGTGTAAAAGAGAGTCTTAAATTCTTCTGTTTCCTTATATTCCAACCATCTAAACCATATGGCTGTGTAATCTGAATATTTGTCGTTCACAGAGAAAATAATATCATCCATTGACATATAAAACTCCACTCTGGCGAACCAATCCTTGATTGAAGGGGGAGAACGAGATCTCCAGTGCATTGGAATAACCGCTCTAGCTGCGTTGTTTAAGTGTTTTAAAAGTGATTTCTTATATGTAGATGAGGGAATTTTAGAAAGAGATAAGAGCCAAAAACCCGGATCTTCGGGAACCTCGTAACCCACAATGATCTTAGAGAGCCTGATTACTTCATCCCAAAAGGGAGTAATACGAGGACATTCCCACCATATATGCACCAATGAGCCAAAAGCCCCATTACATCTCCAGCATAATGAGGACATCTGAGGGTGGAATTTATGCAGTGTGGAAGGGCATCTATACCATCTTGTAAGAAGTTTATAATGAGTTTCCACAACTGAGGCACTCAAGGAACAACCATGTGTATTTTGGTAAATCTTAGGCCATGAGGTTTGCGTTATATAAGGTGCTAAATCTCACTCCCAGGGACCTGTATAAGAAGGAGCCACTTGAAATATATCATTAATTAGAATTTTGTAAATCCCTGATATGGTATGAGAGGGTGTATCTTTGAACAGACACAAAGCCTCAAAAGGAGAAGGCTCCCTAGCCAGAGATCTGCAGCCTCCCACTGACTTGACATAGTGCGCCACCTGCAAATATCTCCAATACTCATTTGAGGGTAGTGAGTATGTAGACTGGAGTTCCCGAAAGGAACAAAGTTTCCCATTGACCACCAGCTGGCCGAGGCCAAGAATCCCAGCTTTAGACCACCCAACAAATGAAATTCTAGACAAGCCAGGAGGAAAATCTGGATTATACAGAATAGGAGTCAAAGGGGAGGGGAAGGACGCCACACTACTCCAGGTGCGAAGTCTATTCCAAACCAACAGGGTGGGCCCGACCGTAGGGTGATTTATCCTAGGGATCTTAGACAACCAGGGTAAAGCACTCAAGTATTTTCCACCGGAACTAAGCTCTAATTCTACCCATTGCTTAGCATCACCCCCTCTGGTCCACTCCAGAATTCTACTCAAGTAAACTGCCTGGAGATAACTTTGAAACATGGGCAACTGAACGCCTCCTTGGTGCTTTCGTCTGTATAAGATAGAATGTTTGAATCTAGGTTTCCTCCCTCCCCAGACAAATTTACTGACCAGTTTCTGGAGATCATCAATAAATACCTTCGGAATCTTAATTGGTAGTGCCTGCATAATATATAATACCTTGGGTAATATGTTCATTTTTACGATACTCATTCTACCAAACCAAGAAAACTTTGGGAGAGACCATAAATCTAGTTCTCTTTTAATTTTAGACAATAACGGGGAGTAGTTCAATTGGAATAGATGTTCATTATTTTTTGCAATGGAAACTCCTAAGTAGCGTATGTGTGATGCTTGCCATTTAAATGGGAATGCCCCCTTAAGACCTGCAATCATTTGTTCTGAAACGGAAATATTAAGTGCATTTGATTTGGAATAGTTAATTTTAAAGTTAGAAAGATGGCCAAATCTTAAGAATTCTGACATCAAATTAAGGAGAGAAATAACTGGGTTGGTGACTATTGCCAGCAAATCATCAGCAAATAGAGCTAAACGATATTCCTTTTTTCCTATCTGCAGACCCGAAATGTCTGGATTACATCTAATCGCCCTCGCCAGAGCCTCCATGCATAAAACAAAGATTAGAGGTGATAATGGACAACCCTGACGAGTTCCATTAGAAATTGAAAAGGAATCAGATAACATACCGTTTATTCTGACTTTAGCTGAGAGAGAGTTGTATAAAGCTAGAATTCTACTTAAACATGAGGGACCTATTCCCATATGTTCTAGAGTCCCCCTCATGAAACACCAGTCCACCCTGTCGAATGCTTTTTCGGCATCTGTTGACAAGAGGACTGTGGGAACCGAGGAGATGGAGACTGAGGGCCTGAGTCATTAAGGAGAGCAAAGCCTAAAAAAGGAGTAACATTTGCACCTGGGCAAAACCATGTTGCATTGGAGGGGAAGGTAAATTTAAAATGTGGGGACAGCTTTATAGTTGGGATAGGGCATGTCCTAGATAAACTTTAAATTTCAGTGTAATAATAAATTTAGCAAGTATCTGTGTGCTAGATGAAAAAACAGCTAGTATTTTACTTATGTGCAAAATAATAAACTAACTTGCACCCCTTGCATTGTAATATGGTCTGTCCCAGAGAACATTTACTCCTTTTTTGCCTTAATGACTCAGGCCGTGAGTGTATAAGATCAATTATTTTGGTTGTATTATCTCCCTTCCAGGAATAAATCCCACTTGGCCGTTGGAAATTAAATTTGGCAGAAGTGTTTTTAACCGATTAGAGATTAATTTGGCAAACAATTTGATATCTATATTTAATAGAGAAATTGGACGATAGCTAGGGCACAAGGCGGGATCTTTCCCTTCCTTGGGGATGACCGTGATGTGAGCTTCTAATGACTTGGGTGAAAAACCATTTACACTTGAAACATCATTAAGAGCATTTAGGAGAATGGGGCCAAGTTTTCCCATGAACGCTTTGTAGTAGGAAATCGCAAAGCCATCTGGGCCAGGGCTTTTCCCTAAAGGAGAAGATTTAATGGCCTCTAATAGTTCCGCAAGTGTAAAAGGCGAATCGAGCATATCCCTCATTTCTTTTGAGATCTTGGGGAAACTAATATCTCTCAAATATTTATTTATCTCTTCTACCCTAGATTCCTCATTATTTCCCAAGTGTGCGGATAGAATATTATATAGATGAGAATAATATTCCCGAAAGGCTCCCGCTATAGTTTTGTCAGTATGTTTTAGGGTTCCCTTTGTATCCTGGATCTAATGAATATAAGTAAGGGATCTTTGGGCTTGTAAAGCTCTTGCGAGAAGACGTCCCAGTTTATCACCCCATTGGAAGTATTTATTCCTACATTTTCTCCAGGCTAATTTCATCCGATCATTTAACAATTTATTTAAAGTTGATCGTTTATTTTGTAGCTCCGCTAAAGTCTCAGGAGAGAGGGACTTCTTATGTTTAGTCTCCAATTTTTTAATGTCTAAGAGGAGAGCATCCCTGACCTCCGCCTTATGTTTTTTAAGAAAAGTACCTAGCTGTATGCATTTACCCCAAATGAAGCATTTATGAGCCTCCCACACCACCAATTTAGAAGTCTCGCCATTATCCTTTATAGAGATAAATTCATCAAGAGAGGACTCTAATTGGGCTCTACAATAATTATCTTGTAAAAGTAATTCGTTAAACTTCCACATCCATTGTCTGGGAGGGGGAACAGTCATGTTGATAGTCATATAGACTGGAGCATGATCAGAGTCCGTCACTTGCCCTATCCAAGAGTCATCAACCCAGTCAAGAGATTTATGATTGATAAAAAGATAATCAATCCGAGAGTGTGAGGCATGGGGGTGTGAGAAAAAGGTATAATCCCTATCGGAAGGGTGGAAGATATGCCAAGCATCAGCCAGCTGGTGGTCATGAAACTCCTTTCTAACCCTACAAGCATCCTTCAGGGGCATTCTAGGGGCACCAGTAGACGAGTCTATCTGGGGAGTCAAAGCCCAGTTCAAATCACCACCCAATACCACTACACCTTCTAGCTGATCCCCAATTCGCGATAGGGTTCTGGATATGAAGGAAGCCTGAGAATCATTTGGTGCATATATGTTAACGAAGGTAAACAATTGGTTGGAAATTCTAATTTTAACCATTAGGACCCTACCTTCTTCTAGAATGGTTTTAGAGAGTTCTGTTAGTCTAAGGCGTTTAGCAAATAGGATCGCTACTCCTCTCGTCTTACTGGGGTAATAATTATTAAAGACCCCTGTTGGATAATGGTTTAGGAGCTATATCTTTTTTGAAATGGGTTTCTTGTATAAAAGCTACATCCACCCTATCTTTATGTAGAGTGTGTAGTAGGGTAGATCTTTTCTGCGGGACATTTAAACCTCTAACATTTTTGGAGATAATTTTTAACTTATCCATTGTCGAGTCTTTTCGGAAAGAGCATCATTAGTTCAAGCTTTCCAGGATTCTGGTAGAAGATCCTACGTAAAGACGACCTTTTTTCCTCATAGTGTATCTGAAATAGAGCTTCAATATGTAGAGGAGGGGGGAATGAGGGAGAAGAAAAGGGGGGGAAGGAGGGATAAAAACAAAGATAGACAAGACCCAAATAAAACAAAAAAATCATTACAATTACAATTAAGTACAGAATATCTGCACTGACCGAAATTGTAGACAACCGTCTCATATACCAGGGGGGTAAAACCCCTGGACAAATTTTACAGGACGGAGTTAAATGGGGTATGGGGGGGTGTCGGGGCGACACCAACCAGGCATAAGTGTGCTTGAAAGAGCAGAGAATAAAAAATAAATAAATAAATAATAATTTCTACACTCTGCTTGTGCAATGTGAACTGAGTAACTTTATATGTAAATTCTAAATTATACCCAGTGCATAAGATATGCACATGTGGGAAGTTAAAAATGTGGAAAGAAATGTAGAAAGAAGGAGAAAATTATTTTCTCTATTCCAGCTAAAGTCTAGATTTATAACATTTCAGGAAATATTAACCTAATGTATGTAGGTAAAGTTTAAACCGTGCGAACATGTAATGTGAGGAGAGAACTTAACCTTATAACAGGAAAAAGGTAACTTCCAGGCATAGGACTAAGGTCGTCTATGTAATGGTCTAGAAAGAAAAAGGTTATGACCTATGTTTGTTATCTTGACGACTAGGCCAACATTTATGCAACTACATCAAGTGGTGTAGTGAATATGAGCTGTAAGAAGTGGTGTTATCACTATAGTCTCATCTTAAGTCCCCTCTTGATCCTCAGAGGTGTTCGATGGACGGGATCTCCTTCTATTTCTCGTGACCTTATTCCAGACTTTTTGACCGCGTGAAGGGAGTGAAGGCAGTAATGATGCTGGATTCTGCCAGTCCGGAATGGATATTTTAGGAAGGTTGAGATTTTCACAAAATGAATCTAAGTCCGCATGGTTGTGAAGAGCGAAGACTTTACCTTCTTGATTCACTTGAATACTCAAGGGGAACCCCCATCGAAATCTTATGGAACATTTCTTGAGTTCATCAGTTAGGGGTTTCAATAGCCGCCTTTGTTGCAGGGTGGACCACGACAGGTCTTGAAATATTTGAATCTCATGTCCATTGAACATTAGACTTGATAGACCGCAAGCTTTCTTTAATATTGTTTCCTTCACTGTGTGAGTCTAGAAATGATGTCACGAGGCTTATCAGACTGTGCACCTCTTGGTCGCAAGGCTCTATGGGCCCTATCAAAAATGATCTGCTCATTTGGATATGCTTCCAGGAGTTCGTTGAAGATCTTAGTTAACGCGTCTATGATGCCCGGAGGGGGTACATCTTCTGGTACTCCTCTGATTCTAAGATTATTTCTTATCCCTCTGTTGTCGATGTCATCTAGTCTCATACGAAACTCAGTAGCATCTTTTGCTTGATGTAAGACCAGATCTTGGAGTTTGTCAATACGAGAGTTCATCTCCTTCTTGCTTTCCTCCAATGACACCACCCTATCAGCCACCTAATTGAGGTCAGCTTTAAATGAGGCCAGCTGTGACTGCAGGGTTTCTTGGATTTTATTTTCAAATACCTGGAAATCTGATTTAGTAGGCATAGTTTTTAAATGCGCTAAGATTTCCTCCAGGTCATTTTTGTCATGTATGGGTGAAACCGGTCTAGAAGGAGACTCTCGTGATGAACCTGGCATATTGGAGGCGGATGGTTGAGGTGAGTCTGGAGAGGTAGCTAGAGAAGCTTTACTAGAGAAAAGTTGATGGAAAGCTACTTGTGTCGTGGATTCGTTTACTTTCTTTTGATTTTTCTTCAAAGGAGTTTTCTTATCCTTCCCCATTTAAACTTCTTACATCAACATTAATTCACCATTTGCATTCAGAAGTTGCTCTACATAGAAATCCTGGTTCTACGGCACCCCGAGCCCCCTTACCCCAGGGGGGGTCGTGTTATTCAGCCATGTCTATGAAGACGGGACCGTTGTTACTGTATAGTACACATTTTGCATGCTCCGTAATCTTGTAAGGATAGCACAGCTAAAACTGGATGACAGTCACTAATTTCAGTTATTTTTTAATATGCATGCTTAATACAGAGGATTGCAATATGAGAAACAGCCACTACATGGAGATTGAGAGCTGATCTTCTCCTGCAGAGGGATACATATAGAGTTTGGTTTTCTAGTGTCACTGGATAACTTTTTATTTGCTGAGGAGAAGATTTATATGAAGTATAGTGATTGATAGAGTCTCACAGATTAAGTATCAGAGAATACACTGAAGTAGTAGAATTGGTAGACTGCTGTGCTTTGATGGTATAGGTGTCAATCCTTTATCCTTTATCCGAGGGAATAAAGTGGGTTATTTAGCTTGAACTGAGCTAGAGCTGCAGCTCTCAATGCACTCACCCTCTGCCCTCACAGCGCTCTGCACCGCCAGAACTGTCCTTCTTTTTGGATCAGTCCCCAATATCTGGATCCTCTTATCTCTGGGTCCAGAACCGCCCCGACAGGGCACCTTGGTGAGACCGCAGACCTCTTTATATAGAGGGCTCTGGCGCTGTCAGGAGATGGATATCTAGGGGCTCTAAGAGAGGCAATTAAGATGGCGCTCCCGCCAATATATTCACCGCCGGGGCAGCCACCCGATATGCGCTACTCCCCACAACAAACCCTCCAGACGCGGGATTACAAATCAACCCCCTTCAGTCTCCCCAGGTCTAGATAGAGATACCTGTCACATCAGGCAGTAGGCTTAAAGGAACTCCGCATTTGGTGTCCACTGGCCGTCGGCGCGATCCCGCGCGAGAGGACGATCGGTATTCCCTGGGGATTTCAGCCTCGATAATGGCCTTGTTTTGAAGCGCTTAAGTTCCGGCACTGAATGCAGGTGATTCCACCTTTAACAAAGGGGAGAGGTAGCCGAAAAAAGTTTTTTTGCGTTGCAATAGCCGGAGCTTCTGTGTCCAGCGTCCTCCTAAGATGGCTACCTCCCAGGCTAATATTTAAAAGCAGATTGGGGTTTCAAGATGCCCCCTTCACACTGTGCTCTTTTGAAGAATCACAAAATAACAAGCAATGTTGAGGACCATAGAGGCAGTGGTCGACCAATGAAACTTAGTGAATCAGATGAAAGACACATTATGTTTACTTCCTTTTGAAATCGGAAGATGTCCAGCAGTTCCTTCAGCTCAGAACTGGAAAAAGCAGTGGGGCCCAGGTACACCCATCTACATTTCAGAAAAGTCTGGCCAGAAGAAGTGGTCATCTTTGAAGAATTGCAGCCAAAGAGCCATACCTTCAATGTGGAAACAAGGCCAAGTGACTCAACTATGCATGCAAACTTAGGAATTGGGGTGCAGAAAAATGGCAGCAGGTGCTCTAGACTGATGAGTCAACATTTAAAATATTTGGCTGTAACGGAATGCAATTTATTCACTAAAGGGTGGAGGTTCCTTGCAAGATTGGGGCTGCATTTCAGCAAATGGAGTTGAGGATTTGGCCAGGAAAAATGGTGTCCTCAGTGCTGAGAAATACAGGCAGTATTTATACAGGCAATACTTATCCATCATGCAATACCATCAGAAAGGCGACTAATCAGCAATCAGCAGCCATAAATTACACATTCAGTTGGTGGTGGATCAGGAGGTTCATCGTTAGTAACACTACCCCTTTGTGAGTTATGGAAATGTGTTTCAGGGTGGATCCCAGCTCCTGAGCCAAACACGGAAGAGTGCTGCCTGGAAGTGTCTGAGTATGTTTTTGGTTGCCACAGTTTTGGTGTTGGAATGGCTGGTAACTGATTGGTTGTGCTTTTTTATTTGCCACCACTTTAATTCTCAACAAAATTTTATGCAACCTTTCTTCGCCAAACAGGTGTCAAATGTCGTTATTAGGTAAGACGACTCTTGATAAGTGCCGTCAGGTAAAATTTTATGTAAAATCATCTGCCATGCATCTTAGGACAATTCTCTAATTTCTAGAAAAATTGACATCTGAAGTGTTTCTATGGTATATGATTTGTCCACATATTGTAAAGCCATTGTAAAAGCATTACATATTAAAAGATAATTATCTTAGGTTCAAGTAAAAAAAAATTCTTCTTGAATGTAGTGAACATAAGAATCTTAAATCTATACCATTCGCAATATTGCAGCCTATTTTTTTTAAAAGCGTGTCCTCCTGTAGCACAGTGCCTTTTATTTAATGCAATTATGCCTTTATATAGATGTAATGCATGATTACCTAAGGAATAATTCCTTGCTCAATCTGCACTCTTATTGGTCATGAGCTTAGATATTTTTTTGAACAGAGACCTGTATCATTCTGTGATGATGTCACACTCTAACACCAGCACAAATTGGCTGTTAAAGTGCAGCATGCAACATATATTGCGTGAACAGAAATGAACTTCTTTGCAGTTTAAATTTATAATTCAAGAGTAGTGTTTTTGGCAATGAATAGCTCATGTAATGTCGATATAACACACACACACACACACACACACACACACACACACATACATAAACACATTCAAGGGGGAGAATTTATTAATTTACAATTTAGATAAACCACAGGCATTTTTTTCTTTGTAGTTTTCAAATAGTAAGATTTGCTAAAGGCAAAAACTACTGAAAATCAGTCAGAAAACCGATGCTTCACAAAGCGCCACATTAGGCATCATTATTTTACATACTAAGGGGTATATTTACTAAACGGTGGGTTTGAAAAAGTGGTGATGTTGCCTATAGCAACCCATCATATTTTAGCTATCATATATTTAGTGCATTCTACAAAATGACAGGTAGAATCTGATTGGTAGAAGGTATAGGCAACATCTCCACTTCTTCAAGCTCGCAGTTTAGTAAATCTAGCCCTAAGAATATACAGTATGTGGTATAAACTGAAAATGTGCCAAACAAAAGAAAAGTTGGCAGATAGAGGCAGGATAGCCCACAGTGTATATCATTGAGCTATCTTGACTCGAAATACTATAAACAAAATAATTAAAACCAAATCCTCCATCCCCTTCAGTAACAGCCCATGCTACACAGCATTGGCCAGATCCTACAGTGGTAGGTGCCAGAACAAATGCACCTATAGATTCCCAGATCAATGCAATATAACGCTGGCCTCTTCTGTTACCCCTGGCCGGTTGGTACCAAGGTAATATAATAAATCTTGTACTCCAATTTTATATTTAAAAATTACTGTGTCACCTTATATGAAATAAGATACAATTATAATGTCTTTGTTTGTCTCCGCCAGCATCCAATGCTTCAAATGCTTCCTCAAAATAAATCTTGTGCCACCTTAGTATATTTAAAACTTTTAAAACCATGCCCCTTTATATGAAATAAGAACTCACTGTGCCCTATTATTTGAAATAAAAAATAACTGTGACCCAATATTTATTATTATTATTATTATTATTATTATTATTATTATTATTATTATCTTTTATTTATAGGAAGCCACAAGGCTTCCACAGAGCTTTTCATACATTGCAGTCATATTGACTAGATTTGAATCATACATAGTATATTAAAAACTTAGAAAATGTTAACATTGGATATTTTAAAAATAGACATTTTAAAGGACCTCCCAACTCACAGATGCATATTTATGTAGTTAGGGCCAGAATTTTTTTTTTTTCCATACTTTATACAAACAAAATGACATATACATTTTTAAGACCAAAACATATACTAAACCTCACATATTTGGTATTACTGTACATTTTGGAAGTTGCACAATAAAATAAGGAGAATTTATCATTGTTTTTTTTTAAAAGCTGCTAATGGAAGAATCACAAAAAGGATAATATATAATATACTGTATGTATAATTGATTTAATTTCCTTCTTTCCCTGTATAATGCCTCTAACAAAAATATGTTTAGGTAGATAAAAAAATTAATGATATTCCAAATAAAACTGATGTCAAACATTCTGAGTCCTTCTGAGGTGAAGTCTGGCACAGACTCCTGGTAGTGAACACATTCAGTGCTATCACCATAAATGTTACTGAACTGCCTGTCTCACTTGTAGAGGCCAGCCAGGGGTGGATTGAGAAAGTAAAGTGGCCCTGGAAAAAAATATTGAAGTGGCCTTATGTGGGCGGGACTAAATCAACTGTAGGTGGTACCAACAAAAACATAGGCATGGCTTAGAACTAATGGAATTTGGTTGTAGTAACATTTAGGAAAACCTAGATGTGATGGCTTAATACACAGTGGGTCATTTCTAAAGCAATGCAGGGAAAAGGCTGCCAGTCCTGTGTTATAAAAATATATGAATACTTTTTCATTATCTACGACTGGTTTATGTCTCTGTGCTCAAACTTATTTTGCTGCCTACTAACACATCCTTCCAAAATCCCCTACATAGAAACATATCTGACTTTGTTTAATAAGTTTACCTATTATGAAACATGTTGGCAGAATCCTATTTGATCAGTCAGCCAGAGCAGCATATAAGCACCTCACTGCACTCTTGTATCTTCCTTTGACGTATTGAGATGCAAACTACCGGTGAAGTCTCTCTTTTTAATATAGAAAAATGTGTACTGTGTGTTTAAAAAAAATGCATTAAAAATAATTCTTATAATTGTAACCCATGAGGATGCTGCGGTTGGACTTGAGCACCCAGGGGCTACTAATCACAATTGCATCAGTAAGAAAAGAGATGGATAATAGCTATTTATCAGTCCAGGGAGAGAAACAGCATCTCCCACAAGGCTACTGTGAAAAGAGGGCAGAGCCTAGGAAGACTGAAAAACCAGAGGGCGGGGAGAGAGTGAGAAGAACCCTGAGAGAGACTGAGCTATGTGACCTGCTGGGAAGTCACAGTTTGAAGCTGTAGGAGGAGGTTTGCATGCACCTCTGAAGAAGGATATTTTGCAAGTCAGCATTTTTGGAGATAATCAAGTTCAGATCTGTAGCACACACTGGTGCAGATAAGTTACTGGTTATTTTACCTATCTGTTTTTATTCAAGTGGGGTTTGGACTATATCTGGCCACAAGGGCTGAAGAGTCAGGGATAGGTGGGTGGGCAGGTAGATGTGCACCAAATGTTTGTCTAATCATTTGAGCTTATACCACAAGATGATCCCTTTGGTGTTACAATAAAGTTGTGGAACTACAAGTCCCAGGATACAAATAAGAAAGGATACAAGTTAAGAGTTTTACAGTTGTTGCTACAGGAGGGTTTGCATACTGTGACTGCTGTACCTCACTGCATGTGATTTAAAGACCACTGAAAGCTGCAAACTGGACACATGAGGGTTCCATGCCTTGCTGGCATCCATACAGAAGGGCCCCTACTTGCTGTTCGCTGCTCCATTTGTGTGGAATGTTTGAATACTGCTGATGTGTGTGCAGTACATTGTAGAGCTATATGTAAAAATATATACATTCACCCCTTGAGATATTCCCAGTATCAGGAGCCAGTAAGATTAGCATCTGATATATTTTTCCAGTGTATAAGGCTGTGACAATTAATGTTTATATTGTATGCTTTTAATATTATTGTTTTATTGCGAGTTATTGTGTTAACTTGAAGTTCATAGTAAGAAGTGGTGCTCCACTTTTTTATCCACACTGTCTTATTACTGTATTGTATTTTTCACACTATTATTTCAAATTATACCAAAGTATATTTTTCTATAAAATCACAATTCTGCATTTAGTGGTACCATTTCAATAAATGTGCCTGGCTGGCTTTTGCAGCACACAGTTTGTCACAGAGTGTTAATACTGGGCAGGAGGTTTCCCGAATCTCCCCCTGGTGTATCTTTAGAACACCCCCCAGAAAAGAAAGCAGCATCATTCAATATATATATACACCCTCACAGCGCATAATACAAAAGGGGGTGTTACATAATAAATCGCTATCCAGTGAGATCACCACAAAAGTGAAATGCTGCAAGCATCTATAAGAAAATAGTACTTTTGTAACAATTGTGTATGAGCTGTCGAAGTCAGTAAATTGGATAAAGTCATTTCAATAAAAATCGAGCAAACTTGGTTGTCTTTGTCTGAAAAGATGCATATGGCACGCTACGGCGTGGAAGGGCGTACGCAGCCACAACACGTGGCAACAACAGTATTTACGCTTTTACATACATTCGCACCAACACACACATTTGTAAAATAGTACACATTAATGATAGTTGCAACACATAGTTATTTATGTCAAAATATAGTAGTGTTTATGTGTAATATTATAAGTTATATGCATATTAGTGATACATATGGTTCAGGTTAAAAGAAATGTATCATGTCTAATATCATATTAATCCCCTTTGCATCAGCAGCTGTTCGGTGCATTCGGCGAAGAGATCGCACATTGCATACTCTAGTTATTGATGTTAGGGAATAAACCTTTAATATGATATTAACTGTCAAATGCAAATGGACTGATTGTAAGAACAGAGCAGTTTGGCGGGAAGAACAGAGCTCATCCCCTGGAGAGACCCCCACCTTTGGCTTCCTTAGATTGAATCAGCCTATGATGTGTAACCCCCTGGACCCTCCTGATGCCTGGACTAATAGAAGCATGCTATACCACCTGCATTGTTTCACTGTATCTCTGTTTGCATATAAGCAGTAGCTCTCATGTAGTGTTCAGTCACCTTGACCACAGACTTCAGACCTGAATGACTGTACACTGGATCCAGAGCGCCTGCGATAAGTAACGGCTGTACTTATTATTTCGCTTGAATATATTCTGCTACTTTTTGAGAATAAATCTTTGTGCGTTGGAAACACAAATCAAGATTCGACAATCGTCATTGGATAGCGACAAAACGCTCATAACAGAGCTCTAACTGTGCCCAGTGATTGGGGGTGGTTTAAATTACAACAGTGCAGGGAGGGTTGGCAGATAATGGCATAAGTGAAGGGGAGAGCTATTCCAAGGGTTTGCTGGTGATATAGTAAGGGCAAAGGAGGAAGGATTAAGGATATTGTCATTGCAATTGTGACTGGCCATATGTTCCACAAAGTGATCTCAGAATGGGACCAGTGCAAGGTAGAAGGCAGGCAATGGAGTTGATGTAAGAACCACTAAACTATTGCCAGAGCTAGAATAGAGATCAGGGGGTGGGGGCACTTAAGGCATGGGGTTATCATGTTAGACAAATACACAGGCAAAACTGTGAACTCTGTTGTTAGGTGCACGCAGCTCTACCTTCACAAGCAGTACAGTGTGAAGCAGGACATACCATCCAACTGTCCATTCAGTAGAAAAAAATCCCGACTAAGCGAGACAGTCACTCAAATTTTCGACTGCCCTACGAGATTCAGGACAGTTGGCAGACTGTTCTGCTCTCTCCTACCTGTTCTTGACACTTTCACCACCTGTGGTTGCAGGTTTCTTTAGCTCATTTTTTGCTTGTCTGGATCGTGGAATATCGGAGGCCCTATCCTATTTAAATTATCCTGTAAGAAGCTGTCTATATATTTTGACAGATTAGAGGTGATGCAGTTTGTGCTTGGTTGACCCAGGGGATTCTTTATATTCTTATGTATTTTTGGCAGTTGGTAAAAGTAAAAAAAAATTCTTGGTGAAAACACCCAGATTCAGAACCTCTTCCAATTGGCTGGATAGTTTCACAAGAGATTATTTTAGATGTTCAACGATCTTAAGTAGAAGTATTATTATCAGTGCCCTGATACATATATATATATATTTTTTTTTATTTGATTTTATTTGATGTTATATTTTTATTTGTTTTTATTTTAATAAATGTGATTATTTAATATTGTTTACTATCACATGGATTCATTCAAAAATTAGGCTGTCTTTATGGGCCGCTAATCCAGCGCTGATTTTGTTTTTTATCATCAATTTACTCAGAATCCTCAGGTTCTTATCAGCTGCGCTTTAGCGGATACATTTAGACATAGCTCTATTAGATTTTAGCGAACAGCGCCGTACTATATATTACATATATTTTGTCACAAGATATTATTGTAGGGTCACTGGATAATCTAGCTAGCATTAGACTGATTAGTATTAATATGATTGTTTGCTTTAGGGTTACTGCACATTAGTGGTATTTTCACCATGTTATTATTATTGTTATTATTGAGACTTGGAGAGCCTCTTTAATTGTTGCATACTAATTCTTTTGTATGATTGGAAGTATGTTTTGTAAAGCTATTCTTTCTGTATAAAACAAGTGCAAGAGATTACCATGCCCACAAAGCAAGACTTCCAAGACTTCTAAGACATTAAATAAAGACTTCAGGAAGCATTTCAAACACAAACTATTACTCATTAGTCAGAGCACACACAAGTTAATGTCAGAGTATCAGCTCTAGAAAATAACAAGGAAGAAAATGCAGATCTCCTCTTCAAAATAGGAGAAAACCACGGAACTAAAGGTGTCTGGAGGAGCTTGAATACTGAGGTCAGTGCAAAACTTTGAGTATTCAAGGCATACCAGAAGATAATCCACCACAAGATGCCTTTACTAAAATGGTTAATGAAATTCTGGATACCGATGCTAGGGTGTCACAATGTGCTTCTCAAAATGTAATAGATTTGTCCCATAATCATCAGCTGGCCAACACATTCATGCTTCTCCATCCAGATGTAAAAGTTTTTACTTTTTATTTATATACACTATAATTGATTATATATTTCTAGGGCACAAACATCTCCACTTACTGACACTTGGATCTTATAGGCATGAGAAAAAGGTGAACTACAACTACCCCTATTTTGAGGATATTACCAAGCAATAGTGCTTAGTAGTATACTAGACTGAACCTGCTGATATGGTACCCCAGAGTCTCACTCTCTACGATAAGACCCACATAAAAATGTTGGAGACAAATTCACTTCCAAAATGATAATTCCACTCTGCTGTCTCCCTTCACTCCCATTACTCATACCTTTAATTTCTGCCTGTGGCTCCAGCCACAAACACTAGGGACTTGGATCTAGGTGGGAACCCTGCATTTGGGTCAGCTGATAGACAGGGAGGTCATATGTTTCATTCAGGAGATTCAAGAGAAATTCTTTCTCGCATCTCATGAGCATTGGCTTTACCTACTAATAAAGCATTTTCTATCAAGCTCTCAAACATAGGCCAGCACATTCAGTAATACCAATGTAAGGCGCAATATTATTAACCTAGCTTAGTGCTGTACTTGCAAAATAATAACTTTAATACTTAAGAACATTTTAAAAAAAACGTGTTATCAGTCTTTTAGCATGCTCATATTTGTGTTTTGCTTAGTAGTTAATAATAATGTTAGAGGTTACTAGAGAATTACTACACATAAAATAATTCATATAGTCAGAGTCTTGAATTTATATTTCATACAAAATACACAAGGCCAATTAATTATGATATTTGTAAAAATGAAAATATGTTTTTACCGTAAAAGAATGGATTCAATTCAATGATTTTCCAGGTAGTGTGAAACATTACACAAATGTATTTTCAAAATCATATATTAAAAAACTAGAATAGTTACATATTGAAAAAGATTGTAGTTCATCCTCATCATTTCTTTTCTGTCAGCATCAAGAAAGATTGATCTGCAATTTATACTTCTTCCTCAATATAAAAGGCTAAGATGGTGAAGGGCCATTTTCAATGCCTAGAAACCAGAAAAGAATCTTTGGGTTGTTGAAACAAAGACATCAAAAAAATATATATAAAAAAATAATAGGCTTAAAAATATATTATTATTTTTTACAGATAAATGCATACCCGGTGCATCAGAGATTTGGCAGCCTACATTGTGTGGGTGGCACAGTGGTTTGCATTTATGTCTTACAGCACTGGAGCTATGGGTTCTATGACAACTAGGGCACTATCTGTGTAGAGTTTGTATACTCTATCTGTATTTCTGTGGGTTTCCTCCAGGTGCTCCAACATTCCAAAAACATATAGGTAGCCTAATTGTTAACTGAACAGTGCTGCATAATATGTAGGCTCTATTATAAATAGAGGGTTAATAATAATAACCCTTACATGGCTTAAGGAGTTTTTACAGCCACATCTGGTGCAATATACAGTAGTTATGCGGGTCTTCTGTTAAGAAACTATAAACTCTAAAGTTAATCTTATTACATATAGGTTCGGGTTTGGCGCTGCCCAAATTCTACAGTACACAATATATGTGATTGATGTACTGTTGTATGAGTGACTTGTAGATCACACATCTATCTCAATACCAATCTACACCATGTGTGTGTTTATTGCCATACCATAAACATAATGGTATGTAACTGATCAAGAACACATTCACTATATCCAATAAAGGTGTATCTTACAGTTCTGTAGAGTCAATGTCTTGTGGTTTTCATTTCCTTTTTCTTTTTCCTCTGTGGTCCTCTGTTCACCTTTTCTTTATCCGGCTTCCAGAGATGCCCCGATAATTCACATCAACTATAAGGAAAGATAAACACTCATAGTGAAGTGCATTCCCTTTGGCATTTAACTTCAATAAGTAATACTTTTACATTTCTATACAGGTTATAATCGTATAGAATTACTTCACATATAATGAAGACCTTTTTCCTTGTTGTTCCCACAACTCTGTTGTATTTTCAGGGTGTCCAAGTGCAGAGTTTCCAGAAAGGATTGTTATCCTTATAGTGAGGTATTCTAACAATTCCCTTTTTATGCATCCCAGAATTTATATGATTTGCAACCAATGCCTAGCTTTGTGTGCTGCAGCTAGTTTTCTGTAGTACTCCTAAGTCCTTTTTCCTTCTTACGTTCCCTAATTGTATTTTGTTTAATGTGTAAGTGGCATAATTTTTATCATGGCCTAGGTGCATCACCCTACATTTATCTACATTCAATTTATTAGGCAATTTCATGGCCCATTTTCCTTTTTTGTCTAAAGCTAATGTAACATTTTACTATTCTGATGTTTGTTAATAATTCTACATAGCTAGGAAATTTAAGATTATTGCTCTTTCTCAACTTTTTGGCCACAGGCTCATTCCAGTCAGTGTGCTCACAGGTGGTTGGGCTCACATTGTGACATTTTCAAGACACTTTTCTTTTACCAGTCGCACACATATATCTGCTTCCCCAATCAGGAGGCATAGAAGCATGAGCTGAAAGTTAGCATTCTCTCTTCTGCCAAACTTTACCTAATAAATGTCTTGGGGACCATATATTGCACACACATTGCTCTGAGACGACCTATCCAGATGACAGAGACATATATATAAACTGCCACCATTTCTACTTTCTGAATGTGAATGTGGTCTGTGGTGCAAATTATTGTAGTTACAGGCTATCCTGGGTTAGGCCATGACGCCTATATCTTGCGTTAGTCAGCCCCTTTTGACAAAGTTTCAGAGTTGACGGTGATGGCTGATGGGTACATACAGTAAATAAAAACATATGCACTACCATAATTACTTGTAATAAAGGTGTAGTTATTGGAACTTAGACTATTACACTGCAGTTCAAATGTAGCCATCCTAATCATTAGTGAATTTTTTTTTAATTATGAAACGTAATCTGTGTTATTCCTGGTTATCGACACCTCTATTGCAGGAGCATTAATGTCAGTCCTGCCCAGCACCAATATAATGAGGTGCATATAACCACTACAAATTTGGTAGAATGTATCTTTGTACTATGGAAGATCAGGTTCAGGTTCCTTGATAAATTTGTCTGTGTTCTTCTGTATCCACCTGCAAAGGTGTGGTGCTTTCTTCTTGCTGCATAATGTGGTCCTTAACCAAAGTATGCTCATCATAAATGCAATAGACAGCAAGGAAGAAGGGGTCCTCTTTCCATTGCTTATGTGGAGACTATAGATGGAGGGGGAGGCAGGTCAGACAAAGAATAATTGCCAGCTACTTCCCATATAAGTGTTTGCTATAACAAAGAGTACTTAACATCAGCTATTTTATATTTAATTCATACATCTAACAAACAATTTTGATTCCTTATGTTAGAGCTTTACTAAGTAGTAAGGAATGTCCTGTGACATATATCAGTGTCACCCTTAACCTGGTTTGTGTATTGCAAATGCAAATGTCACCTCTACTGAGCATACACATACCTATGGTAATATTAACCTATTACTATTGAACAAATATGTTTCAGCACACATTTGTTTTGTACCAAAGCCAAAAAAGATTAAATACACCTTGGTAAAGTACACGTTCTTAAACTTTTTAATTTAAACCAAAATGCACATAATAGCTATTGAATTTTATAAAGTAAATATTTGTAAATCACAATATTTTATATAGACAACATTTAAGAACATAATTGAATCATTAACATGAACTAAATGTATTTATTTTGTTGTTTAGTGCTTATCTGATCTTCACTATATGTGTTGGGTCCTGTACGCAGCCTCTTCCTGATCCTCACACTGTTCCTTTTGGCTCTGATATTGCTTATGTACTTGTCTGGTTACTATCAGGAATTGCTGATTGGCTAGGAAAGTTAGAGACTATATAGCATTTTCTTTTCTGCCAGAGGAAGAGGCCATATTACAAGTTAGCTCTCTGACAGCCCCAGTTAAAATTGTAGTCATTTGTAATAAGCTTTCAATAAATGCAGCAGAGAGAATTTGAATTTCTATTCTAAGATATTTAATTCAATGTTAAAATTTTCAAACCCTTATGTATATACTGGCATGTGCTGCACTTGTAAGCATTTTGCCTTTCCATGAATTTAACCTGGACCCGAAAGAACTCCCATACGAAAAAGAAAATGATTGTTTTAAAGCAGCAATGTCCAGACCCTCCACCTGGATTACATTATACAAGCGGTAGGTCCGGACATTGCCCCTTTAAAACAGGCGTTTTCATCCTGGATTGCAGTTTCTGCTTGGTCTCTCCAATGTAGGTTCCCTCAGGGCTCCTTGTACACTGTATCATGTACACCACATTGAAGGATGTAAATGAGAATGTGTCAGTGATTTTATAGTCCCGTTGTGTGTTGGGTATGTGGATTGTGTTTGTTGGTAGAACATGGATGCTGGTTTTGTATTTTAAACTTGCCTGACGAAGGGGCCTCTGTGCTCTGAAAGCTAGCAAATATAAAAATTTATTTTGGTTAGCCAATAAAGTTATCACTCCTATAATACTTTTGTCTTTTTTGACATGACAGTATTCAACATCACATAGATTTTTCTGGCTGACATGGCACTGCAATTAAATACAATGTACTGGACAAGCATATCAACCAGTGCCATCAAGTGTGACTTCAAAGCTTCACAGGTGTCATCATGAGTTGTCAAATGAAATAACTGGAGAGAGCATATGTAGCTTTGAAATCTAATATAACATAATGCAATGATTTACTAATATATTAGATTTAAAAAAAAAAGTGCCAGAGCCTTTTAGAAATAAATATAAGCTTTGCTTTGACAAAAACAAGACAAGAAAACCTATGATGTAAATACTGTTCAATGTTTTGCTATATTCATCTTGGTATGACAATTAAATGTGTAATCAAAGTTAAATATTAAATTAAAATGTTTATTTTATTTGCTGTTAGAATCCAGCAATGCTCGTGTACTGAAACACAATTTTGCAGCTTTAGACCATTTCTCATGTCACCCCTTATCATAATCTATGTACATTAAAAGGAAACAAAACAAAAATAAACAAATAGCAGAACATCTTGATGGATTACTTTCCAATAATTCCACCTGAATTACATAATTAATTAATGGTCTGAAATATTTGGTATTTGCATCATGAATTACAAATAATTAATTTAGCAAACACATGCCTAAGCATAAACATGCTTAGATAAAATTGACAAAGCCAAGAGATAATATTTCTGCTACACAGTGATACTAGCAAATCTCTGTTTTTTTGTTTCAGTAAATCTTCAACTATTTTGTGAATTTAATAGTATTAAACAGAACATATTCAGTTATTATTTGTTCACCACAGGTATCAGTAATGGACCCTGCTCCTTTCAATATTTATATTACCTTTTTGAAGCAATGTGTCCATATTTGTTGATGACACTTCATTATTGTGGTGAAAAGTAGGTACTGGACACCCGTAATAAAGGTCTGACTGGTTTCTGCCTTCTTCCTTTTACCACTAATAAAGGGCTTTAGTTTCATGTTTATACACATTTTTTTTAAAGTCAATGTGTTAGCAACTTGTTAATTTCTGTGAACAGCATATTGTGCACTGTAAAATAGTGTTCTTATATTGTATGTGCCATACATCAGCAGTTTCTGTGCATGTCTAGGTTTAATCCAGTCCAAAATGAGAGCTTCCGGTGGACAGGGGGGATGAGGACTGCTTTACACTAAGGGGTAAATACAAGGAATTATAGAGATACATTTATTTATCAACCGTTCCCCATATACCATCCTTTATCCTAAAGTTCATACTCCCAGACTTAGTGGGTAAATAACAGTAGGGGACTCTAGGAAAGGCATGGTGGACTTGTATCCTATAGTGAAAAGTGTTCACAAGAGTGTTCCTCCTCTTGGAAAAATGATATCTTACAAAGCAGATTACTACCATGCTGTGTTTCTCTGACTATGTCTGCAGTGTAAATAAATATATATTTAAGAAAGACATCCTTAACACTTTTTTGCATATATGGAATTTTTGTGAAAATGATGAAGACAGGGCATGGACATGTATGTAGGTTAGATAAAGTAAAATGTACTGTCATCTGATGCAAATTTTTAAAATACAAGTGGGCATACAAGTGGTATGCTTACACCTAATAATATAGTACATATGCAACTTGATAGTGTCATTAATACATTTGAAAGTTGCCTTACCCTCTTGGTACACAACTTAATGTAATGAAATGTCATATAAATATGAGAGAATATTGTCTTGACAGCTATTAATAAATACAAAACTAATATTTTCAAAATAAAATGTAATTAAATACAAAGAGCCCACATACATGCTTACCACTTTATAAATCTAATGGGAATCTTCTTTTTTGCAGTAATCCAAACTGGAAATAACAAGTAAGAAACAAGTAACAAATCCAAATAGTTGCCCACAACTTGTCATAGTCCTAACATTAACACTAATGAAGAAGCTGGAGAGGTAAAAATGCAAATAGTTAATCAATAGCAGCTATATATTAGAGCTGTTTTCATTATCATCATTAAGTATCTTTACACCAGGCTCTGCCACCCACAAAAGATATGCAATATACCTCCAAAGAAGCAGGGATGTGTGTCCAAGTCCAGTGAGGTGTGTAAATTACTAGCACACTCCATTCTGCCTTTCCACTCTCTAAATGAGGCACAAAGAGTATGTGTTGTCACCCAGAACCACTATCCTGTGAAAAAAAATGATAGTAATGGTTAACTATTTAAGGCTAACTTTTAACATTTTATTTGTGGGGGACATCACTTTGGAATCCTCCTTGAGTGTTGCTGGAGTAGAAAATCTCTGTCCTGGAGACCTGGAATGAATTAGAAATAATCTATGATTGCACAAACTTTAGTTTGTTAAATACAGGATATGTGTAAACAGTGATGTGTACGTGTGTGACTGAAGTACATAGTTTAGAGTGTTCAGTGAAGAACTGAGTAAGTTAATATAGTTTAGTAGATAAAAATAAGTAGAAAAAGGTTGCCAGGATAGATTTGCTGGTTCCTGACTACGAGCTCCTGTTGATTTTTATGTTTTTACATTTTATACAGTTTTAGTGTTCTCTACTACTACATTAGTGTTTCTCAATTCTCTATATGTTGATGGGTGCCCCCTTTGCTCACAGTGCAGGATCATCCCCTACCACCCTCATTTCACCCTATCCCCCTCCTATGACCCTTCCCCTACCCCCCTTCTCCTGCCCCTTCCCTTTCCCCACTCCTGCTGCACAACCTACTACACTAATAGATAACTACCTGTTGCTAATTGTTTGCTTATTATTACATTCAGTTTACTCGACAGGGCTCTCAGCCCGGGTGGTACACACAACTGTCACCATTTCACCCCCTCATGCACCCTATACGACTGATATTTTGCCTTACAATGTTTACTTGTGTTAAGTCTGGAACCCAGCTGGATCTCTACGTTAAAGGATATTTGCCCAGGATATTTTGGCTTTTTTCTTCCTCTTTTTTCTCTCTTTCTCTCTCTTTCTTGTGGCTCTCTGCTTCAACTTCCCTACTCTTCCTTCCCTTCCCCTTTTCTAGATTAATACTTTTTCTCATTCTAGCACTTGGAATTTGTCCTTCACAGCGGTTTCTTCACCTCGATTGGCCTCGATTTACGCACCTAATGAGGGACCATGGTCCGTTCTTCTGTAAACTGTTTCGGTAAATTGAGTGACTGGTCCAGGATCACATCATACTAAGTGGCGATTTTAATGTCATCTTAGACCCAGAATTAGATAAACCCCCCCCCTCCAAAAAAAACCTGCATACCCAGCTCTTTAAGGATTTCTCCTTCTTGTCTGCATTGTTAAAGCAACACTTCCTGTATAACACCTGGCACCTCAAAAATTCCGCCGCCCTGGATTCCACCCATTACTGAGCCTCCCACCACATATACTCCCGTATCAACATGCTCCATGTCTTTCAAGCTATGATACCCATGACCACACAGGCAGGCATCACCCCGTTTTCTTGGACTGACAATGCAAGAGTATACATTTTTATCGATTTCCTACACCAATAACCATCCTTTAGATGGCACCTGGTGCTAATTACCTCCACCTTTTCTAATATCAAAATGGCTATCACTGATTATTTTCGAGAAAATTCCTCACAGGAGGTTGCACCAGGTGCCATCTGGGAAGCTCACAATGCTGCCATTTGTGCATCTTCACATGCTAAACCGAAAGCAATCCTTGAGGTCTCCTTTTAAAAGCAACGCATCTCTGCCCTTCTAGCCCAACACAAGCAAGCTCCCGATCCATCTCTGCTGTCATAGATAGACACCATGAAGGGTCAACTTAACACTCTCTTGTACCGAAGAGGGGCCTCCTTTCTACAGAAACTTTGACAGTGTTTTTATGACAAAGGAGACAAGGCGGACTCTCTTCTTGCCTGGAAGCTTTGTCAGAAGCGAACACGAGGCCTTATCAACAAACAACATATTCTTGAGGGGGCATCCTCTGACTCAGCCACTACTCTTGCCAATATTGCTGTCATTTCAAAACCCGGAAAAGACACCTGTACTCTGTGGGCTACCGGCCTATCTCCCTTATCAATGTAGTTCCTAAAATGTACATTAAATATTTAGCAACAAGGATCAATTCCCTGCTTCCAAACTTGGTCCACCCGGATCAGGTTAGATTTATTTCTGGGGAGGTAAACCCCTGATAATACTAAGAGGACCATCCACTACATTTGTGAAGGCAAACTGCCCTCTTTAATATTAGCCTTAGATGCTGAAAGGGCGTTTGACTGCATCTCCTGGTCATTTATGCGAGGAGTGCTTGGATTGATGGGCTTCCCTGGCAGGTTTTTGACAGGCGTTTTAGCTCTCTACTGATCCCCCTCTGCCATTGTCTCGGCTAATGGTCTTTCATTCAAGCCTTTTAAAATTGCTAACGCCAATCAACAGGCCCCCTCTTCCCACTAATCTTCGCCCCTACATCTGAGCCGCTAGATGCCAGAATACACACCAATCATACCGTCTTGGGTATTCAAGTCGGATCCACGAATAATACGATTGCCTTATATACAGGCGATGTTCTCATTAGCATATCCCACCTGGTCAACTCCCTTCCTCCCCTCTTTTCCAAACTAGACACATATGTACATTCTCGAGCTACAAGATAAATCCAGCCAAAACCGAGACACTAGACTTTTACATCCACAAACTGTCAAATGAAATTTAACTCACATATTTCCCTTCACCTGGTATCTACAAAAAATAACTACTTAGGCATCAACCAAAAACCTTTCCCAACTCTCCCTAGACAATTTCCCTCACACCCTATTCTGAATAAAATCAGACCTAACCACTTGATCTCACCAATTACATTCCTGGATAGCCCATATTAATGCGGTTAATATGAATATACTCCTACGGCTATTATATTTCTTCCAAACCCTCTCCATCCGAATTCCTCCTTATGTCTTTAAATTTCACCAACATGAAACATGCAAATTTATTTGGGTTGGCAGACATCCACGCATATGACTCATGGTATTTCGGGGGATCTCCCGAGGTGGAGGTCTCGTATACCAAATTTCAAATGTTACTGTCTTTCTGCCCAACTCATTCAATGTGTCCTCTGGAATGGTCCTACGTCTACTAGAATTTGAGTATCTCTCAAGGCTGAAGGTCTGGGCTTACTCTCTCCCCTGCTTCCCTCCTCTGTCTCCCAAGAGTGCGTTTCCCTAAAAAGGTTCTGACCCATCCCATGATCTCCCATTCCCTGGCTATCTGGGACTCGTGCTCCAGACTTTACGGCTTTCTTCCACAGTGGTCCTCTTTTCAATTCTCTGGAGTTCCCCCCAGGACTGCTTCCCTCGCGTTACCTGACTCCTCTGACAGATGTTGACTTTTAAGCTCTGGTGTAGGCTTATGTCTACATAAATGTTGGGATGGCCTGAAGTGAACCCATATTTGGTGTGAAATCAAGTCCCTGATAGAGTCTATTATTCAAATCCCCCTCCCGGTTGAACCTATATTTTTCCTCCTGTCCCTTGGATTACCCTGCAGCATCTAAACACCATAATAAATTGACCTGCTACATTATCTCTGCTGCCACCTGCCAAATTGCCACATATTGGAAGCACATAGCTCACCCCTTTCTCTCCACCGTAATTACCAGAATTTGGCATGTTCACCACATGGAATTCATTACTAGAATTATCCACAATTCCTCTGAAACCTTCAACAAACCTTAATTTGGAAGCTGCTTATGTCTCCTCTCATAGAGATGCTGATAGTGGCTTACTGCCCCGAAGGAGTGGTTGGATTATCTCCTAGATAAATCTATATGCAAGTTTCTTTTCACTAAAAATGCACAATACTTTGAGGCTGATAAACGTGGTAGATTTTTGACATATTTAATTAAATCTGAATGAGTATCTGTTGTAAATTAAAGAATCTGTGGGATATATTAAGACTTTGACTTTAGAGATAACTAAAGATTTTTATGATTTTTTTAAAACTACATATACTTCTAAAGCGAAACACTCTGACTCTGATTTTGTGACATTTGCCCACACTGAGTTTAAATTGTAGGGAACTTCTTGACTCTCCCATCACACTAGAAGAGATTGGAGTAGTTATTTCCTCTTTTCCAAATGAAAAGACCCCGAGCATAGAGGGGATACCTATTGAGCTCTATAAGAAACATTTGGGGGTAAATGTATTAAGTTCCGAATTTGAAAATTCAGTGATTTTCTCGAAAAAATTGAGACTCGCTGATGTATGAACCCGAGATTTCATGTAAAATGGCCAGAGATGTGTTTCTGTCAAAATCGCTATTTCCAAAATCAATAGCGATCAAACTCCCGACTGTTTGACACTCTAGCTATACAAGTCTCAAATGTATGAAGCTGCAATTAAGCAAATTCTCCTGAGTTTGCTTTAAAAATCGCCAGATACAACACGTTGCATCCTAGCAGCGTGATTACCAAACACATCGCTGTTACACTGATATGCCTATAGAGCCGGAGGTCTGGCATCTGTCAAAGTGTAAAAATAGATAAAAGTAAAAAAAAACAAAAAAAAAACGTGGGGTCCCCACACCCGGACACTATTAACCCTAGTGCTGCCAGCCTATTGCTGGTTGCGTGAAAATCGGGGAAAATTTTGCTTGGGGTCCCCCCGATTTTTACTCAACCAGCACTAGGCAAACCAGCTGGGGTGGGTGACATGGAGCATGGAGATATGTAGCAGGGGTCCCCCTGCCATAATGACAACCAACTCCAGGCTGTTCAAAGCTGGGCTGGATTCCCTAGGGAGTGGGGTCCGCCGAAAAAAACGAGTGGGCCCCCTCTCTAGGGACACTTAGAGTGTCAAACAGTCGGGACTTTGATCGCTATCGATTTTGGAAATAGTGATTTTGACAGAAACACATCTCTGGCCATTTTACATGAAATCTCGGGTTCATACATGGCTTGTTTATGTGTTAATGGCTTTGTTTCTAAAGACTTTGCACTTGGTAGAAGCCCAAGGCAGGGATGTTCACTATCACCTACCTTATTTGCGCTGGCTAATGAACCATTAGCTTGCATGATACAAATACATCTTCATATACATTGACTCCACTTTAAAGATAGAAAAGATGCCATAGGATTACATGCAGATAATATGCTGTAATTTTTATCTGACATATAACACTCCTTGCCACCTCTCTTATCTATAGTGACTATATTTGGGTCATTCTCAGGGCTTCAAGTTAGCTGGGAAAATTCTAATATATCTCCGATTCAGGGACCTTGTAGAACTACTCCTGTTTCACATCTCCCCCCCTACAATGGGCCGCTAAATTTAAGTACTTAGGTATCTGGATGTCAAATCATATGCCAAATATTTTGAATATAACATTCAACCTCAAATTGACTATATGAAAAGTAGAATGCAAGTTTGGGAAATGTTAACACTCACGGTCAAGGAGTGTATCAATTCTCATTAAAATGATTCCACAGCCAAATTTTTTGTAGAAGTCACCCGTTTATAACCTTAAAGCGTTTTTTAAAAATATAGATAATTATATAATATCCTTGGTGCGGACAGACAAAAAAACTCTTGTTAAGCTTAACATTCTGTGCAGATTAAGAAAAATGAGTGGACTTGCCTTTCCGAATTTCCAATTATAATATTATGCCTCACAGTTGGCATATATTAAACAGTGGATGACGTCTAAAGCTCATACTGACTTACATGGTTGCTTAGTTGATGAAGAAGACTTTCCTTATGTATGAATCCATTTCCTTATGACAAATAGACACTCTAAGACACTCTTTGCTATCCCAGGCACTGAAAAAATGTCACATTACGTCCAGGCTCATTGATGGTTCTGGATATGATCCAGAAAGCCCTCTTTGGTTAAATACTATTCTTGGTGAGCTCATGCGTATAGATGGTGCATCTGCATGGTGCAAATGTGCAACTTAGATTGATGCATAACATTCCTAGAACCTACTTTTACAGATACCTAAAAATTCGACATGCCCTTACTTTTTCTATTTAGAGATTTTCATCCACAACACTTGAATAATCCTTTGATGGGCCTTGGACCCCACCATCTTGTTTCTTCGATTTACTAATACTTACTGGAGGGGCTGAATGTTGATGGCCTCCCTAAACTGTGAACTGACTGGGAGACAGATCTAGGATTACTGTATGATAGGAACTGGGGTAGAGCACTTGAGAGTGCTTATAAAGTCTCTGCATCAGCAAGATTTAGGAAAATTTAAGTTTTTCTCTCACATAGGGCCTACCTTACTCCTATTCGTCTCTCCAAATTTAGAGGAATGGGGTGGCAATTTGTTTGTAAATGTGAAAGCCAGCAGGGCACCTTCTGGCATCTGCTGTGGGATTGCCCACATATGGGTACCTTCTAGAGGGAAGTCGTGGACTGTATAATGAAACTTGATTTGGGAATTCCATCTATTAGTCTGGGGATTTGCATACTTGGTTTAGGCCTAGCTGAAATGATACAGAAACTAATTTGACAGCTGTTGTCCACTCTCTTTATGTTAGCTAAAGTTGTTATTGTCAGGAAATGGATGGCACCAGAACATCCATTCCTTGGAGCTTGGATTGATCTGGCCAATGATATAGTTGGCCAAGAAAGATACATGTATACAAGCCGTAACAAATAAGATAAATATGAGAAAAGCTGGTATCTATGGTGGAAATCACTATTTGTTATGGAGAAACAGCGAGAGTTGGAATGTTCTCAATATAGTGTACTGTCTGGGGGGGCACCCGTTTATTCAGAACATCATATGTAGATATACCTTATGTTTCATTACTCTCATATACTCTGCTTTTCATGAGAAATAGAATTAACACTACAGAATCAATATGGTTATAAAGTTTTATTCATTCTTTACTAACTATAAGATGCTATCACTGAAATTTTTGTAATATGCTAATTCTTATATGTACACTACTAAACTTAATAATACCTATATGATACCCCTGCGTGGGTGATAATATGTGACTATTACTTTTTCTCTGAAAACAAATAAAATCCCTCCCCCGTCCTCTTCACTTTCCCCCTCCACTCCCACTGCAGTTTCTGTCACACCGCCCTCCCACCTCCTCAATTCTTCTATCCTTTTTACTATACTCTTCTCTCTTTTGCTCCCTCTTTCTTCTATTTTCATTGGACTTCAGTCCTACCCTTCCTTCTTTGCTCCTTTTCCTCACTCTGTCATCTACTTAACTCATGGAAAGCCTCTGGTCATTCTGTTTGATTGCCTTCATGGACCCTGAATACTGCCATCCCTGTCCTACAGAGGTTTCTTTTATTTGTGCACTTTGTGTATGTACCACTGTATTCAGATCCCGCTTTTGTAATATTTTTGACCATTAAGAGATAGTTGTTTAAAAAAAAAGAAGAAAAAGAAGCCTTCAAGTACAATATTTCAACTCTTTATAGCTTTATTCAACTCTATAGAAAATCACGTACCATAAAGATAATCAAATCATGCTCATCTGTATATTATGATGTTAGAATTTAAGTGCCAACTATATAGAGATATATATATAGAGATATATATTTTCCTACGAAGGACTAACAATTATATAACTTTAGTTTCTTAAAATTGTTATAAGGTCCATGTTAGTGGATTAAATGGGAAAAGTTGTATAACTTGCTGTACAGAAATATGATTTAAGGACAGAGTAAGATATCTAGAGACAGAATATGGTGACAATACCTCCAATTATATTGACAAATGACTCTGTGGCACCAGAAATTATCTAGCAAAATAATTTCCCTTGGAAGGGAAATTTGCTTTCATTCAATTAAACAAGTTTAAGAAGAAAATGATAAATAGAAAAACTTAACCTAAAAAATGAGTTGTTATCTCAAATAGCAAATTATGCAGCTTAGTTAGCAACATAGATACAGCTTAGGCAGTTAAACGTGCCTCAGGAGTCAAACAGATAAAACAGTTGAAACAGATAATACAATTTAAAGCTCACATTTACAGGCAAAGCAGTACATCACCAGGCCCCATATCACAATTTGGTTTACGGGACTGGTGAAGGTGTTCTTGCCTCCTGGGTCCCTGCTCTGCTCTGCTTTGCAAAGCAGATTGGGACCTCTTCTGAACATGTGTGGCTCAGCCAATGCACCCACTCTGTATGCTCAAAGTACAAACACGAGCCCCAGGCTTGGCAGGGAGATTTTGTGCCATAAAAATTGTATATGTGGATATTAATCAAATGTTAAAATGGTAGAAGTTGCCCTCCATAAATAAAACTGTCATAAAATATTAACTAAGGCCTACGTGCCAACAGACTCTCCCCACCCCTATTAATCCAAATATACTTGTAGAGCACTTAAAAGCACTGTGTAAAGCCATAGCCAAAGCTTTCCACTTGAGTTTATTGGATAAAAATGAATTCCTGACAGTAGGAAAATGGGAAAACTATTCACAAATACTATCAAAAACTTCTTAGGGATATGGAATGATATTCAATGGAATGATGGTTGACACTATGCCTCAAGCAGTAGTTTCAGTTTTTGTAAATGAACTGTTACCAATTTAGAATCATGTCAGTGAAGTAAGAGACAAATAGTTTAGACCGGCGGTTCCCAAAGTGTTCGCCGCGGCTCCCAGGGGTGCCGCGGCACTGTCACTGAGGTACCCCGAGCCAGCCATAGGAAAAAACAAAGAGCACATAAACTTACCAATCCGCGCGGCGCCGGGACCCAGCAGACTCCTCTCTCCCGCAGCTGTCACTGATATTCAGTGACAGCTGCGGGAGAGAGGACTCTGCTGGGTCCCTGCACCGCGCAGATTGGTAAGTTTATGTGCTCTTTGATTTTTCCTATGGCTGGCTCGCGGCAGAGGAGTAAGAGGGAGTGTGACAGCAGGGCAGACAGAGGGGCAGAGGAGTGTGACAGCGGGGCAGACAGAGGGGCAGAGGAGTGTGACAGCGGGGCAGACAGCGGGGCAGACAGAGGGGCAGACAGAGGGGCAGAGGAGTGTGACAGCGGGGCAGAGGAGTGTGACAGCGGGGAAAAGGAGTGTGACAGCGGGGCAGACAGCGGGGCAGAGGAGTGTGACAGCGGGGCAGACAGCGGGGCAGAGGAGGGTGACAGCGCGGCAGAGGAGGGTGACAGCGGGGCAGAGGAGGGTGACAGCGGGGCAGAGGAGGGGGACATCGTGAGATGGGCAGTGGAGGGGGGACATTGTGAGAGGGGCAGTGGAGGGGGGACATCGTGAGAGGGGCAGTGGAGGGGGACACAGCGTGACAGGGGCAGAGGAGGAGGACATCGTGAGAGTGGCAGTGTATTGGGACACAGCGTGATAGGGGCAGAGGAGGAGGACAGCGTGAGAGGGGCAGTGGAGGGGGACACAGCATGAGAGGGGCAGTGGAGGGGGACACAGCGTGAGAGGGGCAGTGGAGGGGGACACAGCATGAGAGGGGCAGTGGAGGGGGACACAGCGTGAGAGGGGCAGTGGAGGGGGACACAGCGTGAGAGGGGCAGAGGAGGGGGACAGCATGACAGAGGGCAGAGGGGGGGACAGCGTGACAGAGGGCAGAGTGGGGGACAGCGTGAGAGAGGGCAGAGGAGGGGACAGTGTGACAGAGTGCAGAGGACGGGGACAGCGTGACAGTGCAGAGGAGGGGGGGACATCGTGAGAGAGGGCAAAGGAGGGGGGACATCGAGAGAGGGCAGAGGAGGGGGGACATTGTGAGAGAGGGCAGAGGAGTGGGGACATCGTGAGAGAGGGCAGAGGAGGGGGACATTGTGAGAGAGAGCAGAGGAGGGGGGACAGCGTGACAGAGAGCAGAGGAGGGGGGACAGCGTGACAGAGGGCAGAGGGGGCAGTGTGAGAGAGGGCAGTGTGTCTGGATGCAGAGGGGGCAGTGTGTCTGGATGCAGAGGGGGCAGTGTGTCTGGATGCAGAGGGGGCAGTGTGCCTGAGGACAGAGTGTCTGGATGCAGAGGGGGCATTTTTGCATGCAACTAAATAGGTATTTCTGTCCTGACCTAAATACTTATTACATTTTTTTGACCCAACTACTTCTAAAACAGGACTGCTCAATAATTACTTTGGAGGGGTGCCTGAAAAAATTTGGAGACTCTAAGGGTGCCACAAACTGCAAAAGTTTGGAAACCACTGGTTTAGACAGTGCCCTTGCAATAGCAAGACACTAGCAAGGATACTGACTGAAATAAAATACATGGAGTTCAGTAATTTACAGTCCTACAGACAAAGGCACTGCAGCCTATTGAGGAAAACAACCCAGAGATAGGAGCCCTTTGCATATAGACCGTATAAACCAGCCCTATATGCATCAGGCAAATACTCTAGTTTTATTAGGTTTTTTTTAACTAAAAGTTAGTTTGTTTCTTTTGAAAGGAGTCTGCAAAGTCAGGCTGGCACAATACAACTGCTATCTTGCTACCTCTGAAAAGGGTCACAAACTGTTTAGAGATAAACTACAGCTTTGTAAGGAAAAAGTAAATTATCACTGGTTTTCTATTAGGAAAATACTCCTTGGCTAAACCAGTGATCAGGTACTGCAGAGAGTCGTTTCCCAGTAACTTCTTACATACAATACTCCTTCAGAGCATGACTTATGATGATTAGTCAGACCCCTGGCAGACAGATGAGGCTGAACATTAATTCATGCTGCTAAACAAAACTTGACTGTTGCCCCAGCATTATAACTGCCTGTGTATAAGAAATCTTTTAGTCTATTTTATCATGAAAAATTTGTTATGTTCTAATTCAAGGTTGCACATGGAATCCCCACTTGCCTGGAAAGTGGTGGCTACAGCCATATTGCTGGACAAACATTTATATTATACTTGGACCTATTTGTACTGCATGAAGTCAGTGTACTCTCACTTGTTGACAATACACAAGTCTCAGCGCCCAGGCTCACTGATTATAAAGTGTCATTTTTGACATCTTAAAATATCTAAGTGTTACATACATATGAATATGTTACAAATTCTAGAGCTTACTTACCGATGTACCAATTCCTAATGCTGATTGGGTATTGTATGTTGGTGGTTGTTGTCTTAGAGTTAGACGTAAATCCTGATAGAAGGCAAAATTGCTGAGAGAGGTATGCACTATGTGCAGTCTCTGAGCAGAGGTCAGATAATAGACATACTGTGCCTCTTTGTTTACCTAAGATTAGGGATGTGCACCGGCCACTTTTGGTGTCTCGTGTTTTGGGTTCGGATTTGCTTGATGTTTTGGGTTCGGATTTGTTTCGCAAAAAACCTGTCAAAAGGTTTTGGTTCGGATTTAAGGTTTTGGATTCGGATTTATTTTGAAAAAAGCATAAAAAGTTCCAAAATCAAGTTTTTGGGCTTATTTTCACTCCTACGCTATTATTAACCTCAATAACATTCAATAACAATCATTTCCACTAATTTACAGTCTATTCTGAACACCCTCACACCTCACAATATTGTTTTTAGTCCAAAACGTTTCACCGAGGTAGCTTTCTGGACTGCATAGTGGAGTGGTCCCGGTACCCAATTTGGTACCAGGGCCACAATATATCACCCTCAACTGGTCTCAATTCCACCAAAAAAGTATCTGGACTGCATAGTGGAGTGGTCCCCACAATATAAAAAAAACACTCAACTGGTCTGAATTCCACCAAAAAAGTATCTGGACTGCGTAGTGGAGTGGTCACCACAATATAATAAAAAAAACCTCAACTGGTCTGAATTCCACCAAAAAAGTATCTGGACTGCGTAGTGGAGTGGTCCCCACAATATAATAAAAAAAAAACAATTGTTCTGAATTCCACCAAACAAGTATCTGGACTGCGTAGTGGAGTGGCCCCGGTACCCAATTTGATACCGGGGCCACAATATAATACGAAAAACCTCAATTGTTCTGAATTCCACCAAACAAGTATCTGGACTGCGTAGTGGAGTGGCCCCGGTACCCAATTTGGTACCGGGGCCACAATATAATAATAAAACCCTCAACTGGTCTGAATTCCAGTGCACAGATGTCGGACACCGGATGGATGTCTAAAACCAACATAGCAGTTAAGGGCACAGTTCCTCTTTTTTGTGACTGCACAAACAATTAACGTAGTAATAGAAATGACAGTTTTGTTTTTTTTTAAATAGAGAAAGAAAGAAGGTAGTAATAGAAATGGCAGTTTTTCGAATCCCCAGGAGAGTCTAAGTGGGGTGAGCCACAAAGAGATTATTTCCCTCAGTTTCTCTAACAGGTTGTCAGTGTTGTGCCTCTTCTTAAAACCTGTGATATATAACTACACACACTCGGCAAAGCTTTTACAAATTATCTGCGGCACAGGAGAGTACCACTGGACTGTACTTTAATAGCAGTACCTATTATTTTTGGGTACAGCAACAGTGAATAATCGTAGTTAGACTTTTAAATAGCAGTACAAGCTAGATTTTTTAAAATTTTGTAATATTTTTTTCCAATTATTTTTGGAAAAAATGTTACTATTTTTTTTTTTTTTTTATTAATTTTTTATAATTTTTTTTTATAAATTTAAATTTGTTTTTTTAGAACTATTGGATAACTTGGAAATAACAATGCCCTTAGCAGAACAGACCACAGGACACAGAAAATACAGAAAGAAAGAAGGTAGCAATAGAAATGGCAGTTCCTCTTTTTTGGAACTGCACACACAGTGATGAAAATGAAGGTGGAGCTGGTGGCATGTCACAGTCCTCTTCAGAGGACAATCTCCTGACCAGCAGGTCTTTGCACCGCTGTAGACTTGTGTCCGCCGGAAACAGAGACACAACATACGCTTTAAACCGAGGATCGAGAACGGTGGCCAGAATGTATTCCTCTGACATTAAAAGACTGACCACCCTCGGATCCTGGCAAAGCGTACGAAGGGCTTCATCCACAAGAGCTACATGCTTGGTGGAATCGCAATGATGTACCAGCTCCTCCCTCACTTTCTCCAGCTGCTTCTGCAAAAGCCTGATCATGGGGAATCACCTGACTCAAGCTGACAGTGTCGGAACTGACTTCTCGTGTGGCAAGTTCAAATGGCTGCAGAACCTTGCACAACACGGAAATCATTCTCCAGTGTGCTTGACTCAGGCGCATCCCCACTCCTTTTCCTATGTCATAGGTGGCTGTGTAGGCTTGAATGGCCTTTTGATGCTCCTCCATCCTCTGCAGCATATAGAGGGTGGAGTTCTAGCACGTCACTACCTCTTGTTAATTTAGATTGCAAGGCTTGTAAATACTTTGAAGATAAAAAAAAGCAGGCTGCACAGACTGTGGAGCTAGAAAGTGAAATTAAATGGACCACGTTACTTTGGTGGCTATGTATGCCCCCCCCCCCCCCCCGCCCTACACTTGTAGTTGAATATAAATAAAGCAGCCCGCATAGACTATAGAATTAGAAATTCAAATATACAAAGAAATGGACAAAGGCAGTAACCCCAAACTATTATCAGGTTTTGCCATGGAAAAGGTCTCATTGGGAATCCGTGGTGGTAATTTTCAACAGGAACTCCTTAAACGAGAAGCAAGACAAATCTTCATGATGAATAGTTTGATCCCAAATGGACTCAATGATTCCAATAACTTTATGGTCTATTTATGAGGATAATTATAATGCTTGTTGGGTGTCTATCTTTTTATACAAGATTTATCCATATTTTCACAAACTGTAGGTATAGTTTTATACCAATCTTTAATCACTTGAAATATTTGTCCACTTAATAGAGTAACTATATTATAGGGACCATATGTAGTCCAAATGTCTCACCTTAAATGCCCTCTTCTATGTTTTAACATGGGCTCATCTAACCGTTAATTTCACAATTTATGAATTAATTTTAATAGCTTAATTTTTATGGGCTTCATATTCATCACTTTTATTTTATTTATTTTATTTTCACTATCTATCTTTTCCACTTTGATCCATTCAGGTCTTGAAGGGTTCAATATGGACAAATCTCAATCTAGTTTAATCTAGAATGTATAAATACAATAAGAGTTTCACACATTACAAAATGTATGTACAGGGAATATATCAATTGAGTTAATGGGATTAAGCATTGCTGGATTATGTTATTATCTTAGTAATTATCAATAACATACTCTACATAATCTGTGTTATCTAAACACATATGTATAATAAGCTTTAATTTTAATCCTTATATGCATAGGATCAAATATCATCACATTGTTACGAGCCGCGGCAGTGCCCAGCCGCCGCGACTCACTCACCCGCGTCCCGGCCGTCGCCATGGCGACCGGGACGTCATTTCCGGCCATAACCCGGCCGTTGCCGGGGCAACCAGCAGACGCTTCAGAGCTGCGTCCCGGCAATAGGAGGAAGCCGGGCGGAGTGATTCTACAGCCTGTGGGCTAATTAATAGGGGCAGATCATAGGAGGCAATTACAGGCATTAGCCTGCAACTGTGCAGGCCAGGGGCAAGCCCTGATTGGCTCTATTAGTGACTGCTCTATTAACCTGCAGGAGTGTGTTCAACCTGTGATTGGTTCAGCTGGGTATTTAAGGCAATGAGGTCTGCTGCCTCATTGCCGGTTATAGCTTCTGTGCTCCAGTCTGCTGACCTGCTTGTTCCAGTTCCTGTATCCTGTATCTACGTTTGACTTCCCGTGTATGACCCTTGGCTTCGTATTGGACTTCGCTTGTGTTTCCTGTGACCCTGATCCTTGGCTTGTTTACCCGTTCTGCTACTTTGCCTGTGACCTCTGACCTCAGCTTGTTCATCATTACTGTTACCTGCTGCCGGCCTTTGACCTCTGCGTGGACCTGACTCTTCTTGCCTGGGTTCTCCCCAGCCGCTACACACTTCACGACCCTCTGTCAGTCTGCAGCCCAGTCTGTCCCCACCATCAGGGGCTCCAGTGAACACCTGACTGGCAGAGTAGACTCCGGGTTGTGTTGTGCCGGCTGGAGGGGTTCCTAACATTATAACCGGCCCACTCACGGAGACAAGATTAGGATGGATGCAAGTGGATCCACACTGTCTCCGGCACAAACCCTAGCAGGCCATGTTGAGTCTTTGTATCAGATGATGCAGGGATTGGCTGAGCGTATGTCTGTTCAAGAAGAAGCCACAAAAGCTTCACCATCTCCTCCAGATCCCATTTGTGAGCCCAAAATGAATTTACCAGATCGGTTCTCCGGAAATAGAACCTTGTTTCGGAACTTCAGGGAGAGCTGCAAGCTCTATTTTCGGATGAGACCCCGCTCCTCCGGTTCAGAGCAGCAACGAGTTGGGATTATTATTTCCCTTCTACAGGGTGACCCCCAGTCTTGGGCGTTTTCTTTGCCACAGACCAGTCCGGCCATGCAGTCCGTAGACTCCTTCTTTGAGGCATTGGGTTTACTGTATGATGACCCGGATCGAGTGGCCTCCGCGGAAGCTCACCTACAGTCCTTGAAACAAGGCAGACGGTCGGCAGAAGAATACTGCGCGGAATTCCGTAGATGGTCACCTGACAGTGGATGGAACGACCCTGCCTTACGTAGTCAGTTCCGTGTCGGCCTATCTGAACAGATTAAAGATTCGCTAGTGCAATACCCGTCTCCTAGCTCTCTGGAGGATCTGATGCACCTCTCCATTAAAATTGACAGGAGATATAAAGAGCGGAAAACTGAAAAGGAAACGTCATCACCTCCATCCGCCTTCGTTCCTATCTCCCAGGATGGTGAGGAACCAATGCAATTGGGAGCATACCGTCTTTCCTCTGAGGAGAGAGACAGGAGACGGTCACAAGGCTTATGTTTATATTGTGGCGCAAGAGGCCACTTCTCCCGTTCTTGCCCAAACAAGTCGGGAAACGAGCATGCCTAAGGAACGAGGGGAGAGTTCACTTAGGTCTACAAATTGTCTCCCAGAAAAATGCACTATTGGTCCCTGCACAGCTCACGTTCAGTGCTCGTTCTACGAAACTATCAGCCTTCATTGACAGTGGAGCTGCTGGCAACTTCCTTGACATCGAGTTTGCCCGCTCTGCTGGGATTCCGCGGATTAAACTCCAATCTGCCATTACGGTATGTGGCTTAGATGGTAGTCCGTTGCCAGGAGGCAAGATTACTTGGGAGACCCCACCACTACAGTTGAACGTTGGCGCTCTCCATTCGGAATCCATAGTCTTACGTCTTATCGAATGTCCATCGGTTCCTTTAATTCTGGGCCACCCTTGGTTATCCTGCCATAACCCCGTCATGGATTGGGCAAAAGGAGAAATTGTCCAGTGGAGCCCCCATTGTACACAGTCTTGCTTGACACTACCTCTACGTATTATTCAGTCTATTCCGGAGCAGCTCCCTTCTCAGTATCATGACTACTGGGATGTTTTCTCCAAAAAGGCTGCTGACACACTACCACCGCACCGCAATTTCGACTGTGCCATTGAGCTCATTCCAGGCTCTAAATTACCCAAGGGACGCTTGTATCCTCTCTCCGGTCCAGAGACCAAATCCATGCAGGAGTATATTGACGAAAACTTGGAGAAGGGCTTCATCAGGCCATCCAAGTCCCCAGTAGGAGCAGGGTGTTTCTTTGTACCCAAGAAGGACGGTGGACTCAGACCCTGTATCGACTATCGAGGGCTGAACCTTATTACGGTTAAGAACACCTACCCCCTTCCCCTCATCTCCGTTCTTTTTGATCAATTAAGAGGAGCCACTATCTTCACAAAAATTGATCTTCGTGGAGCCTATAATCTCATACGTATTAGAGCAGGTGATGAGTGGAAGACGGCGTTCAACACGCTCTCGGGCCATTACGAATACCTGGTCATGCCGTTTGGCCTGAGTAATGCTCCTGCCGTATTTCAGGATTTGATTAATGAGGTGTTACGTGAGTTCTTGGGACACTTTGTTGTTGTTTACCTTGATGACATCCTCATATATTCAAAATCGTTGTCTGCGCACCAGGGTCATGTCAGACAAATCCTACAGAAATTACGGGAACATCACCTCTACGCGAAACTCGAGAAATGCGAGTTCGAGGTCCAGAAGGTATCCTTCCTCGGTTATCTAATCTCCTCAGAAGGTTTCTCCATGGACCCAACCAAGGTCCAAGCAATTCTGGATTGGATTCAACCGAATAACCTCAAGGCGGTCCAGAGGTTCCTGGGGTTCGCCAATTACTACAGGAGGTTTATTGGCGGCTTTGCTGATATCGTGGCTCCTATTGTCACCTTGACCCGCAAAGGAGGTGATCCAACTGTTTGGTCACAACAGGCAATAAATGCATTTAAAACCCTGAAGAAAGCTTTTGTGTCTGCTCAGGTTCTCAGACATCCGGATCCTAGGGTACCGTTTGTTCTTGAGGTAGATGCTTCTGACGTCGGTGCTGGGGCTGTCTTGTCACAAAAAGACCCCCAGACACACCGCTTACATCCATGTGCCTTTTTTTCCCGTCAGTTCTCATCAGCGGAAACCAACTATGACGTGGGAAACCGAGAATTGCTGGCAATTAAATGGGCCTTTGAGGAATGGCGACACTGGTTGGAAGGCGCTGCACACCAGATCTCCGTTATAACGGATCATAAGAACTTACAGTATATACAGTCAGCCAAACGTCTGAACCCCCGACAGGCTCGGTGGTCGCTGTTCTTCACTCGGTTCAACTTTATTATCACCTATCGTCCTGGTTCCAAAAATATTCAAGCGGACGCCCTGTCTAGAAGTTTCCTGGCACATCATGCTCCGGTCACCTGCTCAGAGCCTATTGTTCCTGTGTCTATGATTCATGCCGGATTAACTCAAGATTTGAGCTGTACCTTACAAAGGTTCCAGAGGTTGGCTCCTGATAACACTCCGGCAGGATGTTTGTTTGTCCCAGTTCATCTAAGGAAGACAGTCCTTGCTGAGGCACACAACAGTCGGACTGCTGGGCATCCTGGAGTCTACAAAACACTGGAGATCCTTTCCCGTACTGTATGGTGGCCGTCTCTGTCTGCTGATGTCAAGAGTCACGTCCGGTCCTGTGAAGTTTGTGCCAGGAACAAAGTTCCCAGGACTCGCCCGGTAGGTCAGTTAGTTCCGTTGGCCGCCCCTGGTAAACCTTGGACACATCTGTCCATGGACTTTATAGTCGATCTGCCACCCTCTGCGGGACACAATACCATTTGGGTCGTGGTAGACCGGTTCAGCAAGATGGCACATTTCATTCCACTCACTAGGCTGCCTACTGCTCGAGATTTGGCAGTTTTGTTCATTCAACACATTTTCCGCCTCCATGGACTCCCTACAGACATCGTCTCCGATCGGGGTTCCCAGTTCATAGCGCAGTTCTGGAGATCATTCTGTACCCTCCTAGGAATCAAGGTCAGTTTATCATCTGCATACCACCCTCAGTCAAATGGGCAGACTGAAAGGGTTAACCAGTCCTTGGAGAAGTTCTTGCGATGCTACATATCGGAGTTCCATGACAACTGGTCCTCCTTGTTGCCCTGGGCAGAATTTGCCTGTAACAACTCCTGTCACTCATCCACGAAAACCTCTCCGTTCTTTTGCAATTATGGTTTCCACCCCAGATCTAACTCTTTGTATTCACTCCAGTCCGTTGGTATCCAGGAGATCCGTTCCACTGCCAGGGATCTTAGAGTTGTCTGGAAGAAAGTACATTCATCTTTAAAACAAGCCTCACTTGTTGCAAAAAAAATTTCGGACCGACACCGTACCCCCTGCTCCCTTAAGGTTGGCCAGAAAGTCTGGCTGTCTACAAAAAATATCAGGCTCAGACAACCTTGCAAGAAATTGGGCCCTAAGTTCATCGGGCCGTTTCTTATCACCAAGCAGGTGAACTCTGTCGCATTTAGGTTAAAAATTCCAGGCTCGTTAAGAATTCCAAACACCTTTCATTGTTCTCTATTGAAGCCAGTGCTTTATCCTGGTCAAGCCCAGTCTTCAAGTGTGCCTGGGAGAGGTTCCAGTGGACCACAAAAATTCGTGATTCAAAAGGTCCTTGATTCTAAAAATGTTCAAGGACAGGTGCATTTCCTTATACAATGGAGGAATCGCGGATTAGAAGAGCGATCTTGGGTTCCGCGGAGACAACTCCATGCCCCAAAGAAACTGAAGGAGTTCTTCAAAAAATTCCCTAGGAAACCAGGATGTCGGGGTCCCTCGACCCCTCCTCAAGGGGGGGGTACTGTTACGAGCCGCGGCAGTGCCCAGCCGCCGCGACTCGACGGCCGGGACGTCATTTCCGGCCATAACCCGGCCGTTGCCGGGGCAACCAGCAGACGCTTCAGAGCTGCGTCCCGGCAATAGGAGGAAGCCGGGCGGAGCGATTCTACAGCCTGTGGGCTAATTAATAGGGGCAGATCATAGGAGGCAATTACAGGCATTAGCCTGCAACTGTGCAGGCCAGGGGCAAGCCCTGATTGGCTCTATTAGTGACTGCTCTATTAACCTGCAGGAGTGTGTTCAACCTGTGATTGGTTCAGCTGGGTATTTAAGGCAATGAGGTCTGCTGCCTCATTGCCGGTTATAGCTTCTGTGCTCCAGTCTGCTGACCTGCTTGTTCCAGTTCCTGTATCCTGTATCTACGTTTGACTTCCCGTGTATGACCCTTGGCTTCGTATTGGACTTCGCTTGTGTTTCCTGTGACCCTGATCCTTGGCTTGTTTACCCGTTCTGCTACTTTGCCTGTGACCTCTGACCTCAGCTTGTTCATCATTACTGTTACCTGCTGCCGGCCTTTGACCTCTGCGTGGACCTGACTCTTCTTGCCTGGGTTCTCCCCAGCCGCTACACACTTCACGACCCTCTGTCAGTCTGCAGCCCAGTCTGTCCCCACCATCAGGGGCTCCAGTGAACACCTGACTGGCAGAGTAGACTCCGGGTTGTGTTGTGCCGGCTGGAGGGGTTCCTAACACACATAAACACATATGTATAATAAGCTTTAATTTTAATCCTTATATGCATAGGATCAAATATCATCACATACTTACCATATTATATGGAGATTCATTCCCTTATTTAGACTGCTGTAGTATTTTAAATAAACTGAAATAGTTCAAGAAATCTCAATTCAGTATTCACATAGTGTTTGTTTACATGCTTACAAACGGAAAACATAGATCCCCCAATCCTCTATCATTGGGAATGGCTAAACATAAATTCTATCAACAGGATAGGTTACTTCAACTATCAATCACGGAAATCATGAGACACGGAGTCTCCGCCTATTGTAGAGTGACACGTCAGAGCAGTGGGCGTGAACAGCTGCATAAATACTGTCAATCTTCCTCACTTCTGGTTGCCTTGAAAAAGCATGTAGCGAAACGCGCGTTGGCGTTTACCCTGTTGCTGCAAATATTCACTCCTTGCTACCTGTATTAACCTAACTATCACTCACCCTTGTATGGGTCATTTATTAATCTAAATGTATGTGTGTGTGTATGATTGCCAAACGGCACTACCGCTATTTAGTAGGTGAACTAACAGATATATCAGGTGCTTGATTGGTAGCAGTTCACTAGTGTGTGTATGCAGGACTGCACAAACGGCACTATCAATATTAGTAGGAGAACTACAGACATATCAAGCGCCTGTTTGTTAGCAGTTCAGTAGTATATTACAGGGACAAAGGATTACTAGATTATACAAACTAATCAACATTAGTCAGAGTTCCTTTTAGCCCCAGAAATACTACTTAATAATAACATATATCAATACTCAACTTAGTGTGAGCTTATATAAACATGAGAATATACTTATATAATAAAATGCTCCTTACATCATCAGAGGTTTGAGTCAACATATAAGCTCATTACCTTATAAATTGTGTCAACTATAATCATATGACCATTGGTTCCAATAAAGATAACCTCAGTACACACAGCATACATTTTCAGTTGCAATGGTATCTTAGGTAGTCAAATATAATTAGAAGAGGAGTGACTATTATATACTGATTAGCTTTTTATATATATTGATAACAAGTAGCAGGGCATAGCAATTTAATTTGCTATTTTAATTCACTTTAGTCACTTTAATATTTCGCTATTCAATTAGGAGGTATATTTTAAGTATATTAATAAAGTACAAGTTTTATTTTTAACAAGTAGATCGCTGAGTGCCTTCCAATACACAATTCTTCCTATCCTCTTCATGTTTCAATAATAGCTATTTGTGTAATAGTGCACCACCCAGTAAACTATTCTAACATTTGTAACTATATTTTGATACTGGAATAGCGATACCTAGTGCAGTGGTACCCTCCTTGTAGTAAATAGATTTTTATAGTGTGTTTATCACTATCTTTTTCCACTAGCACAGGCAGATCATTATTGGACTATTATATCCTCCTCCGACTATATACCTATTTTAAATCATATACAATGGCATCATTCAGTATTAATCAGGAGTTGAGTCTTAGACAACAAAAGTGGTTAAGAGACACTGAAATTGATTTCCTTGATGGTAACTCTCTAGAAGGCAATGAAAACAGAAGTTGGTCTGATTATCTAATGGAATTAAAGAACTTATTATTTAAACAAACCAAGGTGCATTGGAACAAAACAATGTTTAACAACTACATCAAACAAAAAATGATTCCGAGAGGTCTAAGACCAAGACTCTATCCGGCCTTTGAATTAGCTACATTAGATTTAAAAAAAGAGTGGGAGTCGATTTTGACAAAATGTTCCACCGATTTGATAAATGTATTATTGAAACACGATAATCTATTGTTGGAACAATATACAAGTGATCTTACCAAATTAGGAGACAAATTAAAGGAGTTTGAAGGATTAGATCGCTTCAATAAAGCGTATGAAAAAGTTAAGGAAGATCTAGATGAATATGACAAATTTATAATGGAGAAAAAACGTACAAAATTCTTACGAGATAAAAACGATTATGCCCAGAATAAAATATTTAGATGGGATGTGCGTAAGTCCATTAGACCGACTACCTCATTTAGCACCTCTGAAATAGAATCATCTGAAGGTGAGACATCTGAAACCTCTCCTGGTAAAAGAGACCAATTATTTCAATCTAGAGATTTTTTAGGTCGAGGTTCAAGGGACACAGAAGTAGGGAGCCATGTACCCACAAACCGATACGAAGGGGGAGGGGCAAGATCCAAAGACAAAAAGAGGAAGCAGATGGAAGGATTAGAAGGTCTTCAAACATTTCGAAGGAACAACAGACGACAGAGATAATGGAAGACACTTTGAGAAATATAAATTTGTCAGACAAACCACTTGATATTGCACATATTCAAGTATTGAGTAAGGGTTTAACCTTCTCCCCAAATAAAACGTTCAACAGATTTGAATGGGAAAAAGACCTTGCGTTTTTTACTAGAAAACTTCTCCTTAAAAAATTCTTTGGTAATAAAGAGAGACTCAATCCTGATATGAATGATGCTACTGTACAAATACTCAGTCTAGAAACTGAGAAGGAGAGACAAGCTTTACAAACTCTGCAAGAATTAGACACCAATTCTGGTCAATGTTTATTAACAGTCACAAATACAGCAAAATTACAACTGAAAAAGAAATCTAGATTTTCTCCTGACCTGTCAATATGCCCACAAGTTAGAATATACAGGGATCTAGTATCAAGGGATCTTGACAAATTAATGGGTAAAATCAAATATTCACAATCTAAATGTAATCTCACTGTACAAGAGAGGAATGCTTTAAGGGATTTAGAATCTTGGAAGGACATAGTGATTAAACCCTCGGATAAAGGGGGGAATATTGTCCTATGGCCAATATCAATGTATAAGGCTGAGATATATCACCAATTGGATGATCCCTTATGCTACAAAAGACTTATTTTTAACCCCACTGCCAACTTCTTGTCAATGTATATGAATTTAATAAAACGAGCTTTCAACAATGGAATAATATCGAAAATGGACTTTGATTTTCTTGAGGTAGCAAACCCAATTATTCCAACCTTATATGCTCTACCGAAAATTCATAAAAATGACAAGGTTCCACCAGGGAGACCCATAGTCTCAGGGGTTGGAAGTCTGACTGAAAAAGCCAGTCAGTTTGTAGACCAACATTTACGTGAATTTGTAACGAGTTTGCCCTCATATACAAGAGATACTTTGGATGTACTATCCAAAATTAATGATTTATCAGTTAATAGTAAAACCATGTTGGCATCCCTTGATGTGGAATCCCTGTATACAAATATATTACATCAATATGGCATCCAGGCAGTTCGACATTTTTTAGACATGAAGATCCAGAGTGAATTCAATACATTTCTGATTGAACTTCTTGATTTTGTTTTGACAAAGAACTATTTCCTATTTGAGGATAAATTCTATCTTCAGATCAGAGGGACTGCGATGGGCACATCTTGTGCACCGACGTATGCTAACATCTTTCTCGGCTGGTGGGAACAACAATTTGTATTTAATGAGGAAAATGAACAATATACGAACCATATACTATTATGGCTTCGCTATATAGATGACATACTAATATTATGGGATGGTCAGGAAAATATGTTTCAGGAATTCATTGGAATTCTTAATGACAATAATCTCAATTTGAAATTGACTTCAGATATTCATAAAAACACTATAAATTTCCTTGACCTACAAATACAAATTAATAGAGAAGGTAAAATTTGTACTGATGTTTATAGGAAGTCCACAGCTACGAATAGTTTGTTACATTATACCAGCTCCCATTTTCCCCCTGTCCTTAGAGGTCTCCCTAAGGGTGAACTTCTTAGGACTAAACGTAACTGCTCAGATGACAATACTTTTCAAGTAAGATCTCAGGAATTGCAGACTAGATTAAAACGGCGGGGGTACAGTAATAAAATTATACGGAAAGCAGTACACTCGGTCCAACAAACAGATAGAGAATCATTAATATATCCATCTGTAAAAAATAAAGTTCAGGACTCTGGAGTTAGAATGATTGGATCATTCTGTAACGAATGGAAGGCTATTTCAGAGATCTTTCAGAAACACTGGAACGTATTATTATTAGATGAGGATCTAAATCAGATTCTGCCTAACAAAGTCTCCATATCTTGGAGAAGATCTAGAAATCTTAAAGACCAATTGGTACACAGCCATTTCAGTTCCCACAATAAGATTCCTAAGACAACTATAGGATTCTTTAAATGTGGCACATGTAAGGCGTGTGAGTATTGTATACAAACTAAAGAATATACTGACCGCTATTCTAAAACTTGGCGAATAACTGAGTTTCTGAATTGTAACTCTATCGGTGTGATATACTGTCTAACTTGCCCGTGTGGGTTGAAATATATTGGTATGACAAGTAGGCCGTTCAAGAAACGCCTCTTAGAACACGTAAACAATATTAAAAATGCCTCTCGGGATAAAGATAAATTTAAACCTTTGACAACTGTGGCAAAACATTTCTTATTACATCATAGCAGTAACCCCAAACTATTATCAGGTTTTGCCATGGAAAAGGTCTCATTGGGAATCCGTGGTGGTAATTTTCAACAGGAACTCCTTAAACGAGAAGCAAGACAAATCTTCATGATGAATAGTTTGATCCCAAATGGACTCAATGATTCCAATAACTTTATGGTCTATTTATGAGGATAATTATAATGCTTGTTGGGTGTCTATCTTTTTATACAAGATTTATCCATATTTTCACAAACTGTAGGTATAGTTTTATACCAATCTTTAATCACTTGAAATATTTGTCCACTTAATAGAGTAACTATATTATAGGGACCATATGTAGTCCAAATGTCTCACCTTAAATGCCCTCTTCTATGTTTTAACATGGGCTCATCTAACCGTTAATTTCACAATTTATGAATTAATTTTAATAGCTTAATTTTTATGGGCTTCATATTCATCACTTTTATTTTATTTATTTTATTTTCACTATCTATCTTTTCCACTTTGATCCATTCAGGTCTTGAAGGGTTCAATATGGACAAATCTCAATCTAGTTTAATCTAGAATGTATAAATACAATAAGAGTTTCACACATTACAAAATGTATGTACAGGGAATATATCAATTGAGTTAATGGGATTAAGCATTGCTGGATTATGTTATTATCTTAGTAATTATCAATAACATACTCTACATAATCTGTGTTATCTGAACACATATGTATAATAAGCTTTAATTTTAATCATTATATGCATAGGATCAAATATCATCACATAAACACATATGTATAATAAGCTTTAATTTTAATCCTTATATGCATAGGATCAAATATCATCACATACTTACCATATTATATGGAGATTCATTCCCTTATTTAGACTGCTGTAGTATTTTAAATAAACTGAAATAGTTCAAGAAATCTCAATTCAGTATTCACATAATGTTTGTTTACATGCTTACAAACGGAAAACATAGATCCCCCAATCCTCTATCATTGGGAATGGCTAAACATAAATTCTATCAACAGGATAGGTTACTTCAACTATCAATCACGGAAATCATGAGACACGGAGTCTCCGCCTATTGTAGAGTGACACGTCAGAGCAGTGGGCGTGAACAGCTGCATAAATACTCTCAATCTTCCTCACTTCTGGTTGCCTTGAAAAAGCATGTAGCGAAACGCGCGTTGGCGTTTACCCTGTTGCTGCAAATATTCACTCCTTGCTACCTGTATTAACCTAACTATCACTCACCCTTGTATGGGTCATTTATTAATCTAAATGTATGTGTGTGTGTATGATTGCCAAACGGCACTACCGCTATTTAGTAGGTGAACTAACAGATATATCAGGTGCTTGATTGGTAGCAGTTCACTAGTGTGTGTATGCAGGACTGCACAAACGGCACTATCAATATTAGTAGGAGAACTACAGACATATCAAGCGCCTGTTTGTTAGCAGTTCAGTAGTATATTACAGGGACAAAGGATTACTAGATTATACAAACTAATCAACATTAGTCAGAGTTCCTTTTAGCCCCAGAAATACTACTTAATAATAACATATATCAATACTCAACTTAGTGTGAGCTTATATAAACATGAGAATATACTTATATAATAAAATGCTCCTTACATCATCAGAGGTTTGAGTCAACATATAAGCTCATTACCTTATAAATTGTGTCAACTATAATCATATGACCATTGGTTCCAATAAAGATAACCTCAGTACACACAGCATACATTTTCAGTTGCAATGGTATCTTAGGTAGTCAAATATAATTAGAAGAGGAGTGACTATTATATACTGATTAGCTTTTTATATATATTGATAACAAGTAGCAGGGCATAGCAATTTAATTTGCTATTTTAATTCACTTTAGTCACTTTAATATTTCGCTATTCAATTAGGAGGTATATTTTAAGTATATTAATAAAGTACAAGTTTTATTTTTAACAAGTAGATCGCTGAGTGCCTTCCAATACACAATTCTTCCTATCCTCTTCATGTTTCAATAATAGCTATTTGTGTAATAGTGCACCACCCAGTAAACTATTCTAACATTTGTAACTATATTTTGATACTGGAATAGCGATACCTAGTGCAGTGGTACCCTCCTTGTAGTAAATAGATTTTTATAGTGTGTTTATCACTATCTTTTTCCACTAGCACAGGCAGATCATTATTGGACTATTATATCCTCCTCCGACTATATACCTATTTTAAATCATATACAATGGCATCATTCAGTATTAATCAGGAGTTGAGTCTTAGACAACAAAAGTGGTTAAGAGACACTGAAATTGATTTCCTTGATGGTAACTCTCTAGAAGGCAATGAAAACAGAAGTTGGTCTGATTATCTAATGGAATTAAAGAACTTATTATTTAAACAAACCAAGGTGCATTGGAACAAAACAATGTTTAACAACTACATCAAACAAAAAATGATTCCGAGAGGTCTAAGACCAAGACTCTATCCGGCCTTTGAATTAGCTACATTAGATTTAAAAAAAGAGTGGGAGTCGATTTTGACAAAATGTTCCACCGATTTGATAAATGTATTATTGAAACACGATAATCTATTGTTGGAACAATATACAAGTGATCTTACCAAATTAGGAGACAAATTAAAGGAGTTTGAAGGATTAGATCGCTTCAAGAAAGCGTATGAAAAAGTTAAGGAAGATCTAGATGAATATGACAAATTTATAATGGAGAAAAAACGTACAAAATTCTTACGAGATAAAAACGACTATGCCCAGAATAAAATATTTAGATGGGATGTGCGTAAGTCCATTAGACCGACTACCTCATTTAGCACCTCTGAAATAGAATCATCTGAAGGTGAGACATCTGAAACCTCTCCTGGTAAAAGAGACCAATTATGTCAATCTAGAGATTTTTTAGGTTGAGGTTCAAGGGACACAGAAGTAGGGAGCCATGTACCCACAAACCGATACGAAGGGGGAGGGGCAAGATCCAAAGACAAAAAGAGGAAGCAGATGGAAGGATTAGAAGGTCTTCAAACATTTCGAAGGAACAACAGACGACAGAGATAATGGAAGACACTTTGAGAATTATAAATTTGTCAGACAAACCACTTGATATTGCACATATTCAAGTATTGAGTAAGGGTTTAACCTTCTCCCCAAATAAAACGTTCAACAGATTTGAATGGGAAAAAGACCTTGCGTTTTTTACTAGAAAACTTCTCCTTAAAAAATTCTTTGGTAATAAAGAGAGACTCAATCCTGATATGAATGATGCTACTGTACAAATACTCAGTCTAGAAACTGAGAAGGAGAGACAAGCTTTACAAACTCTGCAAGAATTAGACACCAATTCTGGTCAATGTTTATTAACAGTCACAAATACAGCAAAATTACAACTGAAAAAGAAATCTAGATTTTCTCCTGACCTGTCAATATGCCCACAAGTTAGAATATACAGGGATCTAGTATCAAGGGATCTTGACAAATTAATGGGTAAAATCAAATATTCACAATCTAAATGTAATCTCACTGTACAAGAGAGGAATGCTTTAAGGGATTTAGAATCTTGGAAGGACATAGTGATTAAACCCTCGGATAAAGGGGGGAATATTGTCCTATGGCCAATATCAATGTATAAGGCTGAGATATATCGCCAATTGGATGATCCCTTATGCTACAAAAGACTTATTTTTAACCCCACTGCCAACTTCTTGTCAATGTTTATGAATTTAATAAAACGAGCTTTCAACAATGGAATAATATCGAAAATGGACTTTGATTTTCTTGAGGTAGCAAACCCAATTATTCCAACCTTATATGCTCTACCGAAAATTCATAAAAATGACAAGGTTCCACCAGGGAGACCCATAGTCTCAGGGGTTGGAAGTCTGACTGAAAAAGCCAGTCAGTTTGTAGACCAACATTTATGTGAATTTGTAACGAGTTTGCCCTCATATACAAGAGATACTTTGGATGTACTATCCAAAATTAATGATTTATCAGTTAATAGTAAAACCATGTTGGCATCCCTTGATGTGGAATCCCTGTATACAAATATATTACATCAATATGGCATCCAGGCAGTTCGACATTTTTTAGACATGAAGATCCAGAGTGAATTCAATACATTTCTGATTGAACTTCTTGATTTTGTTTTGACAAAGAACTATTTCCTATTTGAGGATAAATTCTATCTTCAGATCAGAGGGACTGCGATGGGCACATCTTGTGCACCGACGTATGCTAACATCTTTCTCGGCTGGTGGGAACAACAATTTGTATTTAATGAGGAAAATGAACAATATACGAACCATATACTATTATGGCTTCGCTATATAGATGACATACTAATATTATGGGATGGTCAGGAAAATATGTTTCAGGAATTCATTGGAATTCTTAATGACAATAATCTCAATTTGAAATTGACTTCAGATATTCATAAAAACACTATAAATTTCCTTGACCTACAAATACAAATTAATAGAGAAGGTAAAATTTGTACTGATGTTTATAGGAAGTCCACAGCTACGAATAGTTTGTTACATTATACCAGCTCCCATTTTCCCCCTGTCCTTAGAGGTCTCCCTAAGGGTGAACTTCTTAGGACTAAACGTAACTGCTCAGATGACAATACTTTTCAAGTAAGATCTCAGGAATTGCAGACTAGATTAAAACGGCGGGGGTACAGTAATAAAATTATACGGAAAGCAGTACACTCGGTCCAACAAACAGATAGAGAATCATTAATATATCCATCTGTAAAAAATAAAGTTCAGGACTCTGGAGTTAGAATGATTGGATCATTCTGTAACGAATGGAAGGCTATTTCAGAGATCTTTCAGAAACACTGGAACGTATTATTATTAGATGAGGATCTAAATCAGATTCTGCCTAACAAAGTCTCCATATCTTGGAGAAGATCTAGAAATCTTAAAGACCAATTGGTACACAGCCATTTCAGTTCCCACAATAAGATTCCTAAGACAACTATAGGATTCTTTAAATGTGGCACATGTAAGGCGTGTGAGTATTGTATACAAACTAAAGAATATACTGACCGCTATTCTAAAACTTGGCGAATAACTGAGTTTCTGAATTGTAACTCTATCGGTGTGATATACTGTCTAACTTGCCCGTGTGGGTTGAAATATATTGGTATGACAAGTAGGCCGTTCAAGAAACGCCTCTTAGAACACGTAAACAATATTAAAAATGCCTCTCGGGATAAAGATAAATTTAAACCTTTGACAACTGTGGCAAAACATTTCTTATTACATCATAGCAGTAACCCCAAACTATTATCAGGTTTTGCCATGGAAAAGGTCTCATTGGAAATCCGTGGTGGTAATTTTCAACAGGAACTCCTTAAACGAGAAGCAAGACAAATCTTCATGATGAATAGTTTGATCCCAAATGGACTCAATGATTCCAATAACTTTATGGTCTATTTATGAGGATAATTATAATGCTTGTTGGGTGTCTATCTTTTTATACAAGATTTATCCATATTTTCACAAACTGTAGGTATAGTTTTATACCAATCTTTAATCACTTGAAATATTTGTCCACTTAATAGAGTAACTATATTATAGGGACCATATGTAGTCCAAATGTCTCACCTTAAATGCCCTCTTCTATGTTTTAACATGGGCTCATCTAACCGTTAATTTCACAATTTATGAATTAATTTTAATAGCTTAATTTTTATGGGCTTCATATTCATCACTTTTATTTTATTTATTTTATTTTCACTATCTATCTTTTCCACTTTGATCCATTCAGGTCTTGAAGGGTTCAATATGGACAAATCTCAATCTAGTTTAATCTAGAATGTATAAATACAATAAGAGTTTCACACATTACAAAATGTATGTACAGGGAATATATCAATTGAGTTAATGGGATTAAGCATTGCTGGATTATGTTATTATCTTAGTAATTATCAATAACATACTCTACATAATCTGTGTTATCTAAACACATATGTATAATAAGCTTTAATTTTAATCCTTATATGCATAGGATCAAATATCATCACATAAACACATATGTATAATAAGCTTTAATTTTAATCCTTATATGCATAGGATCAAATATCATCACATACTTACCATATTATATGGAGATTCATTCCCTTATTTAGACTGCTGTAGTATTTTAAATAAACTGAAACAGTTCAAGAAATCTCAATTCAGTATTCACATAGTGTTTGCTTACATGCTTACAAACGGAAAACATAGATCCCCCAATCCTCTATCATTGGGAATGGCTAAACATAAATTCTATCAACAGGATAGGTTACTTCAACTATCAATCACGGAAATCATGAGACACGGAGTCTCCGCCTATTGTAGAGTGACACGTCAGAGCAGTGGGCGTGAACAGCTGCATAAATACTGTCAATCTTCCTCACTTCTGGTTGCCTTGAAAAAGCATGTAGCGAAACGCGCGTTGGCGTTTACCCTGTTGCTGCAAATATTCACTCCTTGCTACCTGTATTAACCTAACTATCACTCACCCTTGTATGGGTCATTTATTAATCTAAATGTATGTGTGTGTGTATGATTGCCAAACGGCACTACCGCTATTTAGTAGGTGAACTAACAGATATATCAGGTGCTTGATTGGTAGCAGTTCACTAGTGTGTGTATGCAGGACTGCACAAACGGCACTATCAATATTAGTAGGAGAACTACAGACATATCAAGCGCCTGTTTGTTAGCAGTTCAGTAGTATATTACAGGGACAAAGGATTACTAGATTATACAAACTAATCAACATTAGTCAGAGTTCCTTTTAGCCCCAGAAATACTACTTAATAATAACATATATCAATACTCAACTTAGTGTGAGCTTATATAAACATGAGAATATACTTATATAATAAAATGCTCCTTACATCATCAGAGGTTTGAGTCAACATATAAGCTCATTACCTTATAAATTGTGTCAACTATAATCATATGACCATTGGTTCCAATAAAGATAACCTCAGTACACACAGCATACATTTTCAGTTGCAATGGTATCTTAGGTAGTCAAATATAATTAGAAGAGGAGTGACTATTATATACTGATTAGCTTTTTATATATATTGATAACAAGTAGCAGGGCATAGCAATTTAATTTGCTATTTTAATTCACTTTAGTCACTTTAGTATTTCGCTATTCAATTAGGAGGTATATTTTAAGTATATTAATAAAGTACAAGTTTTATTTTTAACAAGTAGATCGCTGAGTGCCTTCCAATACACAATTCTTCCTATCCTCTTCATGTTTCAATAGCAGTTTGGTATCTGTCTACATCAGATCCCCTCTCCACTAGGAGTAAAATAGAAAACTATTCAGCCGGTATATAATCTAGAATATAAATAGAAATTGAGAAAGGCAATTTGGTATCTGTCTGCATCATAATCATCAACATCCTCCTCAGCGCCAGCTACATCAATATCCTCCTCCCGGTGTACAACATTCACACCTTCATTAGCCAAATCTGTAACTGGACTGTGGGTGATCCTTCCAGCATATGCAGAGGGCGTGCTGCAAATGGTGGAAGGAGCCACCTCTTCCCGTACAGTGATGGGAAGGTCAGGCTTCGCAACCACCAACACCCTTGGACTTGCCTTGGGGATTTGTGATAATTTCTCTTTAGAAGGCAGAGTTGTTTGCTGTGTTGTTGCTGACAGCATAACTCTCTTAAATTTTTTGTAGGGGGTGGGAGGAGGGCTTAGTTCCTTGGGTGAAGCTGAACCACTAGTCATGAACACGGGCCAGGGCCTAATCCGTTCCTTGCCACTGCGTGTCGTAAATGGCATTTTGGCAACTTTACGTTTCTCCTCAGATGATTTTAAGTTTCTCTTTTTGCTACTTTTACTGAACTTGGGCTTTTTGGATTTTACATGCCCTGTACTAGGAGATTGGGCATCGGGCTTGCCAGACGACGTTGATGGCATTTCATCGTCTATGTCATGACTAGTGGCAGCAGCTTCAGCATTAGGAGGAAGTGGGTCTTGATCTTTCCCTACTTTATCCTCCAAATTTTTGTTCTGCATTATATGTAGCACAAGAGAGTGTACCCCGAAGCCACACATACTCGGCAAAGCCTTTAAAAATTATATGCGGCACAGGAGAGTACGACTGGACTGGAGTTATACAGCAGTACCACTGGACTTATACTGCAGAATCAATGAAATTTGTAATATGGCAGTAACAACAATGGACTTATACTGCAGAATGAGTGAACTTTGTAATATTGCAGTACCACTGGACTTATAGTGCAGAATGAGTGAACTTTTTAATATTGCAGTACCAATGGACTTATACTGCAGAATGAGTGAACTTTGTAATATTGCAGTACCACTGGACTTATACTGCAGAATGAGTGAACTTTGTAATATTGCAGTACCAATGGACTTATACTGCAGAATGAGTGAACTTTGTAATATTCCAGTACCACTGGACTTATACTGCAGAATGAGTGAACTTTGTAATATTGCAGTACCAATGGACTTATACTGCAGAATGAGTGAACTTTGTAATATAGCAGTACCAATGGACTTATACTGCAAAATCAGTAAACTTTGTAATATAGCAGTACCAGTAGACTTATACTGCTGAATCAGTGAACTTTGTAATTTAGCAGTACCAATGGACTTATACTGCAGGATTGTTTTGGGATATTTTTTTTTTTTTATAATTACTTTTTTTGTAATTTTTTTTATAACTTTTTTGAAATTTTTTATAATTTGGGAATAATGGGGAAATAACAATGCCCTTAGAAGGACAGAGCACAGGACACAGCACCACTGGACTGAACAGGACACAGCACAGGACCCAGCAGCACCACTGAACTCAGAAGGACAGAGCACAGGACACAGCACCACTGGACTGAACAGGACACAGCACAGGACCCAGCAGCACCACTGAACTCAGAAGGACAGAGCACAGGACACAGCACCACTGGACTGAACAGGACACAGCACAGGACCCAGCAGCACCACTGAACTCAGAAGGACAGAGCACAGGACACAGCACCACTGGACTGAGCAGAACACAGAGCACAGCACAGCACAACACAGAACTGAACAGCACGAGATATAGCAGGACAGAGGACCACCTAACACACCCTCCCTCTACCCTGATCAATACCCGAGTGAAGATGGCGGCGACTAGCGGGGAATTTATAGGATCTGAGTATCGCGAGATCCGACAGCGGGATTATGATTTAGAGCCTCGGTTTCAGTTTTGCAATTGGCGGGAATACCCGGATCTGTCTCGGATCCGGCTCGGATCCGCAATGTTTGGGTGGGCTCGGATTTCAGAAATCCGAGTGCGTTCATCTCTACCTAAGATGATTACTTAGCATGTGTAATGCTAGATTACTTACTGCGTTTGAGTGTTGTAGTGCTACACGGACATGTAGTACTTAGCTCCTTGAGAATCTTATTCCACAAGCTATAACTATAAACTGAGTATCTGGTATTCAATAAACCAATGTTTTGGTTAAGAAACAACATGTAGGTTAACCTCCTTTCTTAAATCTTCTGACACCTGTTACAAACTAATAGGTATCTGCCAATAAGTTATGGGTCCAGATCTACCAGTGTGAAGAACCTGGACTCTCTGTCTGATCAGGAGTTAGTGCAATTGTTTTGCCTTAACCGAACTAACCACATGAGGCTTTATGAGCAAGTGAAAAATGGATTTGGAGCCAGAAACATAACGATCCCATGAAGTGCCTGGGCTGCACAAATTATTGTGTGCTGTTCCCTTTATGGCCACAGGCTACTTTCTGTCAGTGACCTCGACTGGTAAGCATAATACAGCCAACATTTTCAAGACATTTTTCACAGTGGTGTAAAGAGAATGTTGCATACATCTATCTACATCTAGCTTCCCCATTCAGGAGTTACAGTGGCATAAGCTATAGGTAGCCTTCTGTAGGCTCCCAGGACGACTTAAGGTATGGGAGCTAAGGATTGTACTTATTTCGGGCTGAGACCACCTCACCACAGGGGCAGAGATTTCATTTCATTTTCAATCGCCACCACTACCACTCCCTGAATGTGCAGGTTGTCTGTGATGCTAACATGCGTATAATGAGTGTTTTGGCTGGTTATGACACCTATTTCCTGAGGCAGTCAGCCCTTTATGCCAAGTTTAAGATTGAAAAAATGTTATGTTATGATATTTAAAATTCATATTTTTATGCAACTTTATCCTAGTTTTAACTTCGTTTAGTTATTATCATATTTATGTTGAATGATTTGTTGCTCTACTAATTAGATTTTGATTCTACTTTCTGAAATGGGAAATTAGTTGAAGAATTCTATATGGAGCCTCCAGAGCATTATAACGAAAGCATGTTTCTGGAAGGAAAAGTGTGATTGCTGAAAAAAATCTTTGTACATTTTGAAGAAAAGTGGTCGATGGTACTTCAAGGTAGACACTTTGCTGAGTTGAAACCATCAACATAAAATGTCACAACAAAGGTGCGATTGATTTGTCAGCCAGTACAAAGCATCACGGCATGTTTAAGAACATTACCGTTAGACACCATTTCATTCGAGAACTTGTGAGAGGAAGTCAATTAGTGTAAGCTACATTATAAGTGAGCAAAATGCATCTGATAGACTTACATCACCAATGTTAATAGCATTTTGTATAAAATGTGGTTTGGAATGGCGTGAATCCTGATGATTTTTACTGTTATTATTTCTTGCATTAATCTTCTGTTTTGTTTACAAGTGAAATACGTGAAAGTTTAATGATACGGTTGATACTGGTATATTGTAACCAGAGACATCTGTAAGCGAGGGGAGTTTGTTGAGAGAGGTAGACGCTATATGCTGCCTCTGGGAATAGGTCAGATAACAAACACACTATGCCCCTATGTCTACCTAAAATGTTTACTGAGCATGTGTAATGCTAGTTTACTTACTGTATTCGAGTATCATAGCGGTGCATGGACATGCAATACTTAGGTACTTGAGAATCTTTCTTATTTCACAAACTGTTTGCAATGTGTATCTGGTATTCAATACACCAATGTTCTGGTTAAGGAGCAACATGTGGATTAACCTTCTTTCTCACATCTGCTACACCTGTTACAATCTAATAGGCATCTTCCAAGAAAAACCATGTTGCACTGGAAGCAGGGAATTTTAAATGTTTGGACAGTCTTGGGATTTTGGAGAGGGGTGATTCCTACCTTAACTCTAAATTGCAGAGTAAAAATAAAGCTGAGCAGTATTTGTTTACTAACTTCAAAACTAGGCAGCATTTTCTCTGCAGGAGTAGGGGCAGGCTGGACCAGCTGTCTGCAGTTACATACTGCATGGGTGCAACTGGTGATCCAGATGTAGGCAAAAGATGGCCTTTCTGATTGTGTTTTAGGTACAATTTAGACTGTCACACATCGCACCAGTTAACCATTCATTTTGGTCTCTGTTCATACCTGTTTCCCTTGGTTTTCACACCCTGCATTCACTTGCTGGTCTGAACTGAGCATGTGCACACCTGGGGGTTGATTTACTAAACTGCGTGTTTGAAAAGTGGAGATGTTGCCTATAGCAACCAATCAGATTCTAGCTTTCATTTATTTACAGCATTCTACAAACAAAATGACAGCTAGAATCTGATTGGTTGCTATAGGCAACATCTCCACTTTTTCAAAACCGCAGTTTAGTAAATATACCCCCTGGTCTTTTCAAAACGCCCTGCATTCACTTGATTGGCTAATTGCCTGTTAGCCCTGTCTATTTAAAGCACCTGCCTCCCTACTAAGGTGCCAGATTTTCAGGTCTCCTTACCTGTTAGGACTTCTCCTACTCTGGCTCCTGTTTATTGCTTCCACCTCGTTATTCATTGGATTCAGCAATCACGCTGCAGATCGTTGTGCATCATCTCTGATCCTGCTCCAGGGCTTCCAGTTCCTCAGGACTTCAGCGCTTCACCATCCTGCAGCCTGTTGCTCTCCTGTGTTCTTCTGTATCACCTTCACAGTCAAGACGCTGCTGCCACTCTGCAGATTGTTGTGCATCACCTCTGATCCTGCTCCAGGGCTTCCAGCTGAACAGGATCTCAGCGCTTCATCATCCTGCAGCCTATTACTCAACTGTGTATACCTACTTCTAGATGCAGTCATCCATATTAAAATGTCAAATTGTGTTGTCACCTACCTATGTTTTAACTTATTACTATAATACTGTGTGCAGACTAAATTGAGTCTAATGGTTGAACCCAACATCGACCCCATAAGAGTATCAACGTCAGCTGTGCCAGAAAGTGTGTCTTCCACATTGCAAGTTATATTAGCAAGATTAAGATGATATATAAACCATTTGGTTCTGTTTTTGGTATACTTAAATAATTGATGTTTTTGAATAAAAATGTATCTCCCGAATGGATTATATGAGCAATGCAAAATATTCTGATTAATAGCATATCACACTAAAATACACTAGTTATTGTAAATCAGTCAATAGGATGCTCTGTGTATTATAAATTGCTCACTAACATGCTGTCGGTTTTGTCTAGTTGGCACTAGAATGTTAATGTTATCTGTATTAGATAGACCTCACTAGAATTTTCTTGATATTGCAAATTGGTCACTAAATTGCTCTGTATATTGTGCATCAATCACTTGAATGCTCCCTGTATTGTACACTGGTCAATAGAATGATTTCAGTATTGTATATAAGTCACTGTAATGCTCTGTTTATTGTCTAGACATAATTAGAATGCTCTCTGTATTGTATAGAGATCACTAGAACGCCATCTGAATTGTATAGAATGTACTAGAATGCCTTCTGTATAGTATATAGGTCACTAGAATAGTGTCTGCTCTGCTATATTGAGTTGGTAGGTGTTATGATTGATTAAAGATCTTTACCATAACAATGTTTCATACATTTCATTGTCTATATAAACCACATCCACATTAGACAAATCAAGGTAGCCAGAGCCTGATCAACCACTAGGCTGACCAGGCTGCAGCCTGGGGTGCTGGGTCCCAGGGGGGCGCTGCCCTGTGGGTATTTTTAAAAAAAAAAAATTTTTTTTTTTTTTTCTTCATTCATTTTTTTTTTCGGGGTGGGGGAGGGGGGGGGGGCGCCGCGGGGTGGTGGAGGGCTCGACAATCAAAAGCAATGGTGGTCAGTGGTTAGCAACACACAGCCAATCGCCAGGCTGCCTGTTGCTGTGCAGCAGACAGGAAGCAGGACGTCTTCACTTCCTATCTGCTGATCTGAGGAGAGGAGCGACAGGTAATTGAAGGGGGGAACTGCCCTGCATATCTATAGGGAGGGGGGAACTGCCCTGCATATCTATAGGGAGGGGGGGGGAACTGCCCTGCATATCTATAGGGAGGGGGGGGGGGAACTGCCCTGCATATCTATAGGGAGGGGGGGGACTGCCCTGCATATCTATAGGGAGGGGGGGAACTGCCCTGCATATCTATAGGGAGGGGGGGGGAACTGCCCTGCATATCTATAGGGAGGGGGGGAACTGCCCTGCATATCTATAGGGAGGGGGGGGGAACTGCCCTGCATATCTATAGGGAGGGGGGGGGAACTGCCCTGCATATCAATAGGGAGGGGGGGAACTGCCCTGCATATCTAAAGGGAGGGGGGAACTGCCCTGCATATCTATAGGGAGGGGGGGGGAAGTGCCCTACATATCTATAGGGAGGGGGGGGGAACTGCCCTGCATATCTATAGGGAGGGGGGGGGGGAACTGCCCTGCATATCTATAGGGAGGGGGGGAACTGCCCTGCATATCTATAGAGAGGGGGGGGGAACTGCCCTGCATATCTATAGGGAGGGGGGGGAACTGCCCTGCATATCTATAAGGAGGGGGGAACTGCCCTGCATATCTATAGGGAGGGGGGGAACTGCCCTGCATATCTATAAGGAGGGGGAGAACTGCCCTGCATATCTATAGGGAGGGGTAACTGCCCTGCATATCTATAGGAAGGGGGGGAACTACCCTGCATATCTATAGGGAGGGGGGGGAACTACCCTGCATATCTATAGGGAGGGGGGGGAACTACCCTGCATATCTATAGGGAGGGGGGGAACTACACTGCCTATCTATAGAGAGGGGGGGGGGAACTACCCTGCATATCTATAGGGAGGGGGGGGGACTACCCTGCATATCTATAGGGAGGGAGAGGGGGGACTGTCATGCATATGTATAGGGAGGGAGAGGGGGACTGTCATACAAATCTATAGGGTGGGGGGGGGGGGCTGCCATGAAAATCTATAGGGAGGGAGAGAGGTTGATATGTATGAAGGAGGGCAGAGGAGGGGGGCTGATATATGTGACTGGGGGAGTTTTGATGTGACGGGGGGGTAGCTAGCTAGCAGAGTGGAGGTAAGGAAAATAGCTGCAAGGGGGATGGATGCAGGATGGGAGGTAAAGGAAAATGGCTGCAGCAGGGGGTTAAGGAAAATGGCTGTGGGGGGGTTGTGGTTAAGGAAAATGGCTGCAGGGGGTATTTAAAAAATACAGCAGCTTTGGGGGCAGAATCTCATGATTGTGTGGTGGTCACATGGGTGGTCTCAGCAATCACTAGAATACTAAATATTAGTGAGATGGGGCTGGTAGAGGTTTGTATTTGATTGACAACAAATAATCAGATATTGCTTATATATGCCTGTCCAATGGGGTTCTTTTAGCTGGCCATAATGGAGTGTTTTGTTTTAACTAAAGGGCCTAATCATTCAGGGTTTGCATTATAATACATTTTTGCATTTTCAAAACAGGACGCCAACTTTCCAGAAGCCAGCGAGAGGATAACAAAATTGCAAGAGAGAAGAGCAAGAACAGGTAAGAGACAATGGCACAATCTGTCTAAATTTGAATGCTGGAGAATACACCTGAACATTCATATTCAGGAGTGTTCCTATACACCTATATATTCGGAGGAGGGGGGGGGGGGGGGCGCTGCGGCCGTATTAGCCTAGGGCGGCCAGAACCCTTAATCAGGCCCTGAAGGTAGCTCTTATTTAGTCATCACTATATTTCCATTGCAGAGCACATTAGTGTTAAAGCTTTGGCTGCTTTCTTGTGTTTCTTCCTCCCAGGCTAAATGTTGCCAGCTAGCCCCTAATTTATACCCCTAGCATTGCAACATTGTTTGTGCAAGTGCAAATTAGTACCCTTTAGCTGAACAAAGATTGCAACATTAGAGCTGTTTATGTAATTGTAAAAGACACCTATGTGGAACTTTCCAAATGCAACCTCAACTCAAGTAGCAGAGGTGATAGGAACTTGTAAGGGTATGACAGTTACTTGAAGAATACACTTTAAATATGTATACTGATAGAAAATATTATTTTGGATTAGTGCATGACACAGGTAGCTATCATTAAATGCAACGGATACACTGACTACGATGACCCAGTCTCTAAGGTCATCTAGGTCAAACTGATCAAAGCTGATCAGTTTGCTAAAGCAGCCACTCTGCAAAGACACAAGACCCTGATAATGCACATGTGTGCAGACAATGCACTAACTGATATACAGTATCTATCTTATTTACAATTTTTAACATTCCTCTCCAGTACAGAGAAGGAAAAGTGGATTACATCTAGATGTGCTATTGAAAAATATTTTAACTGGCAAATCTGTTGCTTTTTATTACTTACAACCCTTTCTTACTCTTGTGGTGTTTGGTGTTTCCCATGTCAGCAAAGAATGGATCTCATATACAAACTCTGGTAGGCCCTTGGATTTATTTTAATTGCTTAAACATACATATTATAATGTGCTATTTGTCAACAGGAACATTCTCAGTGCTGCCTGACACCAAGTGCCCATTTTAACCAAAAATATTATTTTTTTATACAAAATAATGTAATGTCAAAACTGCAAGTATGTTTAGATTTTTAGAAGTGTATCCATGTGCAAATACGGATGATACTACAGAGGCAATCAAATGACACATTGCAGAGAAGCAGTGTAAAAATAAAAAACAGAGACCTGTTTTACACACAATGATTCTCTACCTGATAGCAGCAGTGTTTTAAACGCAGAAGGAAGATAATCTGATGCAACGTCTGTTTAAACACTTTACAAGAAAAGTGATGGATCCAGAGTGTATAACAAAAATTAGTACTGCATTAAAACCTGTCTGAAAAATATCATATTGAGCATGTTCATGGTAATAAGCCTAAAGTTGCAAGGGTACTTAAATCTCCCATCGACTCAAAGGGAAGGCATATACACAATTGTGAGGTAATAAGGACAGGAAGCAGAGTTCTGATTCCATCCAAACAACCCAAAAAAGGTCAGTTACCAAAGGTCTCTATATCACGACACATGATGAAATGTAAACTAACCCAAAAGGACAACCAACAGAAACCTGGTAAAAACAGGGTCTGTAGGCCTTTGCTGAACCTGTTTCACATGGCATTAACAGTGGTTCTTACATGCTTTTGAATAATATGACACAAGATGAAATTTTATAAATTAATCATTTAAAATGACAATGCATCATACAGATGGGACAGAATCTATTACCAGGTCGGATCAATATTGGGAAACATTAGTAGATCTGTCAGATATTTGGAGAAATGAGAAGGCCACTGCTACATGTCAGAAGAGTTACCCCTTTGGAGAAAATGTAAGACATCATAATTCCATCAAAAATTTTTGCATGTAGTAAATGTTGTGAAACATTTAGCTGGCTATGACTATGAAACCAATAAATTCAAGACTCCCCAGCTGGCACTGGAAGTTGGTCATGGCTTGCAAAATATTTTGAGCATTGTAAGTTGCCCAGCAATGATGGGAGGCTGTTATAGTGGAAACTGCATTCAACTTCAGGAAGATTTATGAGACAAAATCAAATGAGCTGATGATACCATCTGTTACCTTATAAAGTCTGTAGGTGTTAAAATGAAATATACCTCAGCTATTACCTTTCACTGAAGATGTGAAAAAGTGCACTTGTATCTTGATGATAGACAGGAGGAGTACCACAACTATTTATACACTTTGAAAAAAAAAAATGGGTATTGCTTGCAAAGTTTACCCTTGCACAGATAATTTTAACCAATCAAAGAAGGGATGAAGAAGTTTTCAATATTCTGTTAACTCCTTTTTCTTTCAGAGATACTTAAGAGCTTTATGAAGATGTTGCCCTAGCACTTTCTGAGCCTAACAAAAAGCCATGCGGTCACTTCACAAGGATTGAAATTGAAGGAAAACAAGATAGGAAAGTTCTACTCCTGCTACCACCAGCAAAGTTCAATGGAACTTCTTGCAGAGAAGCTTGAAGAATGTGGAGTGGTCCCTGAAAATCTCTACATGTTTGTAAGACCAGCTTTGTCACATTTCAGAGGATCTGATTGTATACGATTTTTCGCAGGAATACGGAACTAAAAATCCACAAAACACTGTCTTCCACTGAGCTTCAAAAACATGTCAAACATTTGTCAAAAGTTCTTAACTTAAACGACACAGAATTGGATCAATTGGCAGACTTCCTTGGACAGGACATAAGGGTGCACTGGTAACATTACCAGCTCCCAGAAATTACCCTGCTACTTGCCAAGAACAGCAAATTTTTAATGGCTTTTGCGAAGTAACATTGATCTAAATGGGAGGTTTGAAATAACGTATCCAACATATAAATTTGATTATTACCTTTTAAATTAATCATGTGTATATTCTCCTTAGGACCAGTTCAGCTACAGAGGGACAAGTCTAGGATGAGCAAGTCTCTAAACCAGAGAGACAAGCAGGCATGCATTCGGTAGACACTTTTTTTTCACAACAAAAACACCTGCCCAAAGCACAAGCATAACTTCCAAAAGTTGGTGCAGCAACCTTAAAATTTTTTGCTTTCTCTGAGTTTCCCAGATGTATCATTAATGGACAATTCTGCTTTCTTTAAGGTCGTAAAGAACTAAAAATAATAATAATAATACCTGTGACAAAGAGGAGGTCAAAGTTGTGTAGAAGCAACTGCTGAAGCTTATTATGACCTGCAGGGTGCCTGTAAGTCAGGATTGTGTCCAGGGGCAGGCTGCACTGGGGGGCAGGGGGGCATCTGCCACCTGGGTCGGTCTCATAGTGAGCTACCTTGGCCTGGGTCACCTGCATATTTTTTCTTTAAAATGTTCCTAATAGGCTGCTGAGTTGAGTCTTGCTCCCCGGGCTAAAATGTGTAAGCCTTTCTCTGATTGTGCCACGTGCAAAGTGGATGAATCATCTACGCTGAAAGATCATGACTGGTTAGTTGGGAAATTCTATGTAAAACTGGATAACTATAAAGATAAATAAAAATGTTTGACACAATACACAATTGCTATCTATTCATCTTAAAGCAGGCAGTGAAATGCCAATCTTTTGTTTCAGATCCAACTGAAAATTGTTGGGTGTGTGCACATGTCTCCATATAGAGAAGATGGGCTCCATATGTCCCTGAAATAGATAAGGAAAATGTCAACTTTGAAAGGAAGAATACATGTTAAGTATTATTAATGGACCATAGGGTTCCATAGTAGTGTAGTAGTGCATTCAACAAAGAGACTGTTCTCATTTTCCTGTAAATCTTGTATGTTTGCCTTGTAACTAAAGGGTCAATAGATTAAGTTGCAACTACCATAGTTGCAGAGGATGCAGCTGCTAAGGGACCCGCAGCTGTTGGGGCCCACCTCCCCTTTCAAATGCCTCTATGTTTATGTTTTTTTTTTTAAGTTGTACATGGTGGCCCTTATAAAGCTTTGCTATCGGGCCTACAAATGTGTAGTTATGCAGTTGAAAGAGCTAGGGATTTTCAAGTGTAATTTTACTGTACTGTGCAGGAGAATAATACTTACTGGATTCTTAAACATCTCTTTTGAAATGCCTAGATTCTGTATAAATTCCTTACACCCTTCAAAAGTGAATGTCATCCTTCTAGACATGATTCAAGCATCATGATTAGAAACCCCTCGTAAACAAATATTTATATTCCTCACTTCTTTCTGTGTGGGCAAAATATTTATAACTAGCCACCATCTTACTGGCCAGGAAATTGCTATTTAATCTCTGGATTTTTACCCAAAGGGATGATTACAAAAATGAACATGCCCCATTTGAGACAATTTGTAGACACCACCCACAGCACAGAGGTATGATCTCAAATGTATGGTATTTTGTTTAATGCAGTCCTACCCTTGCTGAATTGCTATGAAGAAGAGTGGGAAATGGACCAGGGTCCCCATTGGATGAGGAAGCCTGAGAGAACATGAGACTGGGAATAGCTAAAATTTCCATTTCGACTAAGATCAAGGAAACTTCCTACAAAGTGTACTATAAATGGTATTATATACTAGCAACATTCAATGTCATGTTTCCCCTGACTATTGTAGAAATGGTGGCCACAGGGTAACAATGTTTCATGTATGGTAGCCATGCCCTGTAATATTGCCTTTTTGGGAGAAAGTACATAGACTACTGAATAGCCTCTTTGAAGCCCTGGTAAAAAAAAAAAAAGGACCCTTATTTATTCTTTCAATGTTATCCGTCCCCTTCCAAGATCTCAATACATTTTCTAGGAAACTAGCTGCACATATTCTAGCACTAACTTAATGTCTACTTAGAAGCACTCAGACCCACGTCCTTCTCCTCCACAAAAGAGGCCATGTGTTTAACATGTATGGACTCCATGGCTCTTCACAGAAAGCAGGTCTCTATTCTCCTCCTCCTCCAACCCAAGATATCCCCCCTCTATCCATGTGTAGTCAGTAGAATGCCAACATCAAGATGCCATTTCCCCTATATCCTTGGCACCTAGTGACACCCTCTTAAGTATGGCATTGTGAGTTGCTAGGATGGAGCACCTCTCTCCCTGCTAGTCCAGTACCATTAACCCCCCTTCCCTCCACCCACTAAATTCCAACCACTCACCTCCTAAATTCTCTTTTTAGTCCTAAAAATTGGAATTTGGTCATACTGTCTCACACATTTTTAATTGCAAAGAAGTTTTAAACTATACATTATTATACAATTTACCTTTTATTTAATGAATTACATCTTTCCTATTGGCTAAAATATGGTAGCACAATAGTAAACCATTAAAACATAGAACACAAAAGCCACATTTGACAAGTGACATTATATTTAAGGCTAAGTTTACTGCAGCCTACAAAATGTAAAGGTATTTTAGTCAGTTAAGATGTTCACAGTCTAAGATTTGTTACAATCCCTGGTGACTGCCTAAGTAAAGGGGTGTGGAGAATTATTCTCTGCATGAACCAGAACATGTGTGTTAAAAAGAAGTCTTTGTCTGCCTGTCCACAGTGATTTGTATTCTTTACATCAGAAGGCAAGTGTGTACCCATAGGCAAGCAAAACCATGTTTGTGAAACTGATATTTCTTAAGTAATAAATACTTTACACTGATAGCTTTTAATAGCCTAAATCTTGTATTTTTAAATAACATTACAACACAATAGTTTTAAAATATGTTTTTCTGTAATCTTTGTTTTGGTTAATGATATCTACATTCTTATGGTCATATTTAAAGGGCAGATTTAAGCAGGTACTTCTTCACCATATTTCACTTATTTGGGTTACTGATGTGAATAAATAAATATATATATATATATATATATATATATATATATATATATATATATATATATATATATATATATTTATATAATACAAGTTAACCCGTGCATGATACTCATGCATTCTAGTCAAATCATGCTACTTAAGGTGTTAAAAAGGTTCTTGTCATGCATTTGGGCCATAGCCCAGGCCTCCTCAGGGGAAGAGCGTTACTTCCCGACGCAAGCGCCCTTTTTTAACGTGGTTTTGTCCACATGTCACCACCTCATCATTTTTCTCCATCACCTCATCCTTCATCTTTATCGCCACATCTATCCAGATGTCTATCCAGACACAGGGATCTCTCTCAGCGGTCCTGAGTATCACACTCCTCTCGCTCTATCACCCCTGGTAACCACCAACCACTCCCAACTGTCACCCCCGGCAACCATTTAGTAGGTCAGTGTATAACTCCGCCCAGCAGGTGGCGCTGCAGCAAATTTCAGCCCTTTCTGAGTTTTTTTTCCCCACACACAGACACACGCCACTAGGCTTTTATATAGTAGATATATATATAAATAAATAAATATATATATATATATATATATATATATATATATATATATAACAAAATTAAGTTTTATGGCTATAGAACATGTTAAACTAGGAGAAAGAGGGGGTGACCTCCAAAAAGATGTTTTGGATCTATACATTGGGTACACTCTCGCCCTTAGGATTTAATGATACTTATGAGATAGCCCCCTTTCTGTAGCTACAGAGTGGTTGTGTTCCTTTGCATTTTATTTTAATAGAGCTGTAATGTTTCTTGGTGTTAATTGATATGTATAATATGACATGTTTTATTTATGTTGGGTCTTGCTCTCTTTGTGCTATACATAGGTGTTATATCAATATCTATATTCCAATTACATGGGTTATCTGTGTATACATTCATGTATGCATATATATTTTTAATATTTTTTGGTTAAAATTTGTTTATATTGCATGTAATTTCTCTTAATATGCGATTTTAATATATTTTTGATGTTACTTCTGGGCATTAGCAATACACCTTATATTAATTATATTATATAATATTAATTATATTAATTATATTAGTTACATTGGGTTTATATAATCTTACTAATTAGTATATATTTATATGAATTCCGTTTAACAGTGTTATTGCTGTTCAATAACAGGTGATTGCTCTGTGTGTTCTTTAGAAATGGTTTCCAAATGTATTCTAATATGCCACTTGATTGTAATATGCATGTATTGTTAATAGACTTTATATTTATTATATTTATTGGTTTTATCTAATATGGTTTTAGAACCCAGCACCTATATCTTTGAATTCCGTTTAATAGCGTCATTGTTGCCTAGCAACGGAGGACCGCTTTGTGTGCTCCTTAAATATGTTATACATAAAGTTGTTCTAGTGATAATCACATGATTTGCATAGACGTTTTGGACGTCCCCACGTATAGTGTTGGGCGACGTCACTTGTGCGCAAGCGCAAGATGGCGCGGCGCATACTATTTATACTCGTGACACATAGAGTCACATACTATTATTTCTCCTGATGAAGTCTTGATTTAATAAGACGAAACGCGTTGAGGACTGTGTTTACTAGGAGCCTGCTGACGCTACATCCAGCTACATGGTGGTGAGACACCATTTGAATTCAAACTGCTCCGCTTTTAACAAAGATACCCAGATATGCTCATTTTTAAAGTTTTTATGTAAGTGTACATCTATATCGCTATATAAAATAAATGTGGTGCTATACAGTTTTACACTATGGGAGTTCATTCCTTTTTATCATTCTGGCTATCACTGAGGATATATGAAGTATCAGATCTGGATCATAAGTGCTGAATGAAGCTTCCCACTAATCTGAAGGGATAATAGAGCCTAACCTGACCCATGAAGACATCAGTTATATCTACAGATAAGCCTTAAAGATTTGATATTTGGTACGCACAATATACTGTCTTGGTGCCACGTGGTTAAACAATCGTCTTGATAGTTATTATATGTGCATAATATAATTACTTGTGAAAACCTCTGGGACATTATTACTATTGTTGGGAATTCTTTTATTTTCTGCGCAGAAAAGGTGTATGTCGTGTGATTTGTTGACTTTAAATACACTAAGGTTTTATCTATTGCAAAATAGAGTGTCAGTTGCTGTTTGACGAGCCAGGTGCCCAACTGGTGTACGGTATACAAGGCAGGTATACCGGGGGGCGGAAACTGAATACGTTTTCGCGACGTGCACCCAAGGGTAATCACATCGCTTACGGATTAGCTTTAAGCGTTGCGATTGCACCGCACGGCAAGGAAAGCCGTGATTGTGACTTGGGAGTAACGGGGAGGAATTACGTTGGTAAGGCTGGTAATTGACTTTACCGTGTGCTACCAGTTGTAATAAACTCAACAGATTTTTGTTGGAGAGTCGGGTGATCAGGAAGCTGATAACCCTTTAGTCCACATTGATATTTCTGTATTAGGGGTCCTTGTTTAATACAAGAGGAAGCGAGTGGACGCGGCTTGTAGCAAATACGTCCACAGGCCGGTAAAATATATCTAGCGGTAGTGTTGAAAATTAGTGGCTGAATATTGTGTTATTTCTGGAACCCTATTTTGTGGCAGCATATTGTGATATTTCTGGGACCCTATTGTTCAATATGGGTGCTAAGCAAACGCTAGAGAAGGCCAAGGTACTGCCTAAGGAAGGTCCTATTGGTTCAGCGAGATTTCTCATGTGTAAGAAATATGGTGCACACGCAACTGCGTATTGCGACGTGTGGGTCAAGATGACCAAAGGTTGTGATAGGCCTTTCCCAACAATAGGGAGTTTTAATGTAGAGGTACTAAATACTGTAAAAGATAAAGTATGGTTGATTACCTCAACGAAAGTGAGGAATAAACATAATGATTGTTTAAAATTGTGGCAAATGGAAGGTAACACGTGGCAGAGCAGCGAATGCAAACCGGAAGTAGGCGTGGCGAAAAGCGCGCGCAAGGCAGATGTAACCGTTGAGAAGCGTGGCGAACTCTGCGCAAGCGTGCCCCCGCCACCTTATGTGGCAGGAGGGGTAAGTACAGCCGTTGTTAAAACTGAAAATAGAAAAATTGCTAAGTTGTATCCTGTTTTAAGCCAGTTTAAATCAAGTGTATCTGAAAATGAAGATGAACCCACTGTGATTTCGGCCATTGCCCATGCCGTTAGTGTACTAGAGGCTCAGCGCAAGTATGAGAAAAGGGCTGAGATAGGTGAGAGTAGCGTGATCACTAGGAGTAAAAGCGTTCCAAATCTAGAACCAGCAAATCCTGTAGTGTCCCCTGAAGTCAGTGTACCAGAGGGTGCGTTCCCAGTCCGCACAATATCAGTTCCCAATGGGAAACCGGATAAGGATGGTGTAGTTCCTTTAAGAAATGTTGCAATGCATTGTCCCTGGACTAGATCAGAATTACGTTCCATTATGACTGAATTCCCAGATCCTAGAAAGGAGTTAGCTAAATGTCAGAAATTTGTTAAAGACTTAGGAAATGCCCACGAACCAACCAATAAGGATTGGCGTGTAGTGTTGAGGGCGTGTCTTCCTCCCAATACTAACATACAAAAATTTATTGAAGATTGTTGGAGGAAGATGACACCTTGACTGATGAGATTAACCAAAAGAATATAGAAAGAATTGTAAAACACTTAGCCATATATTTTCCAGTAGTGGTAAATTGGAGTAAGATTTTCACCATAAAACAAAAAGACAGTGAAACTGCAGCGGATTATTTTGGTAGAGCTCTTGCATCAATGACACAGTTTACGGGGGTATCAGATATAAGGGAGAACCCACATCATAGGGAAGTAGCGGTAACAGTACTGATGGATGGTTTAAAGGAAAATCTAAAAACAAGAGTACAAACCTCAACCCCTGGTTGGAGAGGCAGCACGGTAGATTCTCTTAGAGAAGTTGCTGTGGAACATGACAAAAATATCTTTAGGAAAAGGGAAGAAAAGAGTGACAAGTTGATGACGGTGAGTATACAGGCATTAGGGGAAATGCATACACGACCACCAGCATATAACCCACATAACGGGAAACGCAGAATGTTCAGATGTTACAATTGCAAAGAAGAAGGACATATGAGAAAATATTGTACAAAGGGAAGGTATAATCCTAATGAAGGGTCACATAGATATCCTCCAAGGAGGGATTCACAAAGACTAGAAGACTCACATTTACCCGCGCTTATTACAGCAGCAAATGCTGCGTGGGAAATCAATAGTCAGCGCTAGGGGTTAGGTCATACCTGTAGTCTACAGCCAGTGAGGTTAACTGAGAGTCAGAGTGAAGAAACAAAAATGATAGTTGACATAGCTGGTAGGAAACAAACTTTTCTTGTAGATACAGGGGCGGCCCGATCTGTGATAACCTCTCCTTTCAATCTACAGGTGACCAGTAAAACTATTCCAGCTATGGGGGTAATGGGAAAAGTGTTACATTATCCTCTAACTAAACCCGCTGAAGTTACTATCGGGCCTCTGCATACTAAGCATTCGTTTCTCTTAGCTGCAGCGGCTCCTACTAACTTGCTAGGAAGAGACTTGTAAAATGGGATGTGTCATATACTGTACTTCTGATGGTGTGTTCTTAGATATACCGGAGAAGGTCGCACATGAGGTACAGGATATATTGGACACACCTCAAAGGTTAATGTTACACTCTCCTGTTATAGAACAAAGTCCATCTCAAGTAAAGGGGATATTGCTGGAAATACCAGGTTCCCTATGGACCAGAGATGGACAGGACACTGGACTGATGGCAAACGTAGCCCCTGTCATGGTCAATCTAAAAAGTGGTAGGATAGCTCCAAAAATCCCACAGTATCCATTAAAACCGGAGGTGGAACTAGGGGTATATCCTGTTATTGAGAGGCTGTTACAACAAGGGATTTTAATTCGTACAGCCAGTACAGCAAATAGTCCCATTTTCCCTGTGAAGAAGAATGGGGGGAGGGGCTTTAGATTAGTCCAGGATTTAAGGGGAATTAATAAAGTTGTTGAGAGCCAATTCCCCGTAGTTCCGAATCCAGCTGTCATCCTCATGGAGATTCCACCGTCTGCCAGTCTTTTTACTGTCATTGATCTATGTTCTGCTTTCTTCTCAGTCCCTCTTCACCCTGACTGCCAATACCTTTTTGCATTCTCTTACAGGGGAGAGCAATACACATGGACCAGACTACCCCAGGGGTTCATTGACAGCCCCAGTGTTTTCTCCCAAGCCTTACATGACTGTTTGCAATCCTTTCAACCCCACAATGGGTCTGTTCTAATTCAATATGTGGACGATTTGTTGTGCTCTGATTCTTTTATGTCATGTTTACATGATACTAAATTGTTGTTGCTTCATCTTTCACAAACAGGACACAAGGTGGCAAAGGATAAATTACAGCCATGTCAGACTAAGGTCAAATACTTAGGACACTGCCTCACTAAGGGGCTAAGACACCTGACAACCGACAGAATTGAGGCCATACAACACATGACTCTGCCGCAGAGCCAGAAGCAGATTCGTACTTTCTTGGGGGTGTGTGGATACTGTAGATCCTGGATCCCAGGTTTTTCTATTCTGGAATTACCATTGCAGGAGCTAATCTCTTCCTCAAAACCAGAACGTGTTGTACACACGGAAGAGTCAGAGCAAGCGTTCTTTAATCTTAAAGATAGTCTCACTAGAGCACCTGCATTGGGAATACCTGATTATGAAAAGCCTTTTGAGCTATTTTGTACAGAAGCTGATGGTTGTGCAGCAGGTGTCCTCGCACAGAAACATGGTGACGCTAGCAGACCGGTAGCATACTACAGTGCACAATTAGACAATGTGGCAAGATCACGCCCAACATGTCTCAGAAGTGTAGCAGCAACGGCCCTTTTAGTAAGTAAGAGCGAGGACGTAGTATTAGGACATAATTCAACTATCTATACACCCCATGCTGTATCAGCTCTGTTAAATTCAGCCCAAACCAGACATGTTTCTTCAGCTAGATTCACAAAGTGGGAACTAGCCCTGATGGCACCCTCAAACATCACCATCAAACGATGTAGCACCTTAAATCCAGCTACATACCTTCCGTATGTGTCTCTAGAGACACAAAGGGTGGGAGGTGAGGAGACCCTGGTTGATGATGAGTTAGGCAAGAATACTGACACGCATGACTGTATGGAACACCTGAATCAGACCTTTACTGCTAGCCCAACATACGTGACACCCCCTTAGAAAATGTAGATTTTATGTTTTATACAGACGAAAGTTGTCATAGACAGACAGAGACAGGAGAGCTATGTATTGGTTACGCTGTTGTAGACGATCAGGATGTGGTAGAAGCTGAACCCCTTGGTCCACCTCACTCAGCCCAGGTGGCGGAACTAGTAGCACTAAGGAGAGCATGTGAATTGTCAGAGGGTAAATCAGCCAATATATATACTGACTCTAGGTACGCCTTCGGGGTAGTGCTCGATTTTGGGGCCCTTTGGCGTCTTAGAAACTTTACGACAGCAGGTACACCAGTGGCACACTCACAACACATAAAAGGACTTCTGACAGCGATACAGTTACCCAGAACAGTAGCCGTCATAAAGTGCAAAGCCCATACCTTTGAAGAAGACCCAGTGTCATTGGACAACAACAGGGCAGACGAAGCTGCTAAATGGGCAGCAGGGCAACCTATGACCGTATCGACCGAGACTATGATGGTTTTTCAGACATTAGACATGCAGAAATTAATTGAAATGCATGATTTGTGTTCCCTGCAGGAAAAGGCGGTCTGGAAGGCGAAGGGATGTGGTCAAGAGTCCTTAAGGACTCTGAAGGGATGGACAAGGTAAGCCTGTAGCTCCCCGAACATACTATCCAAGCCTGGCTGAAGCAGCACACGGCCTGACTCACCCGGGTAAAGAAGGTATGTGCAAACTGGTAAGCGCATACTGGTGTGCTCCCGGATTTTCCTCTCAGGCTGGTAAGAAAGCAATGTCATGTCTTACTTGTTTGAGGAAAAATGTTGGGAAAACTATTCCAACTGAGCCATCCCACATCCCTCCTACAGACGGACCTTTTCAGGTAATACAAATTGACTATATCCAATTACCACCATGCAGGAATCTAAAGTATGTGTTAGTGTGTATTGATGTGTTTTCCGGTTGGGTAGAAGCATATCCGGCAGCCACTAATACTGCTGTGTTCACTGCAAAGAAAATTGTACAAGACTTTGTGTGTAGGTTCGGTATCCCTAGAATCATTGAAAGTGGTAGGGGTACCCATTTTACTGGTGATATCTTCCAAAATATGTGTAAACTCATGGGAATCAATAGCAGACTTCACACCCCTTACCGACCACAAGCCAGTGGTATGGTGGAGAGAGTAAACGGTACTATAAAGAACAAGCTGGGTAAGATAATGGCTGAAACTGGGTTGGCATGGCCTGAGGCTTTGCCGTTGGTCCTCCATAGCATTCGAACCACTCCTAGACCTCCTCTTAATCTGTCCCCCTTGAGATACTGTTCAGACGACAGCCTCATATGATCGTGAGTCCACAAGATGACTTGAAGTGTAATAATGAAGTGACTGTACAATATCTTATAATAATGAGCAGACAGCTAAAACAACAACAACAAAAACTAAAAATGCTGTCACCTGGTATGCCAGAAACGAACTGTCATGATATTGAATCTGGAGACTATGTTATGATCCGCAATTTCTTACGTTCAGGTTGTTTAACAGACCGTTAAGAAGGCCCATACCAAGTGCTGCTGACCAGTAATACATCACTGAAGGTTGCAGAGAGAGACACTTGGGTCCATTCCACCCACTGCAGTAGAGTCCATAATCCGGAGAAAGTGCAAGATAAAACTAAGACCGACGACACAGAGCTGTCACTTGTGAGCCTGTTCCGGGAGACCTAAAGCCTGCAGTCGAGACACCTGAACCAGAGACGTTGCCTCAGAACTATCTTTCCAGCGATGGAATGGCGGTTTTTGTTTTTCTTTTGTTCCAGTATTTTCCTTGTTTTTACTCTTTCTAGGACATTCTATTTTTGTGAAGGAGGATGGAGGACGGAGGAGAGTTCTGGCAGTGATACGGATGAAATGGAGGCCGAAGAAAAGTTAATAGGATACTCAGAGCAGCCCATTATCAAACTTGGTCCAGGGGTTATGAAAAGGTCTGCTAGCTCAGGAACTCGGAGGCAGTGTGAGGGGCTATTGTCTGATGAGTATTGTATCTGCAAGTTCTATGACTCCCTAGTTGAAGAGAGATGCATCCAACGATGCCAGTCCCCCAGTACTCTGAATATAGGCGGGCGTCCTTTGGAGGATTATCACTCCCTGGTGGGTAAGGTGCTAAACCAAACCGAGTGTTGGGTGTGCTCTCACGTGCCTCAAGGGCAGCATAATATAGGACTAGTGCCATTCCCTCTAAACATATCCGAAGTACTCGAATTGAGGGGTGGGAGGCCCATAGACGGGAGGTACAATAACACTAGGTCCCCTAGTCTGACGCTTCGACAATACTCCATAGGCAGATCTTTGCTGTGCCTAAATATATCTCATGCAAAGCGCCTGGAAAATTGGGAGGCTGACCTATCAGATCAGACAATGGCTCGCCACACTCATTTTAGAGGGAGACTCACAAGGTCACTACTAGGCAGGAATGTTGATGTAAGTCACAAATTAGGGCGTATAACCAAACATAAGAAGGTATCCATTGGAAAAGTCTCTACAGATAAATGTAAAAATGTCATTAATGCTGACACGTGTCTAGAACAAATGGAGACACTAGGCATGGGTAGTTTTATCAAAACTCTGTGTGATATAATTCATGGGCATACTGCTCCTTATGTTCTCCCTGATTATGTGTATTTTGTTTGTGGGAGGAAAGCTTATTCCTGGGTGACTCCGAGTTCCAAAGGCTTGTGTTTCTTAGCTAAACTGGTTCCTGAAATCATGACTATTACTCATGAAGAAATGGTTGGTATTCACAAGACTACATCACCACCATACATACACACACAGTATGAACACCGTGGCAAGAGAAATATGATTCCTGGTAAGGAACCCATAGCTACAAAATTGATTAGTGAAACTGCTGGTTTCCAAGTTATGGTTGCTCTAGATCTCACCAGGACCGCTCGGGGAACATTAAACTTTAAATATATCCAAGACCTAGCTTAATTAATAGATAATATCACTGAGATGTATGATGACACTTTCAGGTATACTGGAAGGGAGCTACAAGCGTACAAGAAGGAGTTGGTGCAACATAGACTGGTACTAAATTATCTCACCTCTATTACTGGTGGGTACTGTGTGACACTGGCCACCCAGTTCGGTGTCAAACGTTGCACGTACATTACTAATAATACGGATGACCCTAAAGAGGTTATAGACCGGAAGATGGATGAAATTTTGCATCTGAAATGGGAATTTCGAAAGAGCCATAATTCTTCGTTATATGAGGTCGGGGAAAAGGTGGCGGGTTGGTTTTCGTGGTTGAACCCTGTGAAATGGTTCTCCGGTCTGGGGGAGTGGGTACAGGAAATGGTTGCTAGTGTAGGTAAGCTCCTTCTCCTTATACTGGGTGACATCTTAGCAATTGGTTTAGTTGTCAAATGTGTTCCTACTGTGTTTAAATGTGGAAAGCGGTCTCATAGGAGTAACACTGAGAAAGAGACTGAAAGGGTGGTACCAGATACCGAGATCATGGTCTGTGAAGAAGTATTGTATAATCCTGAACTTGAAACGGTGATTGAGTGATAGTTGAGTACACTATCAAAGGGTGGAGCTGTCGAAGTCAGCAAATTGGATAAAGTCATATCAATTAAAGTCTAGCAAACTTGGTTGTCTTTGTCTGAAAAGATGCGTATGGTACGCATCGACGTACAAGGGCACGCTACGGCGTGAAAGGGCATACGCATCCACTACACGTGGCAGCAACAGTAATTGGTCTTTTACCATACATTCGCACAAACACGCATACAAATAAAATAGTACACATTAATGGTAGTTGCAACACATAGTCAGTTATGTCGAAATATAGTAGTATTTATATGTTATATCAGAGTTACATGCATAGTAATGAAATACACGGAACGGGTTAAAGGAATCACATCATGAGTGGTATCATAATGAACCTTGTTACATATCCTACTGTTTGGTTCATTCTGCGAGGGAATCGCAGAGTGCATACACAAGTTATGAATGATAGGGAATTATGAACTACTTAAGACTAAGGAATCTTGGCGGGAAGAGCAGAGCATACCCCCTGCAGAGATGACCCCCTCCTTTGGATTACTTAGGATGAACCAGCCAATGATTGACAACCCCTTGGACATTCCTGAGACCTGGACCAATAGATGCAAGCTATACCATCTCCATTGTATTACTGTATTTGATTGTGTATATAAGCAGCAGCTTGTGATCCAGTATGCAGACATCAGGATTGAATGACTGCACTGGATCCAGAGCGCCTGCGATAAGTAACGGCTGTATTTACTATTACTTCGCTTGAGCATATTATTCTACTTATTGTGAATAAATCTTTGTGCTTTGGAAACACAAATCGAGGTTCGACAATCGTTATTGGTTAGCGACAATACGCACATAACAATATATATATATATATATATATTTTAACATAGGTGGGCCTTACTATTCTATACTTCTGGTACGCATAACTTGTACTACCTATATTTTTGGTATAGCATCCTCAAATACTGCAGAATCAGGCACCCTGTCTCTCCTTTTCTTCTCCAGATATCTTCCTGGAATTACTACATGGTTTTATTGCGAATTGGCTGCCGTCATTACCTTGGGAAGTATAAAAAAGTGTGCAACTTTGTACAGACTTATGATCAATTTCTGAAGATTGAGTTAAGCACCATATTGTACCTTGTAACTGTTTGCATAAGGCAGCTTACTGTTTTTGGGTGTATTTTAATGGGATATTTGATCTGAAAATGTGGAAAGCTGGTAATAAGATCAACCAGACATATGAAGTCTTTCACAAGATTTTTAATGATACTCCGGTTGTTATTGAACAAGATAATGATTTGAATCATTTATTTTGGGATATAGAGATTATTAATCAAATAAACTAAGATCTGGTGGACTATTAAAAGCTTAGAACATTATCAAGAAGTTGACTGCATTCCAAGGGGCTTGTGTATCAATAAATCTCCCACGTTTGGATCTAACAACACAGATTTTACTAAAGAATGGGATAACATCCTACACAAATGTTCTAAAAATCTAATAGAACTGATTATACAGGAAAAAAATAATGTTTTACACCATAGAGAAGGAGATAAAAATTAAATAAACATTTTTAGAACCCTATAGAGCAAAATATAATTTTGTTACTAATGAACAAGTCCTGGATAAAAATTAGAATGGACCAAGACATATGTAATTAAAATAAAGGAAAAAAGTTTGCAAGGGACAAAAATATTTAGGACTAAGATAAAATTAAAAGTTGGAAAAGAACTCAGAGAAATAACACTTACAGACAATATCAGACTTCTGAGAAATACATTAAACCATCTAATTCCTGGATAACAATTCCCCAGATGAACAAAAAGGCAGAATATAGCCCTAAATATAAAAACCACACCCATTTTTAAACAAAATTTCAGCCCTAGAAAGTGTAGAAATTAAGTGATAGTGTTGATTTTTTTATCCCCAGGGCCAACCCTACAAGACACAGTAATCCATCGAAAACATTTCCTAAGGGAGAATATAAAAGTAGCTCCCACTTTCAAATGCAGACATGCAGACTATGAGGAAAACGGGGGTGGGGGGGGTGGGGGCTGAATAAGATCCCAAAAGTGGAAACATTTGTGAAAATAAGTGATAAATCACAAGAGAATGGAATCTTTTATTTATCTAACCATGTTCTGATCCACCCCGAAAAATCAGTTTTGAGCAAGGGCCTGTCCTTTGCCCCTGTACAAAAAATAAATACATTTTAACTATATATTGATACAAACGAATTCACGAGAAAACTAACGTTAAAGAGGCACTTCACAAAGAAGATTCAAGCCATTTTAAATAACTATGAAAATAGTTCCAAATCAGGCTTAAAGCCAATATCTAAATATTATCCTTTAGAGTCCAAAAGTAGAAATTTGACTCACTCAAAGGAAGAGAAAAAAAGAAAACATGGAAACTAGGGACACTCTGTGATTGTATTCATCCTTATTAAAACAAAAGACCAGTAGCAAAATATTTAAAAATAATAGTGATTGTGATACAAGGTGCAAAATAAGTGATTAAAATTGGCAGTACTTGCTGAACTGCCTCGCTATGTTTAATAGATTGTTGTGATGAATTGATAAATACAATAAAAAAAATTGTTAGACCCTTACGTGAATGTTATTGTTATGCTATTTTTTTCAATAAAGATTGCATAATCCCCTATGATGTCTTCATATTATTAAATACATATGTGACTGCCTAACTAATAAGAAAAGCTATGCGGCTCACACCCTGGATATAAGATATTCTACCAGTTATACATGTTAAGGGAGTACCATCTATTATTATATATTGTTGTATTTCAATAAATCAGCCACACAATATAAAGGGTTTATGATTACCTAGTGCAGTGGACAATTTCCTTCTACAAGAGTCCAAAAGTAGCCATATTGAAATATTCCAACAATTGGTGTTAGAGGATTTATGTAAGTATGAATATAAAAATCCCCCAAATAGAAATTTAACAGGAAAAGAAACTCAAGCCCTGAAGGACCTCCAGAATAACAATGATATAACGATCAAACAGGCAGATAAGGGTCTGGTTTTGCTAAACAGATTAGATTATATAAAAGAAGATTGTTAGATGATACATCTTCCTATGTACTTCTTAAAAGTTATCCCACATATGAATATGTGTCCCTTTTGAGAGAAACACTGACAAAAGGACGATATGAAAGTACTGTTGCGGAATATGAATTTCAATAATTAATGCTGAATAATACGATTATACCTTATTTTCTATTTTGTGCCTAAGATTCACGGCAGACCCATTGTAGCCAGAATAGAATCGCTGACATCACATATCTCAGAGTATATAGACATCTTTCTGAGAAAATATGTGATGAATTTAAGATCATATCTAAACGATACAAATAATGTACTGCAGATTTTTAAATAATTCAGCTGGGAGACTGACTATATGTGAGTGATGATAGATGTATAATATATGTACACGTCGATTCATCATCTTCATCATCACCATTTATTTATATAGCGCAACTAATTCCGCAGCGCTGTAGAGAGAACTCATTCACATCAATCCCTGCCCCATTGGAGCTTACAGTCTACATTCCCTAACAAACACATGCGCAGACTAGAGTCAATTTGATAGCAGCCAATTAACCTACCAGTATGTTTTTGGAGTGTGGGAGGAAACCGGAGCACTCGGAGGAAACCCATGCAAACACAGGGAGAACATACAAACTCCACACAGAGAAGGCCATGGTCGGGAATTGAACTCATGACTATTGAACATCAAAAAGCCTGTAAACATTTCTTGAGTTCAGATACTACCCTCACAGAAGATAGCAAAAAGTTTATTTGCTATTTCATGCTGTTCATACTCACCCATAATTATTTTAGTTTTTTTGGGGAACTTTTACCTCCAGATATGTGGTATTGCTGCCGACACGATTTTTGCACCCAGCTTCGCGAGCCTTTTTATGGGAAGCTGAGAAATGTGATATATATCTACTATATAAAAGCCTAGTGGTGTGTGTCTGTGTGTGGAAAAAAAAAAACCAAGCTGCAGCGCCACCTGCTGGGCAAAGTTATACACTGACCTACTAAATTCTTAGTGTGTGTGGAAAAAAAACCTCAGAAAGGGCTGAAATTTGGTATACTAAGATGATTTTAATTTGTTAATTTAATTTGTTAATTGTTAAAAGTGTTTATAAAGATTTTAAAAATATATTTCTTGAAGGAGAAGTGACAGTTGGGAGTGGTTGGTGGTTGCCAGGGGTGACAGTTGGGAGTGGTTGGTGGTTGCCGGGGGTGACAGAGCAAGAGGAGTGTGATACTCAGGACCGCTGAGAGAGATCCCTGTGTCTGGATAGACATCTGGATAGATGTGGCGATAAAGATGAAGGATGAAGTGATGGAGAAAAATGATGAGGTGGTGACATGTGGACAAAACCACGTTAAAAAAGGGCGCTTACGTCGGGAAGTAACGCTCTTCCCCTGAGGAGGCCTGGCCTAGCCCCAAATGCATGACAAGAACCTTTTTAACACCTTAAGTAGCTTGATTTCACTAGAATGCATGAGTATCATGCACGGGTTAACTTGTATGTATATATATATATATATATATATATAGCCACAACCCCTCCTCTGAGCATATTATTAAATACAATAGCTATATTGATGACATTGTAATGGTTTGGTAGGGTGATGTTGAATCCATCAATATAGTTTTAATGTATATTGAAAAAAAATATTTTAATCTGAAATTCACAACAAAATATGATACCTTGGAAATAGTATATGTAGACTTGATATTGAAGAGAAGAGGTTGCAAAGTCATCACTAGAAACGTCATCAGTAGATACTAATAGTTACGTTCACTTTAATAGTGGCCATGTGAAAAAAGGGAAAATCAATTTACCCTTCTCCCAATTTTACACTCACTATAAAGAACAATTACCTATTTATGCAGACAGATTCAGGAAAAAGGTGCTATCCAAATTGTTTATTGCCAGAGGCCATTATTAAGGTGGAGAATATGAATTACAACAGACTTGTTGACCTATTCAAAGAAAGAACAGAAACGAGAAGAGATCTCTTTTATTACTAAATTTACAAGTGCAGAAAACCGAATCAGATCCACCTTATCCAAACATTGGGGTAATCTGAAAATGGACTCACTAACATTCTCCCTGACAAACCAGTCACGATTTCTTTTAAAAATCGGAATTTAAAAGACACCCTGGCCCCTTATATGTTATGAGAAGAGGGGAACACATATGATACCTTCTTAAATGTACAAGAGTTCATAAAGTGCAATCATTGCAGTATTTACAAATATGTGAATCCAGCTAAGAGAACCTTTTTTAATTTTGATAACAGTAAGGGTTTTTCGATTTACCAACTGATGAATTGTCTTACAACTTCAGTCATATATTTATTAGAATGCGTATGTGGTTTTAAATATGTGGGTAAAACTAAAAGACCATTGAAATAAAAAATTCAGGAACATGTCAGAAACACAAAAAAAAAAAATACAGTCATTCTGTATCAAAACATTTTATTTTGAAACATAACTCAGACTCACAGTTTTTACATTTTAAAGTCATTGAATATGTGAATTTGGGTTCCAGAGGAGGTGATATACAGAAAAAAAATGTTTTGGATTTCCGAACTAGGAATTAATGCACCGCAGGGCATGAATGAGAGTTGTGAAATAGCCCCAATTCTCTGATTTCCCTTTTTGCTCTATTACTAGACCAATACGAGAAACACTATATTTGTTTTCTCCATGCAATTAGCGGATATGGTTTTTATTACTTTTAGCTATTATAATGCATTATTAAGGCATTTTACAACGATATTAAGTTATAATCTGGATTACTCTGTTTTTCAAAATTTTATGAAGTGTGTGCTTTTATTCTCAATTTTTAGTTCCATCATTGTTCATAATTGTTTCTGTATTAGATTGTAGATCATGTTCCACCTTTGATTTTGATTTTTGTTTTGGATATGAATTTTATACTATTGTATGATATTTTATTAAGGATTTTAAGTAATATGACTATTTGTATACATACTGTTTTTTATATTGAGCCAAATATTCTGATACTGCCCATTTTTGTAAGATGCACTCAATATTTATTTGGTTTTTATTCTTATACAGCTTTTTATGTATGTATAGTATTCCTATAAATGCTTGTAGACCTTTCACACTAATATGTGGAACATGCCATATTGATACTAACAGTAGCGATTGCATTCATGTAACAATAGTATACCTGAGTTAGGTGGTTTTTCAAAGTACTGATAAACTCACAAATAATGCGAGTTCATGCATGTGTATATATATATATATATTTATATATTAAAAATTTGACTTTTACAAAGGGGACCCATATTCTTTAAACAGAAAAAAAACTTCATGCTCTGTACTTCCCAAATACACAATTAATGCTATTCTTCTTATCTATATAACCATGAATTTATACTGAACTCTGTTATGATCCTTGCTATTCGTCTTATGTGGGTTGAGACTTACCTGCACACAGCTTTTAAAGGCAAATCCTCCCCAAGCAATAGGAATCAACCAAATTTTAACTTGGGCAGCTTGAATTTGTGCTGCTTCATTTGTTCATTGTGATCACAAACAAGTAATACAGCTGTGAGAATTTCTTTCTGTATTTCAGATGACTATTGTACAACTAGAACAAATTTGTCTAACAAAGCATCTAAAAAAAATCCATCCATGGCATAGGAAATAGTACAGACTAGTTTGCACAGTAACTCTATTTCTAGGGGGTTAACAGGATAAGCAGGACATGGTAAGAAACCATGACATTCAGAGATTCCATTATTCACAGAGAATGGTTGAGAGCTAGGGTATGTGATATTCTGATTACAAAAATATAGAGCAGTGATAGTTTCAAATGATAGTGGAACAGAAGTGAATTCAGATAATTTCATAAAGAAGTAAAGGCTCCAATAATATTTTACTTCTTTTCCTAGTACAGTACAGGTAATATAAAATTCTGATTTGTCTAAGGGGACCAAAGATGTTTATAATTGTTGTGCCAATGTACTAATGAAGTTGCCATTGTGTTTAAAATTTTGATGGTACAAAAAAAATGTATGTTCAGTTGTTTGGACATTGAGCTTCTCCAAGACTTGTAAAACACTGATACTGAAGTATTTTCAAACACTGCAAATCCTGTACTGCATACACTAATAAAAATAAAAATGTGCTGAAGGACACCAATTTAATAGAGTCTTTAGGCCATAGATCCTTGGCCAGCGACACTTAAAGGGAGGATAGCTGCTGGTGCATATTTCAATACATTAAGGCTCTAGTGTTGATCTGAAACAGACTCCCAATACCACCACTAAAACAAACTTCCACATGTGCCAATTTTGTGTAGTATCTTCTTTAATATACAATAAGAAATGTTTAAGAACTGGTATTTTATTATATAAATTACCTGGATTATCTGAATTTTTAAAATCCCTTTGGAGAAGATCACCTACAGTTCGGTCCAGAACCACAGGAAGTGACATACACAGATGTTGGGTTCAGGTCAGGGACCAGAACCTTATAGTGTAGAAAACAATGTGTCAGAGGCCACCCTACACACTTCAAATGTTGATTTGTTCAGGGGTGTGGCCTCCACTCTAGAGATCATCTTTATATATCATATTTAATTACTTAATGCTCTTTACGTATCTAATTGTGACTTGAAAATGGAAGTAACATTATTCAGGCTCCAGTTATTTTTATATTATCAATAGTAATTACTCCAAAATGGCGGGCCTCTTTCTCATATTAATTTTTATTTCATGCTACTTTTTATTGTAATAAGTGAAAGGGTGTGCTGTATTAGTCATAGTTAGAACTTTACAATCATTCTTAATCTACAGTCATTTCCGAACATATTCCTTTCAAAATTATGTGTTCTAGGTGTCATATTTATGTAGTGTCGAAGTCAGTAAATTGGATAAAGTCATTTCAATTAAAGTCTAGCAAACTTGGTTGTCTTTGTCTGAAAAGATGCGTACGGTACGCATCGACGTACAAGGGCACGCTACGGCGTGAAAGGGTGTACGCATCCACTACACGTGGCAGCAACAGTAATTGGTCTTTTACCATACATTCGCACAAACACGCATACTTATAAAATAGTATACATTAATGGTAGTTGCAACACATAGTCAGTTATGTCGAAATATAGTAGTATTTATATGTTATATCAGAGTTACATGCATATTAGTGAAATACACGGAACGGGTTAAAGGAATAACATCATGAGTGGTATCATAATGAACCTTGTTACATATCCTACTGTTTGGTTCACTCTGCGAGGGAATCGCAGAGTGCATACGCAAGTTATGAATGATAGGGAATTATGAACTACTTAAGACTAAGGAATCCTGGCAGGAAGAGCAGAGCATACCCCCTGCAGAGATGACCCCCTCCTTTTGATTCCTTAGGATGAACCAGCCAATGACGACCCCTTGGACATTCCTGAGACCCGGACCAATAGATGCAAGCCATACCATCTTCATTGTATTACTGTATTTGATTGTGTATATAAGCAGCAGCTTGTGATCCAGAGTGCAGACATCTTGTCCCCAGACTTCAGGATTGAATGACTGCACTGGATCCAGCTCGCCTGCGATAAGTAACGGCTGTATTTACTATTACTTCGTTTGAGCATATTATTCCACTTATTGCGAATAAATCTTTGTGCTTTGGAAACACAAATCGAGGTTCGACAATCGTTATTGGTTAGCGACGATACGCACATTAACAATTTGGGGGCTCGTGAGCTTTGGAGGTTTCGTTGCCGATGATACGCAAGACCAACGGATTTCGGTTCCTCAACAAAGGGTGGAGACGCGTCATAAACGGGTAAGAACGCATGGTGTTCAAAACCTGAATTTTACTCTGTGTTGCGAAACCGAATGTCCGTTTTGCATTATCTAGGGCACGCTAACTAGAACCTAGGGACAAAAGAGAAAACTGTTTCTTTTTTTTCTGTCATTGTGCGTTTTAACTGTATTACATTGCTTAGCGTATGTGTATTTCCTGCTGTGCGTACGCGAACTTCCGGTAGATTTGCCACGTGGTTAAACAATCAATTTGATAGTTATACATGCATAGTATAAATCACTTGTGAAAGTCTCTGAAACACTATTACTATTGTTGGGAATATTGTTGATTTTCTGCGCAGAAAACTAAGGTGTATGTGTTTTGTGATTGTATGATTTTGAAGTGAAAGTTGATTTACTGTCAAAAAGACAGGGATATCGGTTGCCGCTTGACGAGGCGGGCTTGCAACCGAGGTAGTATACAAGGCAGGTATACTGGCAGCAAAAGCCCTGTTTGAAAAGAGAACAGTTAAAAAGCTTTTGGAAACTTTCTCCCCAAGAGTAATCGCAAAGTTTAGTGATAGTTAGTATTGCTAAGCGGTGCGATCGGACCGCATGGTTGTACAACCGTGCTTGTGACTTGGGTTGAACGGCTGAGAGGAATTACGCTGGTACAAACGGGTATAAAACCCCGGTACTACCAGTTCAGTAATACTCAACAGAATTTTGTGGAGAGCCAGGATATCGAGGAGCTGATATTTCTGTTGTCCATAGTGATATTTCTGGGTTAGGAGGTGCGTGGGCGTAGCCTGTGAAACCGTTCACGGATAAAAATCTCTAGTAAGTTCTGTTTGAAAGGAGAACAGGTAAAAAGTCTTTTTGCGTAGCGTTGAGAAATAGGTTGTTTTCACAATGGGTGCGAAGCAAACGCTAGAGATGGTTGATGTTGTGCTGCTTAAGGAAGGACCGCTGGGGTCAGCTAGGTATCTTATGTTTAAGAAATATGGTGCATACGCAACTGCGTATTGCGACACGTGGGTCAAGATGACCAAAGATTGTGATAGGCCTTTCCCAACAATAGGAAGTTTTTATTCAGAGGTACTAAATAACGTAAGAGATAAAGTTTGGTTGATTAAGTCAACGAAAAAGAGAAATAGACATAATGATTGTTCAAAATTGTGGCAAATGGAAGGTAACACGTGGCAGAGCAGCGAATGCAAACCGGAAGTAGGCGTGACGAAAAGCGCGCGCAAGGCGGATGTAACCGTTGCGAAGCGTGGCGAACTCAGCGCAAGCGCGCCCCCCGCCACCTTATGTGGCGGGAGGGGTAAGTACAGCCGTTGTTAAAACTGAAAATAGAAAGATTGCTAAGTTGTACCCTGTTTTAAGCCAGTTTCAACCAAGTGTATCTGAAAATGAAGATGAACCCACTGTGATTTCAGCCATTGCCCATGCTGTTAGTGTACTAGAGGCTCAGCGCAAGTATGAGAAAAGGGCTGAGATAGGTGAGAGTAGCGTGATCACTAGAAGTGAAAGCGTTTTAAATCTAGAACTAGCAAATCCTGTAGTGTCCCCTGAAGTCAGTGTACCAGAGGGTGCGTTCCCAGTCCGCACAATATCAGTTCCCAATGGGAAACCGGACAAGGATGGTGTAGTTCCTTTAAGAAATGTTACAATGCATTGTCCCTGGACTAGATCAGAATTACGTTCCATTATGACTGAATTCCCAGATCCTAGAAAAGAGTTGGCTAAGTGTCAGAAATTTGTTAAAGACTTAGGAAATGCCCACGAACCAACCAATAAGGATTGGCGTGTAGTGTTGAGGGCGTGTCTTCCTCCCAATACTAACATACAAAAATTCATTGAAGATTGTTTGTTGAAGGAAGATGACACCTTGACTGATGAGATTAACCAAAAGAATATAGAACAAATTGTCAAACATTTAGCCATCTATTTTCCAGTAGTAGTAAATTGGAGTAAGATTTTCACCATTAAGCAAAAGGATAGTGAAACAGCAGCAGACTATTTTTCTAGGGCGCTAGCATCAATAACACACTTTACCGGAGTAACTGACATAAGAGAGGATCCACATCACAGGGAAGTAGCTGTAGGAGTGTTAATGGATGGTCTTAAGGAAAATTTAAAAACCAGGGTACAAACCTCATTACCTAACTGGAGAGGTATCACAGTAGACTCTCTTAGGGAGTCTGCTGTGGAACATGACAAAAATATCTTTAGAAAAAAAGAAGAGAAAGGTGATAGGTTGATGACGGTTAGTATTCAGGCTTTAGAAGGAATACACACACAACCACAATCATACCAAGCATACAACTCAAGTAAAAAGGCCATGGTATGTTTTCGCTGTAAGAAAGAGGGACACATAAGGAGATTCTGTCCAGAAGCAAGGAAAGAAACATCAGGGGGGAATCATATAGGTATCCTCCACGGAAAAACACACATAGGCAAGAGAACACACAGCTACCCGCGCATATTATAGCAGCAAATGCTGCGCGAGAAAATAATAGTCAGCGCTAGGGGTCAGGTCATACCTGTAGTCTACAGCCAGTGAGGTTAACTGAGAGTCAGAGTGAAGAACCAACAATAATAGTTGACATAGCTGGTAGGAAACAAACTTTTCTTGTAGATACAGGGGCGGCCCGATCTGTGATAACCTCTCCTTTCAATCTACAGGTGACCAGTAAAACCATGCCAGCTATGGGGGTGACGGGAATAGTGTTACATTATCCTCTAACTAAACCCGCTGAAGTTACTATCGGCCCTCTGCATACTAAGCATTTGTTTCTCTTAGCTGCAACGGCTCCTACTAACTTACTAGGGAGAGACTTGTTATGTAAAATGGGATGTGTCATATACTGTACTTCAGATGGTGTGTTCCTAGATATACCCGAGAAGGTTGCACATGAGGTACAGGACATATTGGACACCCCTTAAAGGTTAATGTTACACTCTCCTGTTATAGAACAAAGTCCATCTCAAGTAAAGGGGATATTGCTGGAAATACCAGGTTCCCTATGGACCAGAGATGGACAGGACACTGGACTGATGGCAAACGTAGCCCCTGTCATGGTCAATCTAAACAGTGGTAGGATAGCTCCAAAAATCCCACAGTATCCATTAAAACCGGAGGTGGAACTAGGGGTATATCCTGTTATTGAGAGGCTGTTACAACAAGGGATTTTAATTCGTAGAGCCAGTACAGCAAATAGTCCCATTTTCCCTGTGAAGAAGAGTGGGGGGAGGGGCTATAGATTAGTCCAGGACTTAAGGGGAATTAACAAAGTTGTTGAGAGCCAATTCCCCGTAGTGCCGAATCCAGCTGTCATCCTCATGCAGATTCCACCGTCTGCCAGTCATTTTACTGTCATTGATCTATGTTCTGCTTTCTTTTCAGTCCCTCTTCACCCTGACTGCCAATACCTTTTTGCATTCTCCTACAGGGGAGTGCAATACACATGGACCAGACTACCGCAGGGGTTCATTGACAGCCCCAGTATTTTCTCCCAAACCTTACATGACTGTTTGCAATCCTTTCAACCCCACAATGGGTCTGTTCTAATTCAGTATGTGGACGATTTCTTGTTGTGCTCTGATTCTTTTATGTCATGTTTACATGATACTAAATTGTTGTTGCTTCATCTTTCACAAACAGGGCACAAGGTGGCAAAGGATAAATTACAGCCATGTCAGACTAAGGTCAAATACTTAGGACACTGCCTCACTAAGGGGCTAAGACACCTGACAACCGACAGAATTGAGGCCATACAACACATGACCCTGCCGCAGAGCCAGAAGCAGATTCGTACTTTCTTGGGGATGTGTGGATACTGTAGGTCCTGGATCCCAGGTTTTTCTATTCTGGCATTACCATTGCAGGAGCTAGTCTCTTCCTCAAAACCAGAACGTGTCGTACACACAGAAGAGTCAGAGCAAGCTTTCTTTAATCTTAAAGATAGTCTGACCAGAGCACCTGCATTGGGAATACCTGATTATGAAAAGCCTTTTGAGCTATTTTGTACAGAAGCTGATGGCTGTGCAGCAGGTGTCCTCGCACAGAAACATGGTGACGCTAGCAGACCGGTAGCATACTACAGTGCACAATTAGACAATGTGGCAAGGTCACTCCCAACATGTCTCAGAAGTGTAGCAGCAACGGCCCTTCTAGTAAGTAAGAGCGAGGATGTAGTATTAGGACATAATTCAACCATCTATACACCCCATGCTGTATCAGCTCTGTTAAATTCAGCCCAAACCAGACATGTTTCTTCAGCTAGATTCACAAAGTGGGAACTAGCCCTGATGGCACCCTCAAACATCACCATCAAACGATGTAGCACCCTAAATCCAGCTACATACCTTCCGTATGTGTCTCAAGAGACACAAAGGGTGGGAGGTGAGGAGACCCTGGTTGATGATGAGTTAGGCAAGAATACTGACACGCATGACTGTATGGAACATCTGAATCAGACCTTTACTGCAAGGCCCGACATACGTGACACCCCCTTAGAAAATGTAGATTTTACGTTTTATACAGACGGAAGTTGCCATAGACAGACAGAGACAGGAGAGCTATGTACTGGTTACGCTGTTGTAGACGATCAGGATGTGGTAGAAGCTGAACCCCTTGGTCCACCTCACTCAGCCCAGGTGGCGGAACTAGTAGCACTAAAGAGAGCGTGTGAACTGGCAGAGGGTAAATCAGCCAATATATATACTGACTCTAGGTACGCCTTCGGGGTAGTGCACGATTTTGGGGCCCTTTGGCGTCTTAGAAACTTTACGACAGCTACACCAGTAGCACATTCACAACACATAAAAGGACTTCTGACAGCGATACAGTTACCCAGAACAGTAGCCGTCATAAAGTGCAAAGCCCATACCTTTGAAGAAGACCCAGTGTCATTGGGCAACAACAGGGCAGACGAAGCTGCTAAATGGGCAGCAGGGCAACCTATGATTGTATCGACCGAGACTATGATGGTTTTTCAGACATTAGACACGCAGAAATTAATTGAAATGCAAGATTTGTGTTCCCTGCAGGAGAAGGCGGTCTGGAAGGTGAAGGGATGTGGTCAAGAGTCCTCAGGACTCTGGAGGGATGGACAAGGTAAGCCTGTAGCTCCCCGAACATACTATCCAAGCCTGGCTGAAGCAGCACACGGCCTGACTCACCTGGGTAAAGAAGGTATGTGCAAACTGGTGAGAGCATACTGGTGTGCTCCCGGATTTTCCTCTCAAGCTGGTAAGAAAGCAATGTCATGTCTTACGTGTTTGAGGAAAAATGTTGGGAAAACTATTCCAACTGAGCCATCCCACATCCCTCCTACAGACGGACCTTTTCAGGTAATACAAATTGACTATATCCAACTACCACCGTGCAGGAATCTAAAGTATGTGTTAGTGTGTATTGATGTGTTTTCCGGTTGGGTAGAAGCATATCCGGCAGCCACTAATACTGCTGTGTTCACTGCAAAGAAAATTGTACAAGACTTTGTGTGTAGGTTCGGTATCCCTAGAATCATTGAAAGTGATAGGGGTACCCATTTTACTGGTGATGTCTTCCAAAATATGTGTAAACTCATGGGAATCAGTAGCAGACTTCACACCCCTTACCGACCACAAGCCAGTGGTAAGGTGGAGAGAGTAAACGGTACTATCAAGAACAAACTAGGTAAGATAATGGCTGAAACTGGGTTGGCATGGCCTGAGGCTTTGCCGTTGGTCCTCCACAGCATTCGAACCACTCCTAGACCTCCTCTTAATCTGTCCCCCTTTGAGGTACTGTTCGGACGACAACCTCATTTGATCGTGAGTCCACAAGACGACTTAAAGTGTAATAATGAAGTGACTGTACAATATCTTATAAGAATGAGTAGACAGCTGAAACAACTACAACAAAAACTAAAAATGCTGTTACCTGGTATGCCAGAAACGAACTGTCATGATGTTGAACCTGGAGACTATGTTATGATCCGCAATTTCTTACGTTCAGGTTGTTTAACATACCGTTGGGAAGGCCCGTACCAAGTGCTGCTGGCCAGTACTACATCACTGAAGGTTGCAGAGAGAGACACTTGGGTCCATTCCACCCACTGCAGGAGAGTCCATAATCCGGAGAAAGCGCAAGACAAGACTCAGACCGACGACATAGAGCTGTCACTAGTGAGCCTGTTCCGGGAGACCTAAAGCCTGCAGTTGAGACACCTGAACCAGAGACGTTGCCTCAGAACTATCTTTCCAGCGATGGAGTGGCGGTTTTTGTTTTTCTTTTGTTCAGGATTTTCCTTGTTTTTACTTTTTCTAGGACATTCTATTTTTGTGAAGGAGGATGGAGGACGGAGGAGAGTTCTGGGAGTGATACGGATGAAATAGAGGCCGAAGAAAAGTTAATAGGATATCCTGAGCAGCCCATTATCAAACTTGGTCCAGGGGTTATGAAAAGGTCTGCTAGCTCAGGAACTCGGAGGCAGTGTGAGGGGCTATTGTCTGATGAGTATTGTATCTGCAAGTTCTGCAACTCCCTAGTTGACGAGAGATGCATCCAACGATGCCAGTCCCCCAGTACTCTGAATATAGGCGGGCATCCTTTGGAGGATTATCACTCCCTGGTGGGTAAGGTGCTAAACCAAACTGAATGTTGGGTGTGCTCTCACGTGCCTCAAGGGCAGCATAACATAGGACTAGTGCCATTCCCGCTAAACATATCCGAAGTACTCGAATTAAGGGGTGGGAGGCCCATAGAAGGGAGGTACAATAACACTAGGTCCCCTAGTCTGACGCTTCGACAATACTCCATAGGCAGATCTTTGCTGTGCCTAAACATATCTCATGCAAAGCGCCTGGAGAATTGGGAGGCTGACCTATCAGATCAGACAATGGCTCGCCACACTCATTTTAGAGAGAGACTCACAAGGTCACTACTAGGCAGGAATGTTGATGGAAGTCACAAGTTAGGGCGTATAACCAAACATAAGAAGGTATCTATTGGAAAAGTCTCTACAGATAAATGTGAAAATATCATTAATGCCGACACGTGTCTAGAGCAGATGGAGACACTAGGCATGGGTAGTTTTATCAAAACTCTGTCTGATATAATTCATGGGCATACTGTTCCTTATGTTCTCCCTGATGATGTGTATTTTGTTTGTGGAAGGAAAGCTTATTCCTGGGTGACTCCGAGTTCCAAGGGCTTGTGTTTCATAGCTAAACTGGTTCCTGAAATCATGACTATTACTCATGAAGAAATGGTAGATATTCACAAGACTACATCACCACCATACATACACACACAGTATGAACACCGTGGCAAGAGAAATATGATTCCTGGTGAGGAACCCATGCTACAAAATTGATTAGTGAAACTGCTGGTTTCCAAGTTATGGTTGCTCTAGATCTCACCAGGACCGCTCGGGGAACATTAAACTTTAAATATATCCAAGACCTAGCTAAATTAATAGATAATATCACCGAGATGTATGATGACACTTTCAGGTATACTGGAAGGGAGCTACAAGCGTACAAGAAGGAGTTGGTGCAACATAGAGTGGTACTAAATTATCTCACCTCTATTACTGGTGGGTACTGTGTGACACTGGCCACCCAGTTCGGTGTCAAATGTTGCACGTACATTACTAATAATACGGAAGACCCTAAAGAGGTTATAGACCGGAAGATGGATGAAATTTTGCAGCTGAAATGGGAATTTCGAAAGAGCCATAATTCTTCGTTATATGAGGTCGGGGAAAAGGTGGCGGGTTGGTTCTCATGGTTGAACCCAGCAAAATGGTTCTCCGGTCTGGGGGAGTGGGTACAGGAAATGATTGCGAGTGTAGGTAAGCTCCTTCTCCTTATACTGGGTGTCATCTTAGCAATTGGTTTAGTTGTCAAATGTGTTCCTACTGTGTTGAAGTGTGGAAAACGATCTCATAAGAGTAACACTGAGAAAGAGACTGAAAGGGTGGTACCAGATACCGAGATCATGGTCTGTGGAGAAGTATTGTACAATCCTGAACTTGAAACGGTGATTGGGTGATAGTTTATTACACTATCAAAGGGTGGAACTGTCGAAGTCAGTAAATTGGATAAAGTCATTTCAATTAAAGTCTAGCAAACTTGGTTGTCTTTGTCTGAAAAGATGCGTACGGTACGCATCGACGTACAAGGGCACGCTACGGCGTGAAAGGGCGTACGCATCCACTACACGTGGCAGCAACAGTAATTGGTCTTTTACCATACATTCGCACAAACACGCATACTTATAAAATAGTATACATTAATGGTAGTTGCAACACATAGTCAGTTATGTCGAAATATAGTAGTATTTATATGTTATATCAGAGTTACATGCATATTAGTGAAATACACGGAACGGGTTAAAGGAATAACATCATGAGTGGTATCATAATGAACCTTGTTACATATCCTACTGTTTGGTTCACTCTGCGAGGGAATCGCAGAGTGCATACGCAAGTTATGAATGATAGGGAATTATGAACTACTTAAGACTAAGGAATCCTGGCGGGAAGAGCAGAGCATACCCCCTGCAGAGATGACCCCCTCCTTTGGATTCCTTAGGATGAACCAGCCAATGATTGACGACCCCTTGGACATTCCTGAGACCCGGACCAATAGATGCAAGCCATACCATCTTCATTGTATTTCTGTATTTGATTGTGTATATAAGCAGCAGCTTGTGATCCAGAGTGCAGACATCTTGTCCCCAGACTTCAGGATTGAATGACTGCACTGGATCCAGAGCGCCTGCGATAAGTAACGGCTGTATTTACTATTACTTCGTTTGAGCATATTATTCCACTTATTGCGAATAAATCTTTGTGCTTTGGAAACACAAATCGAGGTTCGACAATCGTTATTGGTTAGCGACGATACGCACATTAACAGTAGCACATTAAATAACCAGATTGCCATTTTTTAAGGGCTTAGTATAATATGAGCACCATATTTATGAGGACCATTGGTATTTAAGCAATCTCTAATTAAAATACACCATTCCGTTATGGCTTTTTAAATATATACCGGTTGGAAATGCGATCAGTGGATCACCTAAATGCGATCAGTGGATCAAGCAAACTGCTCCAAAATGATGAGCATAACTCCTGTCTTCAACCACATAAAAGGAGCCTTACTAATTAAGTATATTAAGTGATCATAATTGTCACTTTTAAGGAGCTTAAGCAGTGAGTTTATTGATGAAGAATTAGTAGATACCATGGTTATCAAAGGTCAATTGCATATATAATCTATGTTTTCAGGAAAAATTTGTATAGTTGTAAAGATGAGATATAATCGCCAAATTATGGAACTGCAGAATTATAGTGTGTACCTCATAATGGACACATACATATTCATTGACACACATAGAAAGAGAAGAATACATTTACTATTGTGCAAAAAATAAAGTGTAAGTAGTGATCAACAACACTAGCTCTCATTATGTTTTATTTAATAATGACCATTGTATATCATGACTAGAATATATTTTTTTAAATTGTATATATGGTAACCATTCATTTTTCACCATTTTAGAAAATATTAAATTATTAAATTCTTTACAAAAATCTACTGGCAAAATTGACCAAAATTACCTCATAAGATTAATTTACTCATTTAAATAACAACAACATTACAATAGCATTCTACAAAGGGGTATGTACTAAATTAAATCAGGAATGTGGAGAGTTCCCTCTTGTGAATAACAGAGAGAAACGTTTTATTTATCCATATCTAAAATTTCTGCATATGATCATCTCAGAAGACTCTTTGCATACATAGGTCTGAATCTTTGAATGAGTTCTTTAAAAGTGTAACCTAGAGATATGCTTAAACCATGGACAATAATGGCTACTTGTACATTGCAGATAATAATTACAGTCCGCACTTGTTTGTGTTACTGTTTGAATGATATCTCCCACAACTACTTTAAACAAATTCACTGCTTGTTTAGAAGTGTTTGGTTGCTTGACTCTTTTAACCCTTTAAATACCAGTGTGGGAAGTGTTAACTCTTTTAGAAATCAGAACACAGAGTGTGCTCAATTGGGTAATTAAGTCATAGGTGTTCTACTTGCCTTATACGTAGATGGTGGCAGATGAGAGATGTGGAAGTGGGTGCCTGTGTTGGAGAATGGATCAGTTATATCTGTAACTTTAGCAATAGGTGAGTGCAAGACTGAGCGCTGGAGTCCTGTCTGTCCATTTACAGTAAACTTCCAAGTCACGAGTGCGCAGAGTGTGGTTGTGACTGGTAGAGGTAGTCCGGAGCGATTTCCTGACAAAATATAGGTGATATTTTGTTTGACTATATGATAAGTTATCAGATCAGGGAGCCGGCAGATGGTGGTCTCTGTGACACCTCTTAAATTCAAGTGAAAAAGAAATAGACAATTTTTATGAAAAAGAATTGCGAATAAAAATCTACAAAGTATGTGTACTTTGGACTTTTATTATATCATAAAGGCATGGTAGATTTTGTGCCAAAGTAACTTTATATTTGGAGCTATTCATTATGACCTTTATCCTGAATAGAGCCTATGTCCCAACTTATGATGAGAAGCAGCCCAAATGCAAAGTCATCACCATGTTTCACAGTGGTATGGTAGTCTTTGGGTGTACTGTAAGAGAACCTTTAGTTAAATGATAATGATACATTTATTTGTGATTTTTTTTTGCTAATTGGGAATCAGGGCACAATGATAATGCCAATCGCCATGAAAAGGTAACCACACACTTTTCTACACGAGCTTCCAAAGTTTATTTTGCACCACATACATTTGTAAATTAGTTAAATTTCTTTTGTACTCAGGAGCGATAACCTTGCATTATAAATGTCTTCATACTCCATTGGACTATACTGTATATACATCAAGTATATCTCAACGGCTCACGATCTTCCCTGATATCTCTATGCATAAACTTAAAACATTATCTCATGTTCAGGGCTATGAGCTAGTTATTATAGGGAGATGTTTTAAATATTTACCATTGTGGATGTTTAACCTCCAATGCTGATATGCTCTGGGACTGAATGACACAGACGCATGTTTGAAATGTGGTTCTTCAGGTAATTCCTTCATGCACTGTTTGTGGAAATTCCCTGGAATTAAGCATGTTTGGAGACAAATTTAGATTTATGCATCTACCTATCTCCTAAACCGGGGGTGGTCAACCCATTTCTCTTAAGCCGCATGCGGCTCTTTGACTTTGAAATTGAGCCTCCTGGCCCGACTCTGTGGGGCTGTCAGTACACGGAGCACTGCTGACACACAGAAGTACCCAGCAAGCCCGGAGCCTTAGCGCGCCTGACAGCAGCCTGCATCATGTGACCTCCTCTGCATAACGCAGGGATGTTAGTTTATCACTGGCATCGAATCAGGGAGAGAGGAGGAGAGTGTGTAGTCTGCTCTCCCTCCTTCATCTATGCGGGCTCCAGCGTCTGTGTGACACATAAGTAAGGTGCATGTGGATATCTGTTTAAATGTGTAGAGGTTTGACTGGCGTGTATGGGCATGGGGTTAAGCTGATTGGTATGTATGGGTCATGTGAGGGGGGCTGATTGGCATGTATGGGGCATGTGAGGGGGGCTGATTGGCATGTATGGGGCATGTGATGAGGCTAATTGTCCTGTATGGGGCATGTGGTGAGGCTGATTGGCCTGTATGGGACATGTGAGGTGGGACTGATGGGCATGTATGGGGCATGTGTGGAGGCTGATGGCATGTATGGGGCATGTTGGGAGGCTGATTGCTATGTATGGGGTATGTGGGGAGGCTGATTGGCATGTATGGGGAATGTGGGTCGATCTCATGGCATGTGGAGAGGCTGATGTGTATGTAAAGGGCACGTGGTGAGGTCTAGTGGGAATGTGAAGAGGTCTGAGGGGCATGTTAGCTAGTTATGACTTTTTTTCTCCCCACTTCAACAGTTCCCTCCACAGCAATTCTGGAAACAGAAGCAGCTTGAGCTACTGTGGAGAGACTGTAAATAGCCTTTGAAGCCTCCTCCGCTGGACACAGCAGAAAGGTAAGAACTGATCTGATGATTATTCTGAACATTTTGGCAGTGTTGCATATCTTCTTTTTCATTGAGCAAGATATTAGTAAATTATGTTTTATTTTCAATATAGATTTAGATTTATGCATCTACCTATCTCCTAAACCAGGGGTGGCCTACCCGTGTCTCTTTAGCCACATGTGGCTCTTGACTTTGAAATTAAGGCTCCTGACTGGCTCTGTGATATTGTGTGGCTGTCAGTACCCGGAGCACTGCTGACAGCCACACACAATCACCCAGCCAGCCAGGAGCCTCAGTGCATCTGACAGCAGCCTGCGTCATGTGACCTCCTCTGCATAACGCAGGGAGGTCACGTTATCACTGGCATCGAATCAGGGAAAGAGGAGGAGAGTGTGTAGTCTGCTCTCCATCCTTTATCTACGCGGGCTCCAGCGTCTGTGTGACAGGTAAGTAAGGAGCATATGGATATCTGCTGGAATGTGTGGAGGTTTCGCTGGCGTGTATGGGGCATGTGGTTAAGCAGATTGGTATGTATTGGGCATGTGAGGGGGGCTGATTGGCCTGCATGAGGCATGTGATTAGGCTGATTGTCCTGTATGGTGCATGTGAGGGTGATTGGCCTGTATGGGAAATGTGAGGGAGGCTAATTGGCATGTATGGGGCATGTGGTGAGGCTGATTGGCCTATATGGGGCATGCAAGGGGGCTGATTGACTTGTAAGGGGCATTCATGGGGGCAGATCAGCATGTATGGAGCATGTGGTGAGGCTTATTGACATGTATGGGGCATGTGAGGGGTCTGATTGGCCTGTATGGGGTATGTGAGGGTGGCTGATTGGCCTGTATGGGGCATGTTGTTTGACTGGCATCAATGGGGCATGTGAGGAGACTGATTGGCATGTAAGGGGCACATGAGGTGGCTGACTGGCATGTACAGGGCATGTGGGGAGGCTGATTGGCATGTATGGGGCATGTGGTGAAGCTGATTGGCATGTATGGGGCATGTGAGGGGGCTGATTGGCATGTGTGGGACATGTGAGAAGGGGCTTATTCACCTGTATGGGGCATGTGAGGGGGGCTGATTGGCATGTATGCGGCATGTAAGCGGGGCTGATTGGCATGTATGGGTCATGTGAGGGGGGCTGATTGTCATGTATGGGGCATATGTGGAGGGGCAGATGGCATGTATGGGGCATGTCGGGATGCTGATTGGCATGTATGGGGTATGTGGGGAGGCTGATTGACTTGTATGGGGAAGGTTGGTCGATCTCATGGCATGTGGAGAGACTGATGTGTATGTCAGGGGCATGCGGTGAGGTCTGATGGGGATGTGAAGAGGTCTGAGGGGCATGTTAGCTAGTTATGACTTTTTTTCTCCCCACTTCAACAGTTCCCTCCACAGCGATTCTGGAAACAGAAGCAGCTTGAGCTACTGTGGAGAAACTGTAGGTACCCTTTGAACCCTCCTCCGCTGGACACAGCAGTAAGGCAAGAGTTGATCGGATGATTATTCTGAACATTTTGGCAGTGTTGCATATCTTCTTTTTCACTTAGCAAGATATTAGTAAATTATGTATTATGTTTCTATGTATGTGTGTGCGTTATGTATGAGCATGTTTATACTGTGTATATGTATATCCACACATATATAAAAGGTAAAGTCGGCTCTTTGCCGTATCTATGGGTGTTTTTGGGCTCTTAGGTCGGTCACCCCTCTCCTCAACTATGTTCCGTTACTACTCTGTCTTTATTTAAAACAAAATTGTTTTTTGCATTTAGGATGGTCTGGTTGGAGGCATCATTATATAAAAAAATCTCATCTCAATTTTTTTTTTTGTGATATTGGAAAATCTTATTCCTAGGTTACCACACTCAATGCACTCTGATACTATTAGACAATTCAGTTTGAGTTATTGTTCAAATATGTTATTTTTTGGTATCATTGGTGTTTTGTATGATTTGAATTCTATAGCATGTAATCTGTTGTGCTCAGCTTTGTTACTCCAATAATAAAAATAAAAAGTAATAAAACATTAAAATAAAATTGGTTAAATAAAGATTAGAAATTAAATAAAAGCATCCAACATTTTCATCTCTATTCCAGAGCAGCAGGCTACACACAAGACCTAATTGAGGAAATCCAGGAGGAAAAGGACAAGAAGATGGAGAAGGTCAAGAAGGTGGAAGAGGTGTGTGACTAAGGTGAAGAAGAGGAGGCTGTGGAGTTTATCCCTGTGGAGCCATTTGCTGTGAAGGAGGCAATCCCATTAAGGGTGATCCCAGTTAAAGGTAAATAAAGGAAATATCTTATCCTAGCTGGAAAACAACTATTTTATAGGCATGACCCTGTAGGCTTAGATGACTGAACCACAATGCAAATTGAGTGTGTATGTGTTACTTCAGAGAGTGTATAGGTCTTTCAATTAATTGAAGTTTACTTTCAAAGGATTCAAAAACGAATCCAAAAACTGTTTTTGTTGCCATAAACAAGTAATCTACTAATGAAATATTTGATCAAATTCAAAACAATGGCATTCTACAAAAGACTCGTAGACCATGTGTAACAGTTGTAAAATAAAGAGAGACTTCAACAGATTCTAGCAGGGGGACAAATTTGGTGCATCTTCTATTTAAAGTAGACCTATGTCTAATTGTTGCATTTGTGCATAAGCATATAAATTAAGAATGCATTATCCATAAGCCTATATTCCATATAATCGAAACAGAATAGGAAATATTAAACCTATGCCCAAACCCCATTTATCATCCGTGATGGATTAACTATGTATTTAGGGCATATTTTCATTTGCCTTTTAAAAACAAATAATATTGCCATACACTAATCATTTCCTTTTTTCTCCTCCACAGATGCTGCACACAAGGAATTTGACTTTCACATGAAGAACAGAATAAAACTGTCCCAGACATCCATCGCCAGATGGTTGACATCAGGATTGCCCTGGATCAGGCCATGGATTTTATCAATCAATTAAAAAATGTATGTAAATATTTTCTTTTAAGTTTATAAAATAAATCAAAGTGATCTTTTTAAAGATTAGATGCATTTACTCTAATGAAGTGAAAGAATTATTATTAACCAGTGGGATTAATGTGATATATTAGTGATATAGTCACAGTACACAAAACTTATACAAGTAAAGATCAAAAAGTGTTTATTGTTTACAAGTAGGGTAGTCTCAATACAGTCTCACTGCACAAAACACAAAGACAATCATAACGCAAATAATAAGGTAGTAATGGTCAAGGTAAAAATTAAAAAAAATTACAATGAGGATATTGAAGTATACAAGACATATGCACTGCTAATGTGCCATTACTGTATACATGGAAAATATGATGTACGTTACCATTTTTTAATTGTGAGCAGTCTTACTTCAGAAATGCAGCATATGCTGCATTCACATTTTCACAATGGAGTGCTTTACCTTTCACATGCTATTGTTGCAGGGCTGTACACATCTTTAGATGCATCGGAATGAGCATAAGCATGTAAGCATGTTTTTTGTTTTTTACATTCAATAGTTATTTATATAGCACTTACATATCATGCAATACTTTACAGAGGAAATTTAAACATTTACATCTGTCCCTGCCTCAGTGCACAATCTATATTCCTTGCCACATGAACACACACACTAAGGTAATGTCAAAAACCAGTTAACCAGCCAGTATGTCTTTGGAGTGTTGGAAGAAATCAAAACACTCAGTGGGAGTGCATACAAATTCCACACAGAATCCTAGTTGTCCACAGTGCTGTTTACCAGCAATTAGCAATGCTAATCACTGTGCTACATTATTGCCCCATCGGTCCCAATTTATTTTTGGCATTCTTGTGAGACAAGACAAACTACAATACTCTAATCAGCTTCTTTTTTTTTCACTCAATGCAATCAATGTAAATAATGTGCAATAAGGACCTATGTGCATCCCCCACACAATGGCATTCTGATATGTGGCCATTTTATATGCAACTTCTGTTTTGTTTCATATGTAATAATTGCATATTAGAATTATTATTATATGGGCTCATGTGGTTTACTCTATGTGGGGAGCTGCTCAGTGATGAAGAGTATATAAATAATCTATTATTTTATATATGAACATAATATATGAACAGATTCAGCCACAATTGAATTAGCACACTGATTGGGAGCAAACCATCCTTCCCCCACTGGGAAACATGATACTTGATAATCAGGTTTTTTAGCAGTTGGCCAGTAATTAGTATATGTTTGCTCTGAGTGGTTCCTGTGAAAGGTAGTCTCCACTCACAAGAAAGGTTTTAACATTACACAGAGGAATAAGCTCTTTTTCCTAATGCTTGATTCCCAGACTGAATTCATGCTGCCTTTTGCTCCTAGTTGAACATGTCTTAGGCCCTGACTAGTGTGAATGATGGAGTTTGAATGGAATGAAAGGTGAGTGAGTCTGGATAAATAAATGTTACATGAGGATGAATGATTATTTGTCGTAAGTGATATGAAAGTTTGAATACAGATGGTAAATGTGATTGGAAAGATTTTGGTTTGGTATGGAGAGTGTTACATAAATGCATGCCTTGTTGGGATAGATTGTTGTTTTAAATGAAAGCATTTATGTTATACATAGTTCTGTGATTCAGTGTTGGTTTCATGACTTGTAATAATGTTGCAATGCTGTGACTCCTGAAGTTCTGTACAATTCTTGGAATTCCTGTTGTGTTTGGGATATTATTATTATTTTTTATTTATAGGGCGCCACTAGCTATCCGTAGCGCCGTACAGGGACAGACAGAAACACGATACAGGGTGAGACAGCACGGTACAGTTAACAAAAAGCACAGTAACTCCGAAGCTCAATGTACAGCTAGATGAGAGGTGAGAGCCCCAAGTGGGGGGCAGAAAGGCAGGAGGACCTCGTGGAACAAACAAGGAGCTGAAGAGCAGAGTTAAGGTGGTGGAGAACAGAAGGAGAGGAGGCCCTGCTCGAAGGAGCATACAATCTAAGGGGAGGGTAGGACAGACAGAGACGCAATGGTAGGAGGAGGGATTGGGGAGAACAGAGGCAGAGACGGAGGGGGGGAAGAGGAGAATGAAAAGGAGGGAGGTAAGAGGAGAATAGGAGGGAGGGCAGGAGTGGGAGGGGGGTAGGGGGAGATTGGGAGGAGGTCAATTAGGTGGGGGACTGGAGGGGTTTAAGGAAGAGGTGGGTTTTTAAGGCCCGTTTGAAGCTGGGCAGGTTGGGGGAAGTTCTTATGGAGAGGGGGAGCTGGTTCCAGTGGAGGTGGGCAGCGCAGGAGAAGTCTTGGATGCGAGAATGGGAGGGGATAACCAGAGGGGAAGAGAGGCGGCGGTCGTTAGCCGAGCGCAAAGGGCGGGATGGAGCGTGAATGGAGATTAGGTTGGAGATGTAGGGAGCAGTGGAGTTGGAGAGGGCCTTGAAAGTAAGAGTGAGGAGCTTTAACACGATTCTGTAGGGGATAGGGAGCCAGTGGAGGGATTGGTAGAGGGGGGAGACTGAAGAGGAGCAGCGAGAAAGCAAAATGAACCGAGCCGCAGCATTGAGTACGGAGCGAAGGGGAGCAAGATGAGAGCAGGGGAGGCCAGTAAGGAGGAGGTTATAGTAGTCCAAGCGGGAGATAATAAGAGAGTGGACAAGAGCTTTAGTGGCATCTTGGGAGAGGAAGGGCCGAATGCGTGCGATGTTGCGCAGCTGGAAGCGGCAGGATTTAGCGAGAGAGAGAATATGAGGGGCAAAGGAGAGAGAGGAGTCAAGGGTGACGCCGAGGCAGCGAAGTTGAGGAACAGAGGAAATAGAGGAGTTGAGAACGGTGATAGAAAGGTCGGAAGGGGAGGGGGGATGAGCGGGGGGAAAGACATTAAGTTCGGTTTTAGCGAGATTAAGTTTGAGGAATCTAGAGGACATCCAGGATAGATTGATATAAATGGAGGCGTTTGTGTTATACATGGTTCTGTGTTGGTTAAGTTTTGGTCATGGAAGCATTGGTGTTATACATAGTCCTGTGTGATTCTGTGTTGGTTTAATGCTGTAAAAGAGTCATGGAAGCATTGGTGTTATACATAGTTCTATGGTTCTGTGCTGGTTTAATGCTGTAATGGAGTTTTTTGAATGGAAATAGTTTGATTTATGCAGTTTAGTGTATATTCATAGAAAGTGATAGATTATTCAGGAAGTGATCAGATTGTTAAATATAACATTTTGTTAGATTGTTGGTTTAAAGGGAAAGTAGAGAAGATGGATCTAGAATGTAGTTTAAATACCATGTGTTAAAAATTACCGTTGGATTTTGAGTGAGGTGTGTGCATGCTTGTCTGTATGGATTTCCCCCTCCCCCTTCACTACACAATGCATTCACATACACATAGCTTAAAACATTCACACATATACACTTACACACACACAATGACTTATATATTTTTATTACAGGCAATAAGTGTGATATATGGCACCAAAATCTATATTTTGTGTAAAATCTTGTTACGATGTTTATTGTTTTATAATATAATACAACACACTTTAAATTAAGTTATATCTTGCTGTGGTTATTACAGAAGCCTGTCGATTTAAGGGAATATAAGAATGAAGTTTCTTGGGTTAATTTAGAAATACCTTTGCGAGGAGTTGGTTGACGGTAATAGTCATATATATAACGGTATTAAATGGTCATACATACATTTGCCAGAATATGAAGGAGATTAAAACCCATATAAGGAGGTAAAAATCCTTTAACACTCAGTATATTAAAGATATGAGGCCTGATTAATTTAGAAGCATAATATATTGTGTATAATGCGTACAATTATTCTGCACATGACCAGGACTGGACCGTGCACCACAGAACACAGCAACATCCAATTACTTTTCAAATGCATAGACCATTTGCCACAACCTACAATTTAAGAGGCTGAATGGGAAGGAGAATGTAAAGTAAGGGCATAAAAAGCTCAAGCACACATGTCAGATTCAAGCTTTGGGCATCTGTTGTATCACCTCATTCAACTACAGGTGTAGTGTAAGTGCCGATTAGTAGTGATGATGACTGTGTATGCAAGTTATAAGATGTGTGTGCAATTATGAGCAACTGTAAACATTTATTTTATGTACAGTATACATTAAGAACATCATAATAAATGTATTTTATGGGGGGGAAAAACAGCCCCCCACTTAATTTTTTTATGTTTTGTCATTAATTACTATTTTATTAAGAGGTGACACAATAAGAATTTATTTTATTATAATTATTATTATTATTATTATTATTATTATTAATTTTTATTTATAGGGCACCACAAAGTGTCCATAGCGCCCTACAGAGACAAAAAATAGGTTAATACAAGGTAAAACAGCACTGTACAGTTAACAATAAGCACTATAACTCAGGAAGCTCAAAGAACAGCTAGTGAGACAGGCTGAAAGGTTAAGGATGAGGGATATTTAGCACAAGCTGGAAACCTGTGTCCAAGAGGGTGGGCGATGCTTACAGGTAGGAGCTACTGAGAGTTGCAGAGAAAACCTAGAGGAGACACAGGAAAGAAGGTCCAAGAAGGAGTTGGGCTGAGTAGCTGGAGAGCAAAGTTAAAAGGGGTGGAAAAAGGCATCATTTGTGCATTCTTTTGAGACTTCATATTCCACATGTGTATTGGATGTATTTTGCAGTGTCTTGTCTGTTAGAGCAGAGCAGACCTAGACTGCTATTCATCAACAGACATATCTTCAGGACCGCTCCTTGTTGAATTCGGATGTGTGTATATTACGTTCGCATTTCATTTATTAATGAATCAGGCCCAGATTATCTAATAATTATCAGAAATTAATTGTGAATCAGTGTCGGAATTGCCATTGGAGCGGCAGATGCGTGTTCCCTTGGCTGAGAAGCAACCCCACACATGAATGGTCTCGGGATAATTTACTGTTGGCATGACACAGGACTGATAGTACCGCTCATCTTTCCTTCTCTGGACAAGTGTTTTTCCAGATGCCCCAAACAATCTGAAAGATGATTCATCAGAGAAAATGACTTTACCCCAGTCCTCAACAGTCCAATCCCTGTAACGTTTGCAGAGTATCAGTCTGTCCCTGATGTTTTTTCTGTAGAGAAGTGGCTTCTTTGCTGGCTTTCTTGACACCAGGCCATATTCCCAAAGTCCATGGCCAGGAAACTCCCCAAACCTTAATCCCATTGCGAACTTGTGTCAATCCTCAAGAGGCAGTTGGACAACCAAAAACCCACACATTCTGAGAAACTCCAAGCATTTATTAGGCAAGAATGAATGGGGAGCCATCAGTCAGTATGTGGCCCAGAAGTTGATTGACAGCATGCCAGGGCGAATTGCAGAGGTCTTCAAAAAGAAGGGTCAACACTGCAAAAATTGACTCTTTGTATAAACTTAATGTAGTGAAATACTTGTAATTTTACTTCAGTATACCATAGCAACATCTGACAAAAAGTTCTAAAAACACTGAAGCAGCAAACTTTGTGAAAACTAATAAATGTCTCATTCTCAAAACTTTTAGCCATGACTGTATACAGGGTGGTGGTAGTGGGCTGTTCTAAGAAATAATTGTGTAGATGCATAAGCAACAAAACTTTCTACTTAACCTAAGCGAAGAAACATATCATAACAATATACAATATGATACAGTGGAAGCTTAGTTGTGAAGCCATCTTTCTGGTTAATAAACAAGATATATTACAAGACTGCTTTATTGTTTTTCAAAACTATACCCGTGGTTCACTGACACAAAAAGGGAATTTTGCAAAAAGGAGCTAGCAAAACTACTTTAAATATCCCTTGCTGTAATGATCAAGCCTATCATATTTTATAAACATGACACTTGTTTATTAGCCCTCATATCATTGGTCAAATTTAACACATTTGCAGTATCTCATCTTTTAATTATGATTCTCCAAATATCAGCCACACCTTTACAAAATGATTGGCATTTTGTCAAGTGCATATCTGACTTATATATATTTTTTTTTAAAAAAAAACAGAACTATTTAAAATAATAAACATTTTTGAAACACAAAAAAAACCTATAAACTACTCTGCAACTCCCCATCTTGAGTGAGCATCTGTGATTGCCTTTTATGTTGAAGAGGTGCTGGCAGCACTCCTTTCTGTGGAAAGAGGAACAATCGGTAAGTGTCATTCTAGAGCATTACATACCTCTGTGGTTCTTGCAGTAGTGTTTGGACTGTGTGTCCTTTCCACCCCTCTTAATGATAATATTGTCACACAAATTTGAAGTAAATCATGCTCTACTTTCTCTAGGGTATGGTATATTTGGCTTTGCACTTGTCTGTATCTTAGCCACCTTTCTAAATGTGTATCAATATGATGCTTTTGCCTGTTTTGGAAATGGATTAAGTCCTTTTGTGTGTTTATGAAAACCATATTAACAGCTTGAACATCCATCACAGGCTCTGCAGGGTTCAGTGGTGGTGAAAATAATGGAGGTGCCAATATGTCAGATAATTACCTTAACACCATGTGGTGTAGACTCAAAGTCCATGAAAAAACGGTGGACATGGTTTCAACATTGTCTTCTGTAGGTTTGTTAACACTTTGTTGTGTATATTAAATGGTATTATTGTTAATGGTAGCATAAGTGTAAATGTTGTTTTTGCAATTTGTTTAATTGTTGTCTTTTTTGCAATATGTGTAATTGTTGTTTTTGTTGTCTATGTCATTTAGTTTTGCTTTGCAATGCTACTTTCCAGCTTCCTGTTGTTGGCTCTTTTCAGGTTGCATTGTTTATTCGTGTGAATGACCTGTTGATTGAACCATGGGAACATATGAAGGCATGTATCTCTGTATACATGTCAAATTAACAATTTGTCATAGACATGGTATATACTATACTGTTCATGTGATGGAGTCCTATCGCTCTCATGCATGTCATTGCCTTCCAAGCATTTCAGAGCTAGAATGTGCTTAAAATCTGCATCGTATTAAAAGTATTCCACAACCGTGGGGACTCCAGCAACCCTTTTTTCATCACTTATTTTTTCTTTCACAAATCTTTTGCCTGAGTAACATTTTTTGAAGTATGCCACACTGTGCACTGCAGTGACCCAACTGTATTGATTGCAGTGCACACAGTATCCCACAACTCTCATTTTCATCTCATTTGGGATTTGGACACCTCACTCACTAAGATCTTTGAGTAACAGGCTACTTTCATACCCATTAGCACTTAATTCTCATCAAATGTTATGCTGAGACTTTTCCTTTTATTTCATCTCCATACATCCACTCTCTATGGCAGTTGCCTGCATTCTGCTTGAGGATGAGCTACCAATATCTGGCTACCCTACCAGATCCCAGCACCCCTTCTCTTTTCTCTTTCTGTACCCTTCCTCCAACAGAAATCAAAGAAAGAAAAGATTACATATAATACTACCACTCACACACAATTATCACAGATAGAGCAAAAAATAAAACAAAGTAGATAAAATCAGTTAGGGAAACATACAAATAAATGACAACTAAAAATCACAATCCAACTCTCAGAAATTATTATAAGACTACTTACTAATCGCTCTAATTCTCCTCTACTGTCTCCACTTTCCTCTTGCTACTATCAATGATAATGAGGAGGAGACAAAATATTTATAGATAACCTGAGGTCACAATTTTATGTCTTTTGTTAACTAATGAAACACGGAACAATAAAACAACATGGTTCAAATGTAAATGGGTATTGCTTAAGGTTTGGTTTGAAAACCAATGGTTATTTTAAAATTGCATATGGTTTATTTTTTTAAAAACCGAACAGATATGATTCATGCAAACCATCAGTAAAAAATACTTTGATTTGGGATTTAAAACCGTTTCCGATTTTTGGCAGTTTTCAAACTGCATACGAAACCACTATCGTATTTCCGCCCAGTCCCCAGCCCTGGTATCAGTTTCCTACACTGTGGCACAGCAATTTTACTTTGATTTGTATCCTTATTTGTCTGCTCTCCCATCACACATTTTTACTCTGACTACAAAATGGCACAGTGAAAATATAGTGTGAAATAAGTGTGAAATAAGTATAGTGTGAAATAACCCTTAAGTGTTTATGCTACCACATGTTTCACAATGGCTACTTTTAGGATAACCTTCCTATTATCTAAGGAATGTAGTAGATGTGTTGAATTTATCAATGTCAATATTATCACATTTATTACAAATAGTGCTGGGAAGAAGGAGTTAACTCATTGAGTGCAAAGGAAAAGTGGGACTTATCTTCTAGATCAGGCCTGTCCAACCTGCGGCCCTCCAGATGTTGTGAAACTACAAGCCCCAGCATGCTTTGCCAGTAGACAACCTGTTGATAGATGGAAGGGCATGCTGGGACTTGTAGTTTCACAACATCTGGAGGGCCGCAGGTTGGACAGGCCTGTTCTAGATGATCTCCTAAATTTCTAAGGATGGGTCTCCTTGTCCTCTACATTTAAGGTGTTAAGGAAACCCACAGATCACTTCTCACAGTGATCTGTGGGTTTTGTGACACTGCAAGTGGAAAAGGATCTTTCTTCCATTAGAAACGTGTCTGCATGTACACTCGCGTGTCACAGCATGCACGTACATGCACACAGACCTTTTAGAGCCTCTGTCTCCCTATCCCTGGCACTTTGAAAGCTATTTCAAATCACAGTACCAACGGTGAAGAGGTTAATAGCTCATTGATACCCGGTGCTCTTTATACTACATTGTACTTCATATTTATATTATATTAAAAAAAACAGAACACCTCGTGAATCCAAATTAAAATTCTGAATTCTACCAGCTATTTTTTATTGAACTGGAACTTCATCCACCTGCCATTAAATGCAAATCTATTACCATGAGAATATTACAAAGTACTCTGTCCATTAGGCATGAATATTTAGGGGCAATATAAATGTACACAGCATTTTGTGTGAAATAGTATCAATGTCATTTTTCACACTTTAATAACATGACACAAAATAATAGTGCATGCTGTAAAAAACATATTTTCACTTGAATCATTCATAATTCTACCAACACAATAGAAATTTGTAACCTATGGCATTTGCATGCTGTTAAATTACTGCCTTATTATTGGCACACACACCCTCTCAATTCCTCCAATCTAACTTTTGCTTCGGCATTATGAGCATATACCAAGATTTATTTAAAAAAAAAAAACTTAGACAACATAACAATTAACCAGTGATTAATTGAAATGTTTAATAGTTTTAAGAAATTGTCAAAAATTTAAATACATTGATCATAAGGATATTCCACTTAAAAGACATCTTATTAAATAATTCATTCAATCCAAGCCCTTCAGGCTTTCATTCACATTTTTACTGACCTTTCTACAAATGTAAACCTTATTATGCAGAGTAAGGGAAGTATTTGTCAAGTACTGCATATAGAGTGCTGAATTAAAGTTGTCTTTCACGTAGAGAACCGCACATATTATTTTAGCTAATATATATATATATATATATATATATATATATATTTGTTCTTTTCTTTTCTCTATATTTGATTTTACTCAGAATGATTTCTATTTCGCTTTCTGCATTCTACAAAACTATCCACTAGTACAAAAACCAAATCCTCTCTGACAATGAAAGAAATATTAGTATTTTAAATGTAAAGGAAGGCACTGCTCATGTCCCCACTGCTCCTAGGTGTCTTCATGGAGAGGCATGTTCACAATAGCGCTTACATGCGCAGACACTGTGGGCAGTATATTGCAGGTTAGCAATTCCTCTAATGTACAAGGTATGCACATATCCTACACATACAGAGATCATGATACAATACTGAATAACATTGATTATCTTGTTACAATGGAACTCGTCAAGGATATATTAGACAGCAAGTGAACAGTCGGTTTTGGAAATTTATGTGTTGGAAGCAGGAAAAATGGGCAAGCGTAATGATCGTAACAACTTTGAAAAGGGTCAAATTGTGATGCTAGATGACTGGGCCAGAGCATGTCCAAAAATGCAGGTCTTGTGGGGTGTTCCAGATATACACTGGTTAGTACCTACCAAAAGTGGTCCAAGGAAAAATAACCGATGAACTGGCAACAGGGTAATGAGCGCCCAAGGCTCATTGAGGAGCGAAGGTTAGCCATCTGGTCCAATGCAGCAGAAGAGCTACTGTAGTACAAATTGATGAAAAATGTATTGCTGGCTGCGACAGAAAGATGTCAGAACACACAGTGCATGGAACCTTGCTGCGTATGGGGCTGCATAGCCACAGGCGGATCAGAGTGACAATGCTAACCCCTGCCCACTTCCAAAAGTGCCTACAAATGGAATGTAAGTGGAAGAACTAGACCATAGGCAATGGAAGGTGGCTTTGTTCTAGTGAATCACATTTTCTTTTACATCATGTGGACGGCCAGGTGCGTTTGCTTCCTTAGGGAAGAGAGGGCACCAGAATGCACTATGGGAAGAAGGCAAGCCAGCAGAGGCAATGTGATGTTCTGGGCAATGTTCTGCTGGGAAACCTTCGGTCCTGCCATTCAGGTAATTGTTACTTTGTCACATACCACCTACTGTTGACCCATCATGACAATGTTATTCCCTGATGACAGTGACCTCTTTCAGCAGGACAATGCACCCTGCCACACAGCAAAACTTGTTCAGGAATGGTTTGAGGAACATAACAAAGAATTCAAGGTTTTGACTTGGCTACGGTGGTATACTGACTATGGTGGTATGCTATACTGCCAATTCTCCTACTGTCTTCATTGTAAAACTATTAAATTCTATTCACTTTCATTATCATTACATATTTCATGCCACCACTAAATTTCCACCTCAACCACTGTATGTATGTGTGTCTGTGTGTACTTGTAGTCCTATACTTATTGAGTCAATGCAGTAGACCTTGCTAACATATCCTGCATCAAAATCTTGAATCTCTCATTGAGTCAATTTTGTTGGACAAAAGGTGTATGTGAGTTTATGCTGTGGATGGGAATGTGTGTGCACTCCCTCATTGGCTGTCAGTGGACCTGCAGGCTCATACACACATTTTATTTTACATGTCCTTTGCCATGTCATAGGACTGCCAGACTCCTCAGTGCACTGGAAGGAAATGAAATTGCAGCTTTCCCCCATTTTTACACATAAGGGAATCAGAGAGAGAAGCCATAACAGTCCTCTCCTGCTGAAAGGAAGGTAGGAATCCAAGATTTCTCACAGGCTACCCCCTCCACTGGAATGACCGCCCGTATTTTATCCGACTCTCCCCTAGACTGTTCATCTTCAAACAGTCACTGAAAACATAATTGTTCTTAAAAGCCTATCAACCATCTGCCTAACCTACTCTCTATGCTTACTTACCTCACCCTCTCTCATCCCCTGTCCCTCTTATGCACTCCCTAGATCCCTCCCCTTGTTCCTGTTGTCTTTTTAACCTCCCTTTAGGTTACAAGCTATTACAAGCAAGGACCTCTTCTCTCCTGTCTCAATACTTATTACTTGTGCTCCAGCTACACTGGAACTGGCCGTGCATGGAGCTTTTGCAGTCTAAGCAATACTTGCTTATTCTTCTGTGCTGTTATACCTTGTAAGGTTTATTGTTTGTGATACGTGCAGCACTGCAGGAATCTTGTGGTACCTAATAAATAAAGGATAATAATAATTATAATAATATGAACAGTGAGGTATGGCACAGCCCATTGGTGATGGTTCAGATTATAGCTTGGACAGCAGAAGATGTTTGTGACACTTCAATGGAGAGTGGTTGAGACACCAGCAGCAGCAGGGCTGATGTGTCATTGCAGGGTGGCAGATCAAAAAGAAAGAACACACACTTGTTCTACACATAACATTTTTTTACATGATGGCAGCATTGGTTCAAACATAGATGGTGGAAAATCTGGTGTATGTTCTCCCCGTGTTTGCGTGGGTTTCCTCCGGGTGCTCCGGTTTTCTCCCACACTCCAAAAACATACTAGTAGGTTAATTGGCTGCTATCAAAATTGACCCTAGCCTCTACCTGTCTGTCTCCCTCTCTGTCTGTCTGTATGAGTCTGTCTTTGAGTGTGTGTCTATATTAGGGAATTTAGACTGTAAGCTCCAATGGGGCAGGGACAGATGTGAATGAGTTCTCTGTACAGCGCTGCGGAATCAGTGGCGCTATATAAATAAATGGTGATGATGATGATGATGATGTGGCTTCTGTCCAAACACTTTCCAAAAAAACTGATGGTTCCAGAGCCTATTGAAAAAAGCAGTACAGCCTATACTGTGAGAAACATGTATTAAATTTAGAAAGTATAACACACCAAACCAAGTGGGTCATTAAAATTTCTTCAATTGTAGAAATATATATGAATACACATTTTATACTAATTCTAGTAAACACGAAGCAAAGTTGCACCCACACACATTAAATATCGAATATATTGAAAGAGAGTGTGTTTCTGATGGAGCACTCTAATGACCATGATGCTATATTAAAATTATAATCTTTATTAGGATTTTATTAATAAAGATTATGATTTTAATGTAACATTATGGTCATTAGAGTGTCCCATTAGAAGCACACTCTTTATCTTTTTTGTATATTCAATGTATTAAAATTAGCTTGCTATATCAAGCATGTTCAGTGAGACTGACGTGGCATGGACCCTTGTATATCCCAAGCACTCCAAGGAAAGACGAATGCAATTTGAACATCTTTGGAATAGAGGAAACATTGCACACACCGCCGAGGTAATAATCACAAAACGCAATGTTCTGATTCCATGCAAACAATCCAAAAAATATATGGTTCCCAAAGGTTTCATGCACTGTGCAATTTGCTCAGGCTTCTGTGCAAAAGAATACCAGTGGCAACATATTAAGAAATGTAAGCTAAACATAAAGTGCGACAAACCCAAACCAAACAAAACAGAGTCCAATTTCTGTGTGTCTTTGCTCAGCCTGTCCCACCTGACATCAACAGTAGCTTTTGGAAGCTTTTGACATAACCCAGGATTCAATGCTATTCAAAATCAAAAATTACAGATGCATAATGCATATGGGGCAGCATTTCTATAACCCGGGTCATATCAGATGTCAACAAGCAGTAGTACATTCATCAGAAACTTTGAGAAATGTGAAGTTCTGCTGTTACATGCCCCTATCTCTTTGGAGAAAATGGCAGCATCACTGTTGTCTATTTTTCTTCATCCGATTCGGGTGTAAATCAGGTGTGTAACAGAAACTGTGGGCTTTGATAAACCCTTTGCTTATCTCGAGTACACTGAGTAGCATTAGCAGGATAGGAGTTTAGGACTAGAATCTTCGGCAGAGTACGGAACTGAAATTCGCCTCAGTAACACTCTGGAACTGTTCATGGGAACTCAACCCAGGCTGTGAGACAACCACAGACCTGGAACCCACACACAGATACACAGAACTGGAAATGAGCCCTAGAAACTTAGAACCAGCCCCAGCTACAGAAATATGATCACTTGGTAATACAGGTTATTTGCAGAAAGATATGCACTTTGGAAATGCAGGATACTTGCAGAGATATGATCAATTGGTAAAGTAGGATATTCAGGAACAGTATTGGAAACAACTGGAGCCTGGAGCCAGTAACTATCCTCAGGAGACAAAGTGGGTCGTTCTGGCAATGAGCAGATCTCAGGACCAGGTTTAAATATTGTGTTCCTAATACCTACTGGATGCACAGATCATGTGATCACAACTGCTGAAATCTAGTTGGGCTGACTGAATCCAAGATGGCCACACTCATGCAGTAAGTCAAACAGTAAGTGTTTGTTTACAAATTAAGAAGTGGTGCTCAGGCAACCTGTAGGGAGCCAGATAGCTGTGATAAAACAGCGGCGGACATGGTAAGTGTGTCTAAGACCCCGATGTCTGACAGGAAGGCTTTAACAGTCTATCAAACATTTTGCATGTAGCAAATGCTGTGAAGCTGGTAGCTGGCTATGACAATAAAACTGGTAAATTCAAGTCACTTGCACTGAAAGTCAGCCATGGCTTGCAAAAGATTTGTAACATTGTGGAATGGCGAGCAATAATTGAGGGCTGCACTGCTACAGTGGAAAATGCATACAACTTCAGAAAGAGGCCTAATGGAATGAACTGAGCTAATCGAATGCTGTAAAAACACTGAAAGAGTCCAAATAGAAACTGTCCCAGCTCTTACCTTTCACTGAAGATGTCAAAAAAATGTAGTGTCTTGGTTAGAAAATGCAGGTATACCACATCAATTTATCCACTGAGAATTTGCTTAAAAACTGGGCATTGCTTGCAAAGATAACACTGGCACAGGTGATCTTGTTAAACTGAAGAAGGGAATGGGAAGTTTCCAAGAAGCTGTTAACTACCTTTTCTTTCAAAGATACTTGGATACATTATGGATACAGATCTCCACAGAGATTTTTCCCTAGCGCATCCTGAGCTTGAAAAAAAGCCCTGCCGGCACTTCACTAGGTTTGAAATTTGAGGACAACGAGATCCTGCTGGTACCAGCAATGCAAAGTGCAATGGAACTGTGCAGTGAAACATGAAGAATTTGGAGTGGCTGCTGAAAATGTCCACATATTTGCAAGACAAACCACTTAGTCACAATTCAGAGGCTCCAATTGCATACGACTTTTTGCTCAGAAATATGGAGCTAAAAATCCCCAAACACTGTCTTCCATGAAGCATCAAAATCATGTTGCTACTCTTTCAAAAGTTCTCAACCTAAGCAACACAGAATTGCATTTTCTAGCAGACTTCCTTGGGCATGACATCAGTGTGTACTGGCAGTATTGCTGCCTTCCAGAATGTACCCTTAGATGGTAGGTTTGAAATCTCATATCCAAAATACGGTTTAAATGTTTACCTTTTAAATTGCTTGCTTATATATCCATTCTTCTTTAGAAATGGTCCAGCTACAGGATGACAAGCCAGAAAATGAGCAGTCCCTGGAACCAAAGGGACAAGTGGGCATGCATTTGATCAACACTTCCCTTTAAGAATGGAGATACTGTAAGGATCCAACATACACAGCCAAGGCTTCCAAAGGTTGGTGTAGCACACTGTATTGTTACTCAAAGCCTGTTGTTTTCTCTGTGTTTCCAGATTCATCTTTAATGGGCAATTATGATTCTCTTCAAGTCTTAAAGAAACCTGGGACAGAGAGAGAGGTCAAAGCTGTGGAGAAATATATGATGAAGTTTATTCAGCCCTACATGGTGCGCAGAAAGTATGATTTTGTTATGTGTACTTAGAGATTGAAACTGGTTACTGTTAAATTCTACATAAAGAACCAGATAACAGCTTTAAAAATAAATAAAATATAGTTGAGTTGATACATAGTGGTTGTCCATGACTATAACCTGTTTGACTAGCCACACCTAGGTGTTGGTGTAATGTGGGTGTATGAATGTCCTCAGATGGCCGCAATACATGAAACAGTTCCTACAAGGCAGTGGAAATCTAAAGTAATAACTGTTGTAACAAGCAGCTCCTAAATATGCATATTTGATTGTCCAGTTGATAGGACATTTGGAAATGGGTGTCCCTATGAGGCATGATCCAGGAATGGACCTCGCTATGCAATAAAAACAAGTATGTATGTTTGTGTGTGTAGAGGAAAATATGGTGTTAATTGTGAGGCATATGAGAGGAGCCACCATCAGGGGGGTAAAGGGATCATTCCTGTAAGGGGCCCAGATTCTCTTAGCAGCAGCGAGCTTCTCTTCATTTCTTGCTACAATATCAACTTGGCGAGGAAAAGTCACTCCACCCACACCACAGACAGCCAGGCCCACTCATTTCACATCACTGACAGCTAGGCCCGCTCTGCTCTACACCACTGACAGTCGGACCTGCTCTATCCACTCCACTATGACAGTTTTTCAAGTGATGGTGAAACCGGATCTCATACTCTTCTTTCTGTCACTGCACAGTGAGGTAAGGATGGAGTGCTTTGGTTGCAATTAATCCCATTCTGACCAGTGATAGTCTGGTGGACTCTCAAGGAGTCTGTAAGTTTAATGGTCATGTTTGAGAAGTTTGAGGGACTGGCATGTGGCTAGATCTAATGGCAGGTAAGGGACATGTGTGGAGGTTTGGATGGCATGTGGTAAGGTCTGAAGTGCATGCAGGGAGGACTGATAGGCCTGTAAAGGGCATGTGTCTCCACACATGTGGGCATGTGTAGAGGTCTGAGGGACAAGTAAGAGGCATATGGGAAGGTCTCATGGCATGAGGAAGGCCTGGTGGGCAAATGAGGGACTTAAGAAGCACATGAGGGATCTTAGAGCTTGTGGAGTTTGAGGGCATGTGGGGCTATTTTGGAACCTGTGGGAGGTCTGAGTGGAATGTGGTGGAATTACTTCCACATCTTGGGCCTCATTATTTTCTCTAGCATCCCCAGACACCAGAGAGAAATCCACGTTTATTGTTCTCACACCCCTTATTTATTAAAGGCAACCACTGCACACAGTCTGCTAAAAGCATACATTAAAGGTAATATTGATTTGTTTACCATAATTGATGGGAATTCCATGTGAGATGAAATCTCGATAGCCTGCCTACTTTTAGTTTAAAATAGTTTAAAACAAGAGAAAGTGGTAACTGGGCAAAGGAATGGTATGTGGATATGGTAAGGTATGTGGTGTATTGGGCAAAGTTGCATCTGTCTCATTTTACTTCAAAAGTAGAATGTGAGAGGGATGATGTTGTCCAGCTTTATAATAAAGAGACTAGATATTAATGCTGTGTGGTTTGTGAACAATTGTTTTAGAAATAATGCTGCCATATCCTTTCATAATTTAAATTTGGTAAAAAAAAGCAATAAATGAGCTTAACAAAAAACTTTTCTAAAGCACATTTAAGATTCAGTACTAAGCTGAAATAACTTACAAAATTGTGCTGCTAAGACTGCACACAACCTTAAATAACACTCGCCCAAGGTTTTCTGATTAAATTATTAACAATTGTAAAATTACAGCATTGTCACTGATGACATCACATATACATTTTAAAATATGTATAACAAATATATCATTGGTCACTGACATCTCACAACTTCCTCTGTGACGTCAATGATTACACACGTAATCACATTGATCAAATGAATTATACTAATAAAATATAATTCAGTAAAGGATAATATGCCTACAGCGTACCTACAACTGTGCACTTCGGTGTCTTCCATTATAGCATTAGCAATTAGATTTAATATGTGTAGTAACATTTTAACAATAAAACAATGCGTCTAACAGGTTGCTATTGTTTAGAGCATATTTGCACCCTTGAGCAATGTTCATACATAACCCTTTATGTAACAAACAAAAAGAAAAGAATACCAGCGCTCTCCCCGGAAAAATGTAAATGTAAATGTAGCTGCCAGAAAAAAGGGGGAGGAGGAGAGGAGATCCCCAATCCTCTCTAACAAAAAGTAAGATAAGAATACAAAAGAAACTCCCCGGCGCTATCTAATATATATAAGCCTAGCGGCATGTGTTAGTGTGTATGTGTGTGTGGAAAAAACTATTTTCTCAGAAAGGGCTCATCCAATTGACCTGAAATTTGGTATACTGACATTATTTGACAAAAAAATTATAATAGTGAAGTCAGTTAACTTCCATCATCCCCCTTCCCCCCGTGGGAGGGGTAGTAAAGGCTAAATTTACCAGTTGAGGGCTCAAACTCTTGACCGTGTGGGTATTTATTTACCAGAGCCTGTATTTGGTCATGGACAATTGTATGTCGCATTTTCACGAGTACGGAGAAGCAGTGATGTCAAAGTGCAGGTTATGAATACTGCCCTTCAAGGAAAACTGATTGAGCACAGCGATAAGGTGTTTAGCAGAAACGTTGTGTATCGAGAGGTTTTAGAACAGTAAGACGATGGAGATTAAGGATGTGGCGATGAAGATGAAGGATGAGGTGATGGAGAAGAATGATGAGGTGGTGACATGTGGACAAAGCCATGTTAAAAAAGGGCGCTTACGTCGGGAAGTAACGCTCTTCCCCTGAGGAGGCCTGGCCTAGCCCCAAATGCATGACAAGAACCTTTTTAACACCTTAAGTAGCTTGATTTGACTATAATGCATGAGTATTATGCACGGGTTAACTTGTAAGTGTATAACCCTTTATGTGCTAAAAATAAAACTGCATAGCTTATTGTTACAGATGCAAATATGTTGCACTATCCTCATTAGCTACATGTTCATTTTTAGGAAAACCATATCCCAGCTTCTTTGATATCATGCATCATATTGCCCTGGAATAAATATTTTAAAAGAAATGTCATTACAGAAAATAAGGGTAAGGATTGGCATTACTAAATATAGATTTGGACTTACTACTGTTAGGTACACTAAAAATCTAGTACATTTTGTGGAATTAACACAAAGACACGCATGGTCCCTGCAGTCCGATTTTATGATAGAGAAACTGATAAACTTCTCACAGTTAAGTAGGGTTTTATAAGTTGTTTTTCAATTTATAAATATGATTGAGGAGTAGCTAAATATTATAGAATATCTGTCACTCCCATGTACAACTCAGATGATTAGTATGATTCTCAGATGCTTGTTGCAATATCATCTGTTTAAATCTAGAACTCAAATGTAATGCACTAGATACATAAGCTAGTGATGACTCACGTTGTGTGTGAAACAATTCTCCAGTTCATTCATAGCTTGACATGCAGTAGCAGTGTGAAACAAATTATTCACTGATACTAACAGATCTGACAATGTTGAAGAATTAATATTTCATCAAGAAAATAAGGGAATGTGCTGAATCATATTCACTTTCTTAATTCCAGGTAAAATACTGGTTTACAGAGTTTAAGGGAAGTAGAGAATTAATTACAGATGGTCCATATTTTAAGAGACTTATGGAAGTAACTCTAAAAAAAAGTGAACAGCTATTCAGTAAGGACAGGCAAATAAAAATGTCCATTCATTTTATATAGATTGCAATATCAGTTAAACATCAGTTAAACATCCTGCATACTCATGTAGGCATGTCAAAAGTGAGTTTATGCTAGGTTCCAGAATAGTTACTTACCTGCACAATTAATGATGCATTCAATTTTGTAAGAACTGAGGGTCTCATTTAAAGTTAGGCGTATGCCAGTTTTTGTGTAAGATATGCCTTTCCAGGCCCCAATGATGTCTGTATCTACATATGTGTGTATCACTGACTTTATATGAGTATCATTGAATTGCATCCCCTTACACCTGGAGAGACAGAATGGGGTGGGCATAGGTGGAAGGCTGAGTGTAAGCTGAGTACAGTAATTGCATGCTCATATAAGTAGGCATATCTATTGCATGTACTAGATAGCTAATGCAAAGATACACAATGGTGATGACTATCAGCACTGATGACCATCAGCAATGATGGCTAGCTGATTCTGTTTGTGTGTTCAACTCTCCAGCTGATAGTTCTTAAATAATTAGCATCATGGCTATATTACATAAATTCATGGTCAGATAAGTTGCAAGTATACTCATAAAAATGAGGCAGATACAAGTACATTTACAGAGGAGAAAGTCCTAACAGACCTCTCAAAACTGAAATTGGATAAATCAATGGGGCCAGATGTAGTACATGCAAGGATGCTAAAAGAGCTTAAGGGGGGGCTGGTTGCACCATTAACATAATTATTCAATCTGTCACTAGCTATAGGAGTAATTCTAGAGGATTGGAAAAGAGCAAATGTAGTCCCACTGCACAAAGTGGAAACAAGGAAGAGGCAAAGCAATTACAGACCAGTGAGCCTTAAATCGGTAGTAGAGAAAATAATAGAAATACTCTTAAAGGAACGAGTTGTAGAATATCTCAAATCCAGTAACTTACAGGATCCCAAACAGCATGGATTTACTGGGGGGAGATCAGGTCTAGCAAATCTTATTGACTGTTTTGACTGGGTGACTAAAGTAATAGATCAAGGAGGGGGGGGTGAAGATGTAGCTTATCTGGGTTACAGTAAAGCTTTTGATACTGTCCCACATCGTAGACTGTTAAATAAACTTGAAAGCTTGGGATTGGATTCTAAGATGGTTGAATGGATAAGTTTTTGGTTGCATTATAGAAAACAGAGAGTTATAGTAAATGGAGTACATTCACAGGAGGGAAAGGATACCAGTGGAGTACCCTAAGGATCTGTACTTGGACCAGTATTTTTTAATATCCTTATTAGAAACATTGCAAATAGCATTGAAGGGAAAGTATGCCTTTTTGCAGATGACACAAAGATATGCAAAAGGGTAGACACACCAGGAGGGGTAAAACAAATGTTTGATGATCTAAGCAGACTACAGGAATGGTCAAGAGAGTGACAACTACAGTTTAATGCCAAAAAATGCAAAATCATGCACTTTGGTCTCAAAAACCCAAAGGCTAAATATAGTATTAATGACACCATAATGAAAATTACTGAGGAGGTGAGGAGAAAAGGGATCTAGAAGTTACTATTTCAGGTGACTTTAAGGCAGGTAAGCAATGAAACAAAGCAATGAGAAAGGAAAGTCAGATGCTTGGTTGCATAAGGAGAGGAATCAGTAGCAGAAAGAAAGAAGTAATAAATCCACTGTATAGGTCATTGGTACAGCCCCATCTAGAATACTGTGTTCAGTTCTGGAAGCCATATCTCCAGAAGGATATAAATACATTAGAGACTGTACAAAGAAGGGGAACTAAATTGGTGCATGGCCTACAGCACGAAAACTTACCCGGAAAGACTAAAAGATCTTAATATGTATAGTTTGGAGCAGGGAAGGGAAGGGGGGACATTATAGAAACATTCAAATATATCAAGGTTCTTAACAAGGTACAGGAGGGAAACATTCTTCAAAGAAATATAAATATTAGAACATGAGGACATGCATTGAAACTGGAGGGAAGTAGGTTTAGCAAAAATTTGAAAATGTAGGAAAAACTACTTCATAGAAAGGGTAGTGGATAAGTGGAATAGCCTCCCATCAGAGGTGGTAGAGGCTTAATACAGTAGGGCAATTTTAGCATGATTGGGATAGACATAAGGATATTCTTACAAAGAGTAAAGGACCAAATTGGGTTGGAGCTTACCATAGGATATTAGAAAAAAATGGTCAAACTAGATGGGCCAAGAGTTCTTATCTGCCATCAAATTCTATGTTTCTATGTTTCTATGTCATTTTTTACATAATTTCCATTTGCATTTGAACTATTGCAGGAATGAAGATTATCATTTGATTTTTAAAGGGGTAAACAACAGAAGTGGAGGTGTTGTATTTCATTACATTTTACATTTAAAGAGCTACTTTATCATTTTATGTAAAGACACTATTCTCTCTTGCGCATATGACACTTCATTACATTATTATATTATTGTGTACAAAAATGGTAATGCATCTGTAGCATATGATACTAATACTGTCATGCTGCATCCTACAAGTATACTGATTATTTGCATCTTTTTAAGAGTACATTACAACTGCACATGTGTCCAACTTTACATGAACCCTGAAAATGAAATAAGTAGATCCAGAATATTTTCTGGAATTGTTACTGATGATATCGTGGAGCTCCTTCACTGGGAACTTGAGTAGAATCAAGAATCTACACAATGGAAGCCAAAGGGTTTTCCCACTCCCAAGAGATTTATAACACAACAGTTAGATTAGTAAGACACAAGAATAAAGTCATTGTAAAGTCTTAAGCTACTACTATGTTGAATTTTAGAAACAACATAAATGACAAACAATGTGGAAAACATATACTGCCATTGTTTTTCACTAGATATGGAAAAGTATGTATGACTCAGGGGAGAATAAATTGAGAAACTGTAAGAAAAATCTTGTCACATGTCACATTTTATGGGTAGGTTACTTATCTGGTATCCACCACAACTTAAGCATTATCTTTCTTTTGATACCCATATTTATATATTCATTTTAAGGTTTCACTGACAGCAGGAGCTTTAAAAATCAACAGGCACAAAATAATCTTGGAAATCTTTAGATTTATTAATGAAGAAAATTACATTTTGGATGGTGTGCTTATGCAAAGGTCAGAATTTATGTAGTTTCCATGGGGTCCATTCACTAATAGCCTTCATCCTTCAAAGTAAACGTGTTTCATGTTCTCACCAATAGATGTCAGCAACCTTATGGGTGAACCATTGTGGTAGAACATAGAAAGAGCTATTTCCTCCTCAGACACCACAACAACCCTAATGTATGGGTTAATCCTTAATCAGAGACAGGAACAACAGTTGACAATGCTGGAAGGTATATAGTAGTGTGACTCCTCCTTCCACCTTCATACTTTTCCTTTTTCTACAAAGCTGAGTAATGCAATAGTGAATGTAATGAGATTTTTCATTTTCTGTTATGTTGGCTTACCTATGTTCCCAGGTGTATTCAGTGTGTTCAAATGTTGCTCCCTATGGGTCATTCAAGGACAGGTTTGCTCCCTGGGTCACTCTTTACTACCATTAAGTACTTTGTCTAAGACAGCAAAAATTAAAACAACAGCTACAGCTTCTGCATTTTCAAGCAACATCGCCCAAGCACCTGACATAAGTGCTTGGTCTATCGCACACAAGAGTTTAAGAAACCCATTCCAGGACACTGTGGTTATAGTAGCATGGGGGATGGTCTTAGAACAACCTACCCCTCCAACAATTTTGGATCAAGGACATATTGTTCACCTGAATCTGGAGATTCCCTCTTTAAAGATGTAGAGATTGAGTGGTCATTGTTCACAAGTCAAGGAATTTTGGACAAAGTTATTGAGGTACTATTACAAGTAAGGAAGGGTGCATTCTGCAAGGACACACTTGATTAAGTTTAAGCAAATTATTTATGCAAAGCAGCAAGCTGGTTATTGTTTTACAGACATTGAGCCTGAGTCATTAAGGTGAGCAAAGCATTAAAAAGGAGTAACTTTGCACTTGGGCACAACCATGTTACATTGGAGGTGGAGATAAATTTAAAATGTGGGGACAAATTTATAGTTTGTTTAGAGCATGTCCTAGATTAACTTTAAATTTCAGGTTAAAAATAAAGCTATCAAGTATTTTTATGCTAGATGAAAAAACAGCCGGTATTTAACTTATGTGCAAAATAATAAACTCATTTGTACCCCTTGCATTGTAACATGGTTTGTCCAGGAGCAAACTTACTCCTTTTTTATTGCATTGCTCTTCTTAATGACTCAGTACAATTATCTTTCTAACATCTTATGGATATTGTAGCTTTAGCTGACACTCAGTTTGGAAGATAAATTCTTCAGGTAGTTGATCCTGGGTTATTGCTTGAGTACAACCCATTTGATAGAACTGCCAAGGAGTCTGAAGAGGAAACAGGCAAATTATACTCATCAATTTCATTTTCTCGAAGAAAGGGGTAAATGTAACTGTGGTCTTGTCAAATCACAGATTTGAAACGATTTTGCAAGCATGATTTAAAACAGTAATTTAATTAAAGGCAAAACACGGTGCAATTACTTCTGAGTTTAATTTGCCTATATCTAGGCATTTATTTGTAGGTTTTAAATGACATACAATCTAAACAATTCCTGCTTACCATTACTTCAGTTCTGTATTGACTAACATTGGCCTTTTCCACAATAGGGTTGTAACAGGGACCCTGACATTTTCTTTGCCAGATATCAGTTGTAAAAAATAGGGACTCACAATGCATTTCACTTAGATTTTGACATAAAAAAGAGTAAAATTAAATACCACTCCCCCAACTCAGTGTTGATTTATAAGGGCTAACACTGTATAAAGTAAATTATAAATAAAAATATACTATACTTTCAAGCAATACGGACATTTGCAGATACAATGGCCACCTGTAATATAACATTAACAATGTATACTACACAGTGTAAAATAAATGATTAATAAAGAGATGGACAGAGTGCCTCTCCAAATCCTCAACCATCTTGGCTGTATTGTATATCAAGAAGAAGACCACAAACATGAGGTTTACATGCTAATCTGAAAACCAGCTTCAGGCCTAAGCTGGTGTTTATTAGAGATGGTCACTGACCCCCGTGTTTTGGTTTTGTATTCGGTTTTGGATCTGGATTACCGTCGTGTTTTGGTTTTGGTTTTGCAAAACCGCCATTGCGTGTTTTGGTTTTGGTTTTGTTTTGCTATTTTGTTGGAAAATCAATGTTTTTGGGCCTAAAATAACCCAATTTAGTGCTCCACCTGTTTCATAGATAAGTAATCTAATTGTAAAGCTAATAAATTATCAAAAAAACAGTTTAATTCCTGGTAGGTAGGCCTTCATTTATTCTACACACAAAACAGATTGTCTTCCTCTCCATCTATGCATATTGGCAATGCAGACATCGTCTTTGGATGTATATTACACTCTACACTTATAGTTAAATATGTAAAGAAATGGAAAAAGGCAGTTTGCTTTCTGTCTCTATAGGCCCCCCTCCACTTGTTGAAAAAACCCAAAAAATTCAGCCGTTATAGACTGTACAATATTAAGAGAAATGGACAAAGCCAGTTTGGGGTCACTCTGTCTATGACACCCTAACCTTAAGGAGAAATTGCCTAAACAGCAGCCTTTCAAGACGGTACGTGATATGGAAGTGCCACAAGTCCCTTTCCTCTTTGGGGGTAGATTGCACCCTATACTTACATAGAAAGTTTTAAAAAGATGTTATCGTCATCATCTACAGCTTCATCCTCACCCTCATCAGTGTGTACGTCATCATCATAGACTATCAATTCATCGCCGCTTGAATCTGCCATTAGAGAACAGTCAGTGCTTGGATGTCTTGAATGGTGAAGGCCTTCCTCTTGGAAGATGTAGTTAATTTTTATAAACATCATTTTCTCCACATTTTTGGGAAGTAACCTTTTACGGCAATCCCTGCTGTACACACTGGAGGGTGGGCAGCTTAAGTACTGCAAAGCAAGTTTGTACATGGGTTTCCAAATGGCCTGCTTTTCTTCCCAGTAAGGAGAGGGACTGTCTGACATTTCCATATCAATTACCTCTTGAAAGTAATCCTCCACCATCCTTTGCATGTTTATACTCGTATTGGATGGAGTTATGGGCAAAGTGACACATTTTTGGGAAAAATCCTTCAAACCAGCCCAGATGTTAAATTGTTCTGGTCTGACCCCTGCGTCTTCCCTGCTTCTTTTTGGGAAATTTAATTTTTTACGAGCAGCAGCAGCTTGAGAAAGTGAAGGAGGACACGCCGTCAAGCCGAGGCCCAGTTCAGCGGCCAACTTGCTGATCAATAGCTCCTTGCAAAAGTTCACATCTCGCTCATTTACAAGTAAAGACTCAATGTAGGTCTTAAACCTTGGATCAAGCACAGTGGCCAAAACGTACTGATCCGAGTTCAAGATCTTAATAACTCGAGGATCATTGTGAAGCGAATGAAGTACTTGATCGACAAGGCCAACATACTTTGCTGAATTGCTTGCTTTCAGCTCCTCCTTCATTTTCTCAAGCTGCTTTTTCAATAGTCTAATTAAAGGAATGACTTGGCTCAAACTAGCAGAGTCTGCACTCACCTCACACGTCACAACTTCAAATGGTTTCAGCACCTTGCACAGCACTGAAAGGATTCCTCACTGTGCAAGAGTGAAATACACCCCCCCTCCTTTCCCAATGTCATGGCTTGTGCAATATGCTTGGATGGCATAGCGCTGTTCCTCCATCTTCTGAAGCATGTACAGGGTGGAATTCCACCTAGTTACCACCTCTTGCTTAAGTTGGAGGCAGGGCAAGTTAAACTGCTCTTGGAGCTGCTGTAATCTCCTACATGCTGTGGCTGAATGCCTGAAATGGCCTGAAATTTTACAGGCCACCGAAAGCATCTCCTGCACCTCACGGTTATTTCGTAGGAAGCTCTGCACCACCAAGTTGATGGTGTGAGCAAAACAGGGAATGTGTTGAAAATCACCAAGCTGTAATGCTCACACTATATTGTTGGCGTTATCAGAAATGACATACCCTGGGGAGAGTCCAAGTGGTATAAGCCATGTATCAATCACATCTCTCAGTTTGCGTAACAAATTGTCAGCTGTATGCCTGTTAGCCGGTGATACAAAGAGTGGCCTGCCTGCAGGGCCGGACTGGGACTAAAAATCAGCCCTGGCATTTAAGGTACACAGGCCCACCTCAGTTCCAGCAGGAATGAAAATATGTGCCGCCGCGTAGCGGTGGCGCTGAACACGGCGTGACCTCATTGTGTTGTGGGTGTGGCCAACATGGGGCATTGATACATACATTATAATAATACATTACATTTTAGACAAATACACAGGCCCTACTGTTAGAAGCACACAGCGTTGCCTTCACAAGCAGTACGTTGTGAAGCGGGACATACCTCCCAACTGTCCTTGCAGTCGGACCAAATCCTGACTAAGGGAGACAGTCATCCAAATTCAGGACTGCCCTACCAGATTCAGGACAGTTGGCAGACTGTCCTGCTCTCTCCTACCTGTCTTGGTCACTTTCACCACTTGTAGCAGATGGTTTCTTTAGCTCAGTTCATTCTTGTCTCGAACCTGGAATATTGGATGCCCTATTTTGAAAAAAAAAATGGGTACATGAGATTTAGAAAACTCCAACCAGCCCCAATGTTAAAACAATAGCACTCACGTTTTATAATTAGGCCTACCTCCAGTCCCCACAATAATAATATTCACATTAATTAAGTAGACCAATTTCCCTCCAACCAGCCCCAACATAAAATTAACAGTATACCCATTTACTCAAGACATATTTCCCTCCCTCCAAACAGTCCCAGCAATAAATTAAATAGCATTAAAATGTAATAAATATAGCCATTTTCCACAACCAATCCCGATAATAAATAATTTATATTCACATTCAATAAATAGCCCTTCTCCCCAAAATCAGCCCCATATTCAATTGATAGCCCTAAACCACCCCAGCATTAAATTAAAGGTTCTTTCACCTCACCTTAAATAATTAGCCCCCACCTACACTCCACCATTAAATAGCCTACCTCCCACACTATATTAAGATCCTCCCTTCTCTCACATATTATATTAAAATACTGCGCTCGCGCACACTATATGAACATGGCCAAACACGCACGTACACTATAGCAACATGGGGCCACACATGCACAAAATTAGCCCCACAGCCACACTGTTAGCCCCACTGGTTGTTAGCCCCACTGGTTGTTAGCCCCACTGGTTGTTAGCCCCACTGTCTGGTTGTTAGCCCCACTGTCTGGTTGTTAGCCCCACTGTTTTTCCTCCACTGTTTGTTAGCCCCACTGTTTATTTGTTAGCACCACTGTTTGTTAGCCCCACTGTTTGTTTGTTAGCCCCACTGTTTGTTAGCCCCACTGTTTGTTTGTTAGCCCCACTGTTTTTCCTCCACTGTTTGTTTGTTAGCCCCACTGTTTGTTTGTTTGTTAGCCCCACTGTTTGTTTGTTAGCCCCACTGTTTTTCCTCCACTGTTTGTTTGTTTGCCCCAGTTTGCCAGCCCCACTGTTTGCCACACTATTACTTACACACACAGACACTTACCTTTTTACATCCAGCAGCAGCAGCACCCTGCGCGCTGGTCAGCCAACGGAGAATCAATGACTGCCGACTATGCAGTAATCACATGGGACGGCGCCTGTGGCGTGGTGCCGTCCCATGTGATTACTCACATAGTCGCCAGTCACTGACTCTCCGTCCGCCGAGCAGCGCGCAGGGTGCTGCTGCTCGGCGGACATGCAGAAGTGCCAGATGGCCAGTCCGCCCCTGCCTGCCTGTGACAAATGTTATGTAGTGGTGTAAATGCTGCTGCTGTTTCTGCTGGTGAAGGGGAATGACCAACCCAGTGAGCTGTCACAGTCATATAGTCTTTCGTTTGGCCACTTCCACTTGTCCACATATCTGTGGTTAAATGGACCCTCTACATTTTTACACACTTTTTGGTATAGTTGTGGAATTGCTTTACAGGAGAAATGGTGTCGCGATGGAATTCTGTAATGCGGACACAAAACCTCAATTAACTGTGAAAAACCAGCTGCGTTTATTGTGGAGATTGGAGGCAGATCTAACACTAACATTGCAGCCATGGCGTCTGTGATTCGCTTGGCGTCTGGGTGACTGCTGTCATATTTGCTTCCCCTAGCAAATGATTATTTCACAGTTAATTGCTGAAATGTAGGACTGCTCATTTTCTTGACCTGCCTCTGGGATGACGATTCACCCCCAGCAGCAGCAACAGCAGCAGCAGCATTGGGACTAACGCTTTCTTCAGAGGAATCAATAATAGTGCAGGAGTCATCCAACCTTAATAAGTGGGATGCCGGGCTAACTCCGAGCGCTACTGAGGATATTGATGAGGATGGTGTGGTGGGTGTATTTTGTAGCCGTCGGGATGTCGGTGAGCGGGGGGTCTTAGCTGATGATGGAGTGCTTGTAATTTTTGGTAAGAACTTTCAGCTTTTCCCAACACTTTGCCATGAACTCTCGTTAAATGGCGTAACATAGACGAGGTTCCAAGATGGTTAAGGTCCCTCCCTCGACTGACTGTGGCTTGACATACACTACAAATGGCTATACAATTGTTGTCTGGATTTGGGTAGAAATAATTCCACACATAAGAAGTGAATTTTTTTGTTTTATGCCCAGGCATGACAATGGCCTTTTTCTTGTCACGTGTCAGAACTGCTGCCACTGGTTCAGGACTTATACAAACAACTTCATCCTCAACAACATCCTCATTAGCGCCCTCATCGCCTACACAAATCTCGCCCTGATCCTCTTCTAATTCCGAAGTGGCATCCTCAATTTGGGTATCACCGGCTACACTCGGGCTATTAAGGCACACATCAGCAGAATGCTCACGATTAGACATCCCACAGTTGGATGGACTCTCCACAGGGATTGGTGTAATTTGTGAATCAAAGTAAACATTCTCCTCTAATGCCTTACTGTTATCTTGCAGCTCGGCTTTGATGCGTAACAGTAGTTGTGCACCAAATGTAGGCTCGGTTACTTTTTGGGATCTGCCACTTATAGCCAAAGATGAAGGCCTCATTCTCTCTTTGCCACTGCATGTGTAAAATGGCATGTTGGCAATTTAACTTTTGCTCAGTAACACTTCTTTTTCACTTCAACACAGTAAAAAAAAATTTCGTTTTTGTTTTTTGGACTGATTTCGAAACACTGTGTAGTTTGACATCTCCTTGCCCAGATGACGTACTGGGAACACTAACATCAGGACTGGTGACAGAACCTGGTTGCTCATTCTGATCATATGTGGACTGCTTTGAATCCATTCTGAGCCCAAAGCACTTGTTGTGCTAAAAATTATTTGGTAAGATACTGCTGACAGATAGTAATTTTGACAGCCAGAAATATTTATGCACAATTATGGGGGACACCCCAAAAGCACTGGGGAGTGCTAAAAATTATTTGGTAGATACTGCTGACAGATAGTAATTTTGACAGCCAGAAATATTTATGCACAATAATGGGGGACACCCCAAAAGCACTGGGGAGTGCTAAAAATTATTTGGTAAGATACTTCTGACAGATAGTAATATGGGGGAGGAACACACTTGGAGTCTACTTGTGATATTGGAAACCATCCCAAGCTGTGTAACATTGGGGCTGGTGAAGATATGGGAGGTAGCACAATGCTAGTTTCTTATTTTATTATTTTTCTTTTACAGAGTACACTAGGCATACAAACTGTTTTTTTAAATTAATTGTTAATTTATTGTATTTTAAACTTTTCTAAAGGATGTAATGGTAGAGCAGTGGTGTTGCAGCTAATGGTGGTCACTGGTTTCCCTGTTTATTATTTATTTGCCAAATTTGTGGCGAATTGAGACAATTTATGTATTCTACTGCAGGAAATCTCTGAAGTTCAACAGAATTTCAGAATTGGTCGGATCGATTCACCCAGCTTAAGCCCTGAATCCTGGTCCATTCGTGAATTTATCCTACAATCCCTTATTGCAGACTTGTTTCCTGTATTATGAATCAGTGCATTGGAGAGCCTAAATCCTGTATCAAATATGTAATTTATCCTGCACTGTGCATGCTATTTTGGAATCATGTCTCCCTGTTTCAGTTCTATATCAAGTCCTGTAGATCTTTATCCTATCCTTGGACATGGTAAATGTGATGTCCTGTCCTGGTTTTGGATTACCCTGTCTTCTGCCATTCCTGCCCTTGCAGATCTATTGCTTATTATATACATACTTTCATGTGAGATGTATATGTTATCAATTTTGTACAAAATCTCTACAATTTTCAATTTAAGTTTAATTATATTTGCACCTTCTTAGTGCAGTCAACATCATTTCATCCTATACAGTCCTATGCAATTGTGATTTTTGGGCCAGTTCGATTTGAGTTCAACTGCCACATCTGCCCTACCCTTGAGTTGTGAACCTTGAAATTTAAAGTCATGCCTAAAAGTTTGAGTTTAAAGCTCACAGTTAAAACAAAAGATGTTAAAATGAACTACAAAATGTTGTCTCTTCCAGATTAAGTGGTTTTATTTATTGTAGTGATAAATCTTTTCTTTTATTTCAACTGCTAACTTTCCTGCTCAAATTTGAAGTTCAAGTTTAAACTTTAGATTCATCTTTCTAGCTTAATCCTTAAACATAGTCAAATCTGCTATCTTTATGAAAGTTAGCTAAAAATGTCTAGTCTACCTAAATTTTGAGAATTTATACTGAAGTAAATTTTGGAACTTTAGTGGCAATTTAATAAAACTGTTTGAAACAAATTCAAGCATCTTTGATAAACTGTATGAAGATTGTTTTAAACAAAATATTACATTTTCTATTCAATTTGATTAGTCTGTACATGTTTGACATTCTTCTTACATATTAATAGTGGGAAATAATTACACTGTTTAGTTTACCATTTCTGCCTAATCGTGTACATGCCTGGAAAACACAAATTTTTAGCTCATGAGTTGCCTAATGACTTGGACCACTGATGATCTGTGGTGTCATATATCAGTCTATGAAGGGGTTTTAGGGTCCTTTTAGAAAGAGGCAAATACTGTGAAAAGGTATGCGTGGGCATTGCTACCTCTGAACTAATTCAGAGAAAGTCATTTAGGGATCTATGCATCAATAAGATGTATCACTGCAAATCGCAGTAATGGATATTTAAGCACTGCTTGAATGCATCATGTCGGGGCTACTCTTGGAGCCATGGCGAAATGACCCCTGTGCTGCAATCTAATTTCTTTTCTTACCGGAAGCCTAGTGATGCCGGTGACAGGAGGAAGTGATGTTCGCATGTGCAAAACACTTCCACTGTAACGGATTCTGCAAAGCTGAAGAGGATTTAGCAGAATCCTATAGGAAAGAAAGTTAACACCATCCTGAGATGGCGTTATCTTTCTGCGTAATGCAAGCTTATCAAAGCTTATCAAAGCTCATGCATTGCAGAACTTTGCAGTCCTCATTGTAATCTATAGGGACTGTGAAGACAAACGTAAAGTGGTTTACGTCAGGAGAAATATATGCCAACCAGACCAATCTCTTTTGTAACATTACAAACTAGGAATTACCCTTGGGAAGCATCACAGTCTACATTGTCCACTGTTTTTCCCAATGAGATGTATGTTAAATGCTTCTCAAATATGGGCCCTGGACACACACCTTCATTTATAACCTATTTGCTTCAAATTGGTTTCATTGGATCAAATTTCAGGAAACCAACATATATTAAGATATTATTATGCTATAAACTACTTCAAGGTCTACAAACTACATCTTTGCAAAAAAAAATGGAATGTTCGGTATTGTTGCTACCAAATAATAATAGTCTGCTGCAATCAATTTGGTTCCAACGCACAAAAAAGATTTAATAGCAAGATGTAATAAATCACAATAAAAGAATAAAGTACAGCCAATACATACTCAGCACACTGGATCCAACAGTCATTCAGTCCTGAAGCCTGTGGTCAAAGTAAACCGAATGATGGTCACAGTGCCTGGTTTATATACAATTTTTGGCACATAAAAAACAGTGATGATGTCATAAAGTAAACAAGACAATTGTAAAAGAATTCTCCATTGGTTCAGGACAGTCCAGTACAAAGCAGGTCACAGGTTAGTTCAAATGATGCTCTCCAAAGGTGGGGGGGGCAACTCACTCCAACTGTTGCCTACATGTCTTCCCTCAAGAGCCCACTGAAATACTGGTTCAACCCAGCCTATTAGCATTCCAAACACAATATCATTTTGAGCATTAATCCTTTATCATCCTTTATCATCCATAGCTAGAATACGCAGGGTGCGATCGCTTAGCCGATAGTAGCGGATTTCTGATGGTAAAAAGTGGATTAGTGTGACACCAAACATGGTACATTTCCTATATCCTGAACCTTAGATGCCAATAAAATGGTTTTAACATTATTATATCAAACTGTTAAATCTGTAACATTTGAATATAAAGACTATGTGCTGGAACTTTATTAAAGTGAATATATTTACAAATGTAGAAGTGAATGTAAATGTATTTACAAGTGTTCGCTAGAATGATTGTGTAAGTAGCCCTTCCACGCCATAGCGTATCATTTGCTTATTTTTTCATAAATTCAATCAAATCGAAGTTTATTAATTTGAAACAACACTTCCAATTATTTGACTTTCACAAAAGGAATACCTTCCCTCCTTATTTTTTCTTTTCCCCTGTCTATTTCTGTTAATTCATGTGCCTTTTTTTTTTTATATTTAAAAGGAAAAAAATCCGAAATGCAGATAAATCTTTTATGCAATGTCAGAGATATATATTTGCTCTGTGCTGGACTCTCCAATAAATAATTATTTTATTTTATATTTATTTATTATTTTTAAAAACTGAAATCCTAATAGTAGACAGACCATTCCATGTCCCTGAACTTACTTACTCAATTACATACTTGTCTGCTTTGGGTGGGATCATTTACATTACACATTTTTATGAATAAAACATGTCTGTTATTAGTCTGTTTCACAAACATCTGTTTTACATTCCAAGCAAGTTATTATAGTTCATATATATTGTATAATGTGCCACTACACCATCTGTTTAATGATGAATTGATTAAAATGACTGTGTTGTTGTTCATTAACAGTTATATATGTAGACAGTTTGATGCTTGCTAGTGAACACAGTTTGCTCATTTCTCATAAGTTTATTATAATTGGAGAACCATATTATGTATTATGTCCCTCAAAGGACTGGTAGCAAACATGCATAATTACAGGTGTAAAGCACAACCGACAATCAATCAAAATCATATAGGCCAGGCATGTCAATCTCAGATAACTCATGGGGGTATAATGCGTAAAAGTGAGTGACACACTGATTCTAGTGAGGGCTGTATTTAATACGTAAAAATGAATGTTGCATTGTTTGTAGAGGTTAGCAGAATATTTATTTTTGTAATAGCAGTATAAACTAAATAATTTATTTTAAGACTTATTATTGCATATTTTCTTAATTATATAATTACCTGGCAAATGTTCATATATTAGGTAAAAACACAGGAAGCAATTACCTGATTTGGGTTGTCATAGTTTGACTACGGCCAAAACTGCACAAGTATATAAAATTATGTTGAATTAAAATACATCAAATCTAATTGTTTTTTTTAAAAAAAACACTATAACACTCAGCATAATATGGACACTTCAGCAATGACTGAACCCTTTTATCATATTTTTTAGTAGCAGATATCTATGTAAAACAATCCTGCACATTTCTATCATCATTATAATATCAAAATGTGGGTCATATATGGTAATTCAGCTGAGGTTTTTAATTAGCATGAGTTAAATGAGTAACAATATAGCCACTGTCATGTTTATCAATGGTTGTGGAACCAGTAGTATTCTGGTCAAATAATAACTCCTTTTTATAATTTAAAAGCATACCCTGCCAAGTCTGATAGTTCATCACCAAAAATAAAGTAAGCCCTGGTCTGCACTCAGGGCCTCATTTAGAGTTGGACGCAATTTACACTGAAATCGCAAGTGCAAATTGCATCTCGCAATTTACACAGTATTTAGAGTGGCAGGAGTCTTTATATCCGGGCAACTTAGAATACTGTGCAAATTGCACAAACATGCCTCTTTATCTGCCTTATGGGCTGGCGTGCAAGTGTATCATGCACAGCGCCCCGTAAAGCAGATAATTAAATAAAAAATAAAAATGTAAAAAACTAAAATAAAAAATTATCCCTTTTCCCTCCCAAACAGCACAATGGTTGGTTATGCTGTTTGGGAGGGGTGCATATCTTTTTTTTTAGCATGTAAAGAGCGTGAACGCCTTTATATTGCGAGGCTCGCCCACTACCTCCCCCATTCCACCTCTCTAAGCGCAGAGAGGTACAACGGGGAGATCCGTCTCAGCCGGAGTGCAAACTGAGACAGATCTTTGGCCAAATGTGCTTTCTTGTGCTGAACTAAAGAACTTGCGTTCGACTCTAAATGAGGCCCTCAATGTATATCTAGATATACATTGCAAATGATCCACCTCTGGTTTAAGCCTCAGGAATCAATAGAGAGAGTTGTTTCTATTTTAGATGAATGGAGCTCATGTGGTAATGTTTTCTTTCTTCAGTTTTCAGGAGGGTAATTCATGTAGATTTGCTGTGTTCTATTGGAAATCAATAAGGTGGCTCAGCCTTTAAACCTTTAAAATTCTGCTATGCTCTTCTTGCAGACCAAAACTGTAACCCATTTTATAGATTTGATCTGTGGTAAATCTATGTTTGCAGCATGTACATTAACGCCCCTTTTTATATTTTTGAACTTTGCAGCAGCACTGGACACTGATCTTAAACGACCTTAAGATTGGTTATTTAGCCTTCTCTACAGAGGTTTACTCAAAACATATGATTACATTTAATTGCAAACAGATATAAGTTTATGTAATAAATAATGTTTCTTAGTATGCAGTGGTGCTTTGGGAGTGACAATCCATATGATTAGTAGGCAGTTTCCAAGAACATCTGTCTATTAGTATGTTCAACAGTTATATTCAGCAATATAATACAAGCTGAAGTTTAAAACATGTAACACTATTATATCCAATCTTGAAGAGTGTACACAACAATTAGTTAAAGGTCAGAGTAAAATAACAAAGTGTAGTAATGAGCAAAAATAATTACCATATATCAATATTTAATGCTAATTCTCAGCAGAAACACAGAGTCAGCTGTTTGAAATGTTCAGCAAAATGTTACTTACGCTATAAACAATATGAATGTGCTTACAACATGTAGTTATTATATTCCTGCACATTATTTTTCATAAATATTCCAAAAAATATTTCTTCCTGCTACGAGCAAACTGACAAATATTTGCAACCTGTCACCCTATTTTCTACACCCTTAATAGAGTGTGTGTGTGTGTGTATATATATATATATATATATATATATATATATATATATATGTATGCATGTATATATGTATGCTCCATTCCGCAGCGCCGTACACAGCACAAACAGTAGATTATACAGGGTGAAACATACCTGAACAATAAACAAAGAATACCAAAACTTCAGAAACTCCAGGCAGGCTAATGCAGTAAAGACGGATCAGAAGAGCAGGTATGGAGACAAGAGGGAAGAGGGCCCTGCTCAAACCAGCTTACATCCTAAGGGAGGGTAAACAAAACTCAGGCACAAAGGCAGCCAGTTGAAGTATGTACGTAGGGAACAGGGGGCCGGGAGGAGGGAGGAGAGAACGAGTGGAGAAGATGAGGGGGTTAGGTGGAAGGTAGGTAGGCTTTGAGGAACAGATGAGTTTAAAGTGCCCATTTGAAGGAGCACAGATTAGGAGAGAGACGGATGGAGCGAGGGAGGTTGTTCCAGTGAAGGGGGGCTGCACAGGAGAAGTCTTGGATTCTGGAGTGGGAAGAGGTGATCAGAGTGGAGGAGAGGCGACGGTTATTGGCCGAGCGCAGGGAGCGGGCAGGAGTATGAATGGAGAGGAGGTTAGAGATATAGGGGGCAGTAGACTAGGAGAGCGCCTTGTAAGTGATGGTCAGGAGTTTGAAAAGGATTCTGTAGAGGATGGGGAGCCAGTGTAAGGTAAGGCAGAGAGGGGAGGCAGAGGAGGAGCGGCGAGAAAGGAAGATGAGTCTTGCAGCCGCATTGAATATAGAGGGTGGCGAGATGGAAGAGGGGGAGGCCAGTAAGGAGGAGGTTACAATAGTCTAGGCGGGAGATGATGAGTGCTTGGATGATAGGTTTAGTGGCCTCCTGAGAGACGAAATGCCGGATTATGGGCGATGTTGCAGGTTGGAAGCGACAGGCTTGGGCAAGGGATTGAATGTGGGGGGCAAAAGAGAGAGAGGAGTCAAGGGTGACACCAAGGCAGCAGAGTTGGCTGACAGAGGAGATGGTTGTATTGTTAACAACAATAGAGAGGTCATGGTGGGAGGAAAGACAATATATATATATATATATATATATATATATATATATATATACATATATATATATACTCTATTAAAGGTGTAGGAAATAGGGTGACAGGTTGCAAATATTTGTCAGGTTGTTTGTAAAAATATTTTTTGGAATATTTATGAAAAATAATGTGCAGGAATATAATAACTACATGTTGTAAGCATATTATATATTTATATAAATATAGTGACAAAGTCATGGGATTACTGCTGGACTACAGAGATATTTGTCCCAGGTCTCCTGCCTTGTGTACACTAATAGTTGGGAGATTGTTTAGCTCTGTGATGAACAGCTTTTCCCAGAGTTTCACAGCAGACTAATTAAGAGTTGCACCTGTTTGGGGCATGTAAAAGGTTACAGATCTGATCACTTTGTCTCTCAGAATTGGGGAGGAGGTAGATGCCTCCTGAGAGCACCTGCTAAGGGTGAGCAAATAACCTTTGTTTGGCATTTGAGACTGGTACACAAGGTCTCAGACTTGATAGAGGAATGTTTAGTTACTGTTGGACAGGCAAGGCTTTTTTTATGTTAAATTTATTTGCATGTGCTCAATAAAACTGGCTGAGGTCAGTTGTACCAGAAATCCTGCATCTTCGTGATTTATTGCCACTGTTCAAGGCCATCTACCCCAGGTGATGGTACCTCTTCCTATGATTATGTGTCAATATATATATATATATATATATATATATATATATATATATATATACATATACATGTATATCCTTAAATTATTCCTTTAAGACCACAAATAATTTTATCTGCTTTAAAGGTGACATCATGTACAGCTACAGCCATGTTATCTCATCGGAATTCTTTCAAATCACTTTAATAAACATTCGGTTTTACAGCTGTATAGGAAAACAGACGGTCGAGTAATCCTTGTTGGTGTAAGTGGTATTGGGTTTGTGGTGGTCGGTATAACGTACCTTACCCGAGGATGTGGCATGACAGTATTAGTAGCAAATGCTAAAGTCACATTACCCTATTTGTAGACAATATAATAATGTAATAAGGTGTCATGTACACAAGAGATCATCTTGTTTTGAGTTGTTAATAAATGTGAAATTCATATTCTCAATATAATAATCAATTAAATACAAGCACAAATACAAAATATAGATTAAATTGAATTAAATGCAAACATCTGTTGTTTCCTCCTTTAAAAATAAAATAGGAATGTAGGTTCCTGCAGCAATTCAAATAGAAGGGTCAATTAAGTAATGCAACTGCTAATTATTTCATTACTATCAGTTGGAGGGGTCAATACACAATCAGCCAATTTCAGGCGGACAGATAGTGTTGTTGATAGTCATAATCTACAGCACCCTCAAGAGATAGGCATAAAGAGACCTAAGTCAACATTATCTAAAAAAAGAAAAATCCTGGTGTCCATCTTTAAATGAGCCCCATTACCAGAACTGTCTTGCTCACTCTTGCATTGCACACATATAATATAGTACACATCTTAAATATCCCTTTAAATCAGAAGAATTTACAGACTAAAGTTAAGAATGTAATTCTAGGGCAGAGCTGCTTCTGTGAAAATAGCTAAGGACAGAATAATGGTTGCAGTCTCTTTTCCTGATTCCATTTTGCTGCACTTTTATTGTAGTTATTCAGGAACACACATGACAATCTTGACATTTGTGGTTTGAATCATCTCTGCACCTTTTAAACTTTTAAATTTGTATAACACTTTTTTCAATGAGATTTTGAGCTGTACACAAATGCTATTACTTTATTTTAAATAAATGTATATATTTGCCTAATAACTGTAGGAGCATAAGAAGAGTATAACAACATCAATTTTTCATTCCATGAGAATGTGTAGTCTTTAATATTTGTATTATTGATGTATACCAAAAATGCAGGGATTGGTTCACCTTTTTAAAATGCAGAATTTGAAAGGGTTAAATTCCTGTTGCATATCACATTCATTTTTAATTCAGCGCCATTTTATTGTAAACTGTCACTCACTGGGATTGGCAATGAGAAATATTGTGGGTTTTTTGCCTATATTTAGTAAAATAAGTTTGATACTGGTGTCTGAATAAAGAAAATGTATTTACTACAAAAATGGGGCTTTGACCATGCATACTTTACCTATTAAACATCGAAAATGCTGATATGCAGAACAAACACTGAGGAATGTAATGTCAAGGCCTTGAGGAAATTAAGTTTCATACCTTCACTTGAGTTGATGGATAGGCAATGATGACATTTTGAAGCTTTAGGAAGCTAATATAAACTCCAGAAGGCATGTTGGAATATTGCAGTTTTACATGACAGTCTGACAATTTAGTGTTAGAAAATACTCTTCGGTTTATCAATGTTTACTCAAGCTATTATTATGTTACCTTTTTTATTCGTACGTCTCAAAAATTACATTCTTGATGCTTTAGCTAGAAATCATTCAGACATTAGAAAGCATGCTGTGAATCTAGCAGTATCATAAAGCAAGAAGACTGACATTGAAAACTCCTTAAATGTGACATGAACTATTTATCATGTTCTATATGACATGAACTATTTATCATGTTCGTATATAGTTGAGGCAGATCTGAATAACAACACATGCCCTTAGTTTAATTTTAGTCAAAATGAACAAGATAGTCTATAAAAAGAAGTCTAATGGAGTAGATAGTTAAGTTGGTTATTAAGATGCAGATGTATTTTATTTGAAAGAAAAAAAAGGAATTACATGTGTTTATGTTGATGGATGATTATAGTAGTAATATGAATGAAATACGAAGCAGTAAAATGACAGCATAGCTAAAGCCAATATTAAAGTCACAGGACCTGATTAATCACCAAATGCAAAATGAACATAATGTTGTTCTTGTTTTGTTTTTTAAAATGGCATCTGATATACTCGCATCCATATTCAGCAAGGTGTGAAAGTGAAGATACATCTGTTGATGAATATGGCTCTAGGTCCACTTTGCTCTAATAGATAGAACACTACAGGATACATCCAATACATGTGTTGAATATAAAGTCACAAAAGAACGCACAGAAAAAAATTCAAACTATTCAAGTAATGTCACCTGTTAATATAGTCATTAATGACAAAACATTGAAAAAAATAAATGTTTTGTTTTAAATGTATTTTTTCAATGAACTACATTTATTAGGATGTTATTAATGTCTACTCTACATAAAATAATTTTATACAGTTGCTTCAGATTGTAAACACATGTTCTAGCATGCATACTATATCACCACTAGTAATCAGCACTTAGACTAGACCGACGGTGCAAGTGATACGATCCTAAAACACGTACTTTATGCCTAAAGCTTGAATCGGATGTTGCGTGTGCTAGAGCTTGGCACACCGTTACTGTACATTGACTACGTGCATCCGCCCATTCCCCTCCCCATTCAGCCCCTGAAATTGTAGGCAGTACTAAGTGTCACATCAGTCCCTGCCCCACTGGAGCTTACAGTCTAAATTCCCTAATATACACACACATTCACACAAAGACAGACAGACAGACAGGTAGAGACTAGTGTCAATTTTGATAGCAGCCAATTAACCTACCTGTATGTTTTTGGAGTGTGGGAGGAAACCGGAGCACCCGGAGGAAACACAGGGAGAACATACATAGTCCACACAGTTAAGGCCATGGTCGGGAATTGAACTCATGACCCCAGTTCTGTGAGGCAGATGTGCTAACCACTAGGCCACTGTGCTGCCCCTCTGTGGGGTTCTCCATAGCTTCAAGCATGCCCTTAAGACTCATTTGTTTACTAAAGCCTATTAGCCCTCCTCCTAACTTCTTTTCCACTGTTTTTGCCTGCACTACACCATCCTATTTGTGTCTTCCCCTTCCCTTTAGGATATAAGCTCTCACGAGTAGGGCCTGCTTCACAAGCCCCCTTTTCTTGAGCCCAAATTTACTACACATTGGACATTACTCTCACTCTTACTCACTATTTTGATTGATTAAATGATGTATTATGTTAAGTATTATGGTTTGCTGCTGTCTGTGTATAGTATACTACTGTAAATTTCTTGAGCAGCACTGTGGACCTTTTGTAGTGCCTTATAAATAAAATATGATGAAAAAAAATAATATTAATAATAATAATACATCTAAGAAGGAAAGGTTTTGAGAAGAGATTTGAGGTGTATGAATGGGTGGTCTTGTTGTGAGGGATTGAGTAATTGAGAAATATGAAATGGATTCTGTAAGAGATGGCAAGCCTGTGTTTGCAAAGTGGTACAGTAGATGTAGAGCAGCAAAATTGGAAGATCAGGCTTGCCTCAGCATCTATTTCATTCCCAGGAACCGGTAACTGGACAGTTTAACCTAAGGGTTAGCGTTAGGGTTAGGGATAACCCTAACGCCATTGCCGCTTTAAATTCAGAAATCTCAATGTTGCTCAGTTTTGTGCCATAAAATTTAAGTGCCAGCATGCAGTATTTCCATAATTTCTACCAGTCTGTATGGCAGTGGGGTCGAAAATGTCCTCTGTCTGTTTTAATGTAACTGCACTTAAACCATGTCACTGTTATTGTAATCTGAATTGTTTTGTCTATATACTTGTTGATGGTATTAGACTAGTTGGAATAACGTACCCCATTCAGGATTAAGCAAAACACTGCTCTAGCGAGCAATGTTGATACCAGGAGGCATATCAGCTTTACATGAAGGAAAGGCAAGAAAAATAAAGAGGGTAAGAAACAAAATGAGGCAGATACAAATGGGTTTACAATTTAGTTTTTTATTTACATTTGCATACTATTAAGATATGTAATCAAATTCCAATTTGCAACTGGTACATACTTGCTTCACCAGGCCACATAAGAAAGGAAACATGTGCATCGTGGAAGCAAATGCCCAGACTTGGGCATTTAGTTCCAGTAATTTAATTAAAAAACAGTAAAAAAAAATAATATTTATTCATTTTTTTTGGTTATCGCCATCCTGAGATGTGATAAGAGAAGAAGAAGGATTGCAGTGTAATACACTAACCTCTAACTACAATGACCTACGTATTTTCAATGGATACAATCTGATACATTGTCACAACCTAATACTGGTAGTATGTTGTTTGTCCTGTTCATTTTGCCACTGTCAGCCTAGGCTATGAGGGTTGAGAACACTTTGTGAGGGGCAGAGGCAGACTTTATTGTTTATATATAGTGTATATATATTCTTTTAATTTTTTAACACACTTTCCCTGCCCCTAGGCACCTGCAATGAATATGCCCACTGACAGTCGTATCTGCGTTTCCTTGCATGTAAACATTATTATTATTATTATTATCCTTTATTTATAGGGCACCCAAAAGGGTCTACAGCACCACAAAGAGTGCATACAACAAAATAGTACACATAATTACAGAACAATACAATTAGTACATAGCAATACAAATCACAACCCGACTATGAATAGACGAATTGAGTAATAAGGTGCATATTCAGAACAAGCTGAAACCTGTGCGTGGGCACGGCTAACAAGATCCCTAATTGAGGTGCAAAGCAAGGGAGATGTGGATTCCAGTTGCAGAGAGCATAGAAAGTCATAGGTAAGAAAAAAAGGAGGACAGGAGGGTAGAGGGCCCTGCTCGTGAGAGCTTACATTTGCATGCCCCCTTCCCTCCCCCGTTCTGTATTTCCAATCATAAGGAGGCGCGAGTGTTAGATGTTACCAACCCTGCATATGGATGTATGAGTATGCTATTTTGCTTGAACAGTGCAAATTAGTGTAATTTACGCTAATCAAACAGGTGTACTGTCAACTTAGCATCAGCCTCTTATTGTTTTTTCCAGAATGAATAAAAAACATCTTGTGTTACATTTTTGAATATTTTTTTACCTTAATTTATACAACAATTAATACTACTCTTTGAGACCCCTTGTTTGGATCTCTATAATATTTCAGCTGAACTCTCTAGAAAACTAAAACAGCTTGTTAGTTTATCATACAATTTGCGTATTGGATAAAGTGGTTTGAATTTTTATAATTTTTTTAATTTCTTATCTTAATATGAATAAAGTACCTGTGTATCATTTTTTTTTTTTTAGCTTTTTTACATATTTTATTTTATATTAATGTATAATTCTATTAATTAATTAAATATTTTTTAACTAGGTGAAAAATGGAAAAGTTACGTGAGACTCTGAAATTTGTTTTCAATTATCAGCTTTAATAGATCCAGTAAAAATAGCAATAGCAGTAACTGACAAGCAACCTTCTTCTACTGTAGATTCATTTTAAATGGATCTACTATTGTTTCCTTGCAGGAAATTAATAATTAATGTATCTTGCTTCTGTCCCTACCTTTAGAAGGTTTATTGAAGATGTCACCAAGTGACAAAAGGTGACTGACCATTTAATAATGTGGATGTGCTCCAACTTTGTATAACTTTGATTTATATAATACAATGTTAAATTTTGACTAAGCTAGAAGTAACATACAATTCTTCTTCATGCATCTATAATAAATAAAATCATGGACCAGTAGAATACCTTGTCTCTACATACATACATGGAACATGTAATATTATAATGTTCATTACAGTATATAATTTACATATCATTCTCTATTTGTAAAGCATACAAAATCTATGAACGTTTTAGTTTTGTTAATTCATTTTAAAATTTCAAATTATTTTGACTCAGACAATGCCCCCTTTTCACATGAATCCTATTTCTTAGTGATGCGTATTGTATTGAGTCTTTTACTTTTATGTCAATGTGTTCAGTTCTATGACTTAAGAAAATCAAATCCACTTGTATATTACAAATATTTATTCAGACTTTTTTATCTTTAGAGTAAAACAAAATCTTCTACAAATTTAAACGATTAAGCTTTTCCAGTAAGATTGGTTTTACAGCTTGTAGCAGCAAGATGCACTTGAAGTTAGTCTGAAAGCCATTATTATGACCTTGCATTGACCACATTCTATGAAGTGCTACATGATCAGGGACAGGGAAGTTGCTTAATGGAAGTTATATAGTAGCTAGATGTATCCTTGTCACACTTCATCTAAACTGATACATTGCAATGGTCCACACTGCTCAGACCTGGCAATTACTGTCCAATTCCAATCTATTCCACACTGCCACTATAATGAAAAATAATTAGGAGCCTGAAAATGAGTTTTCGCATGAAATGGTTTCAGTGCTTGGACACAATCGCCTTTGGCAGATGGCTGTGGGTTTACTTTAATATAATAAAGACAGTTAATCATCTCTAAAGAGTGCACTGAATGAATAAACTTTTAACACTAGTTTCTTTATTGAAACTCTTAGACTGATCAAGTGCTTAATTCTCAGGAGTTTAAGTTCAGGTTGTTGAATTTTTATGAGAATGTATAGATTAGGTCTTACTTTTCTTAGAAGAGAAAGAGAAAGATTGATTTCAGAAAATGAATAATTGGTCAGTAATTGTTTGAAAAGGTACTAACTGACAAGAAAACTGTCAATTTTGTATTCTGTCTAAATTATTAAAGACCTATAGTACACAAAAACACAATACTCTACCAAATATATATACTCATTCAAGTTACAAAAGCTAAAGTATGAAAAACAGAAGCAAGAATTCAGTCCTTCTGCACTGACCTGCCCTATCCATTTAATACTTAATTTTAGTCGACAAGCTTAACCTAGAAAATGCAGAAATTTAAAATCATCATGGTAGTTCCCAGTTAAAATTTCAGCTTAATAGATAAAATAATGGAGTCAATGTTAAACTTAAATATTATGCATACTCTTTACAAACAGGCATGTTTCTTCAAACCATTTTCAATATATTTTCAGAATATAAAGAAATAAAATTTCAACCATGCACTACATGCATATACTCTTTTTATATGATTTCTGTCCTAGTGGGCATTTGAGAATTTTAACATGTTTACAATGCTTAAAGGAAGAAACAAAAAGAGTGCAGCACGGCTCAAAAGTAATATTAGTCCTTGTCATAATGTTATTAGACTGATTTTACACCATTACACCAAATACTTGTACATATTAATGTAGATCATCCTCACTAAAGCTGCTACTCAGCTTGTGTTTATCAGTATACGCAAATCCTTCTCCATCTATCTTCCCTGTCATGCCTCACTAACAATTACTAACATTTACTCTTTTAACCTCATCTATAGTGTGTCCTACTCTACCTTCGTAACTTGCATAGCTTAGGATAATTTGCAAATGTAGACTCAAAAGACTCAAAAGACTATGTACTATGTATATCACTAACAGCTTAAATGATAATTTCACCCAAAATTAAATAATAGTATTGAAAGGAAATCCCATACGAAGTCAAAGTTTACATGATGGGACATTCATACTAGTTTGGCCTGGCAAACACTTAGAGTACAGAGCCTAATGGAGTGGGACCACTATAGGCATCATAGACCTCACATGATACACTAAATTGTGCATACTATTTAAATTTGATTTTTATTTTTTATTTCATCTAATTCTCCACTCATTAAATGTCAAATTGGAGTATGTTCCATTTATAATTATCAAGATCCATGCAGTCATAGCTTTGTATTCATTAATATGATGGTGAGTTGGTCCCAAGATATTTATAGGATAGGTAGTTTACATATGCTGCAAGCTAGTGTTATATTTTTAAATAACAACACATGAAAATTCATGATATTATGATAACGAATAATGAATTATTCATCATCATCATCATCTATTTATTTATAAAGCTCCACTAATTCCGCAGCGCTGTGCAGAGAACTCATTCACATCAGTCCCTGCCCTATTGGAGCTTACAATCTAAATTAACTACTAGTATTACTATTCTTTATCATTGTAAATAAATTGTAATTTTTATTGCAATACTCATATTTTAAACAGTTTTAGAATCAATACCATAACCCATGATACAAATACATGAATACATTTTCAATATCAAATTGAAGTTAACAGCTTTATAGCGATAAATAATAATTAAAATTAATTACATTACCAGTACAAATCTGATTATATGTAGCACAATAAAAATATGAGGTATCAGTTCATATAGCAAAAATGAGAACCCTTGATGTTGGGTTGAAAGCTTAAATATTTTGATCTCAACCGATTCTTCATATTTCTATTGTGCTTGATATATTCAGATTTATACTACTACAGTTAATGTTGTAGCAGTCACATGGGAGCCCTAAGCATATATGATTGAATTAGATGAGAATAATGAGTGATTACTTATTTTTTGTTTAATGGACAGTTGGCTATCTCTGATTTAGTACAATAATTTCTTGTCATCTGGTATTGTGCTGTGGGATTTCTTCTTATAAAATCATGGTAATGTTTCAATCATAACTATTAACTTTAAAATTTATTACTAATGCAGTTATATCTATTGTATATATCTATATTTCTGGGTGTAATATGTTATGCAAAATATAATTTACAATCAATATAGTCAAGGCTAAAAAAATAAATAGTATAAAACAGTCATGATGAGTTCAAAAACAATTGAATTCCTCAAATTTCAGACAGTGGGCTTTATGTACTAATGTGCATAGAACCCCTGATTCTCTCTAGTTTATTTATGAGCAGAGTGGTATCATATATAAGAAATTGTTTCTTACATACAACACTGCTCTACTCTAAAAATGAAGCAAAAACATCTGATCACTGCCACCTCTGATGAGATTCATGATTTCTCTGCACAGAAAAGGGAGGGGCCATCAAACTTGTGCTATTACTCCACTCTGAATCTTCTCCTCGGGACACTCCTCCAAACTATCAGCTGTGCAAAGTGGTACCGATGAGGCAGATGCTGAAGAAAGAGTGGAAATGTATCACTATTTCCTAAATATGTTTGCCTTAGAACATAGACAACAACCTGTTGTCTAGTGACTCTAGTTCAAAGGTGCACAAAATTTGTTTGGTATGGAAATTGGAGGTAACAATCTATTTTTGGTGTCCACTGATTTTCAGATATTTAATATATTTTACATGGGACTGATTTTTATGAAGTCACAGAACAATGACACACTTGACTCTAAAGGTTCTCAGAAAATTTCATATTTACACTTTTGGACCTATCTAAAAATATTAAACTCAGCATATAAATGCAACTAATGTCCTCAAAAGGTAAAAAAAAAAATAGTAAAATGCTATTAGTGTTTCGGCAAAGTAGATAATTTATTATGTTGAATGCAACTACCAGCCCATAAAAATTAATAAATATGAGTGTGTATTATCTTCATATCCCAAATATTGCTATTAAAAAAAATATTAGACATTAAACCTGGCGAATGACCTGAAATATTTTGAGGGTAATAATGGAAAAGCATTCAAATAACAACATGACCTGACCAAATGTTTTAGATATATTACCTTGAATGCATTGTCGGAAAGCGAAAAATGACTGAATAATCATTTGTCCCCCTTGTTAAAATGTGCTGTCAGCATGATAAGCTCTGACATTTCATTTTCTCACTCTGTGTTTTACAGCTCTGTCTTTTACCAAAGTCAAACACAGACTCAGTCAAACTCAGGATTACTTAGTTGAAGTGACTAGGGATAGTGTCTATTATTGTCTGTGACTGTGACACCACAGTTCAAATTCCCTAATTGACACTTGTCACTTGTTAAGGGATGAATTTCATTATTTGTAATGGGTGTCCTGGGACCACTGTACATACATTCCCCTGAAGGGGTACTAAACCTTTTGGAGACATTTGGACTCAAATATGTTTTCCGTACAGTGCACCCATGCGAGTCAAATGCTTGTGAGTGGGTTCAGGCATTACTTCAGATTTTAACATGTTCCACAAAATGACACAAGTTTTCTGAGTGATTTTACAAATGGTTATTTTTCCAAGAAAGAAACTGAAATGAGAAAATAAAATATATTATACCATTATGTTTCTTTCAATACAAATGGGTTTAAGTGTTAAATGACAAAAGTACAATGACCATCCTATGTCATCCACAATAACATGTCCAAATTTCATTTGCCATTAGTGCTGTACAGCTGGATCTATCCAATGTGTGTGCCAAATCAATCCACCTTTCTCTAGTAGCCAAATTTTGAAATTCAACCGAATTTCAGATATTTGCAAAATAATTAGCAAATCAGTCCAAATTTGCCAAATGTTGAGAAAATAAATACTACCAAGTGGATATTCAGGCACCTCCCCCCTTGTTTACAAAGCAGCAGTGACCAGCAATAGTTTACTACTGGATCACTGTTGCTAAAATATTATTTTCTGAAGGCTGGTCTGGCAGGGGTAATGGTATAAGCGCATCACCCAAAATATCCTGGAATGACAGGAAAGGCACTTTTTAAAGAAGAATAAATAATGAAATAGTTAAAAAATGGATCTCATACTCAATGCACAATATTTAATAAAACTAACAGCATCACTCCCTCACACCATAAATCCATTACAAATCCATGTCAAATACTCCCTGCAGAATGCTGCACAAGCAACAGTATAATTGTAAGTATAACTAAAACACAATCACTGAAAATATATAGGCAGTAAAAACCATTACTAACGGGAAACTATCATCATAACACAGATTATAATATGTGAAGTAAATATTTCTTGGTATTAACTTGTTGTAAACTTTGTGTCACCACAATAATTATATTAAAGAGCGTGTTTTCAACTGTTACTAAGTAGTTGTGAAGCAATTTTAGCAATAAGTGACGATAAAACAATGGAAACAAATGTGATCCCACTTTCTGGGGTATAATCGATGAACCACTGTAGAACAAGGTCAAACTTGCAAGTGGATATCATAATAAAATTACTTATGCAAAAAGATCCAAACATATAGTAATAGTATCTTCAATTCAAATCTGCAGACCGTGTTCATGATCACTGCAATCTTAATCCAAGCTGGTAGCTGATGAGCAGATGGTTTATCCCTGAATGAGCAATGCTACAAACATCTAAGGATTCGGCAGCTGCATATGTAAACCCGACAGAATGATATCTGATTAGGCAACACACTGATGCCTCCTCCTCAGTGTCTTTCAATAGATATAAAGGGGACTCGAAGGTGTTAATGAAACATTTTCAACCCTATGGATCCACAAATGATGTGATTTCAAAAGCGAACCGTGATCTAAAATTGAGATGATTGCTACCCAGATATATGAAGCTCCAACAGACAACTGATCACTGGTCAGCTGAAATGACCTCTGTAAGCGTTTCCATGCTTGTTGCGGATAGCATCTCTTCTTCAACATCTTAGTGTGTATAGAAGAGACTCCAGGATACTAATCAGATGAATTAGCAGATTTGGTATAAGTACAGTAGGTAACTGATCAGCAATCTTTATTACATTTGTAATAGTTCCTGGGCGCCATTGAATTTTCTTTTGTTTTATTAGATTTTCCATTTAGGGGAGTGCAGTCTCCTGTAACTGGCAGCTTTGTACTATAATTATACCCAGCACAGAAAGGTATTATATTTTATTATTACAAAAAACTAAGGATGAGCGGGCTCGGATGTCTGGAATCCGAGCCCACCCGAACAGTGTCATTCCGAGTCAGATCCGAGCGATGTCCGGGTATTCCCGCCGATTCCGAAACATAAAACGAGGCTCTGACTCATAATCCCGCTGTTGGATCTCGCGATACCCGGATCCTTTAAATTCCCCACTTGCCGCCGCCATCTTCACTCGGGCATTGATCAGGGAAGAGGGAGGGTGTGTTAGGTGGTCCTCTGTCCTGTGATTTCTCGTGCTGTGCTGTGCTCTGCTGTGTTCTGCTCAGTCCAGTCCAGTGGTGCTGTGTCCTGTGCTCTGTCCTGCTGAGTCCAGTGGTGCTGTGTCCTGTGCTCTGTCCTGCTGATTCCAGTGGTGCTGTGTCCTGTGCTCTGTTCTGCTAAGGGCATTGTTATTTCTAAATTATTCCAAAGTTATAAAAAATTTATTAAAAAGTTATAAAAAAATAAATATAAAAAAAATAAAAAAAATTATAAGAAAAAAAAAATTAGGTTGAAAAAAATAGGTAGTACTATTTCAATTCAAAGTCACACTATGTTCACTCTTGCAGCTGTCACAAAAAATAGGTAGTACTATTTCAAACCAAAGTCACATTACGTTCACTCTTCCAGCTGTCACAAAAATTAGGTAGTACTATTTCAACTCAAATTCACACTACGTTCACTCTTGCAGCTGTCACTAAAAATAGGTACTGTTGTATAACTACAGTCCAGTGGTACTCTCCTGTGCCGCAGATAATTTGAAAGGCTTTGCCCAGTGTGTGGTTTAGGGGTACGCTCTCTTGTGCTGCATATAATGGAGTACCAAAATTTGGAGGATAAAGTAGGGAAAGATCAAGAACCACTTCCTCCTAATGCTGAAGCTGCTGCCACTAGTCATGACATAGTTGATGAAATACCATCAACGTCGTCTGCCAAGGCCGATGCCCAATCTCCTAGTACAGGGCATGTAAAATCAAAAAAACAAAAATTGACTAAAATTTCCAAAAAAAGAAAATTAAAAACATCTGAGGAGAAACGAAAACTTGCCAATATGCCATTTACGACATGGAGTGGCAAGGAACGGCTTAGGCCCTGGCCCGTGTTCAGGACTAGTGGTTCAGCTTCACCCAAGGATCTAAGCCCTCCTCCCCCCATCACAAATCCCCAAGGCGAGTCCAAGGGTGTTGGTGGTTGATAAGCCTGACCTTCCCATCACTGTACGGGAAGAGGTGACTGCATCCACCATTTGCAGCACACCCTCTGCATATGCTGGAAGGATCACCCACAGTGTAGATCCAGATTTGGATAATCAAGGTGTCAATGTTGTACACCGGGAGGAGGCTATTGATGTAGCTGGCGCTGTGGAGGAACTTGATGATGAGGATGTTGATGTGGTTATTGTAAATGAGGCACCAGGGGGGGAAACAGCTGTTGTCCATGGGATGAAAAAGCCCATCGTCATGCCTGGCCAGAAGACCAAAAAATGCACCTCTTCAGTCTGGAGTTATTTTTATCCAAATCCTGACAACAAATGTATGGCCATATGTAGCTTATGTAAAGCTCAAATAAGCAGGGGTAAGGATCTTGGCCACCTAGGGACATCCTCCCTTATACGTCACCTGAATAACTTTCATAGTTCAGTGGTTAGTTCAGGAACTGGGGCTAGGACCGTCATCAGTCCAGGGACACCTAAATCCCTTGGTCCTGTTGGATACACACCACCAACACCCTCCTGGTCAACTTCCTCCACGATCTTGTCGAAGTCGTATAATTGGATGAACGAAAGTATATTGGTTTAATATTGGTTTGCCGTGCGATTGCGAAGCGTACACCACGTAACACATGGCGTGATGCGATCGCAATGGTAAAATACGCACGCACACACTCGCATTACAACATTTAGCTATTTATATAATTTCATATTCATATTGGTTTCGTTACACTGTAATTTGTGAGCAGATAATATTTGGTTTATTATTAGTCTATATATGTATATATATAGTATGATTATATGTACATTTTAGTGTTATTAAAGGTTTAGGTTATAGGAAAGGTGTCATGCCTGATATCATATTGATCCCCTAATCATCAGCAGCTGTCCGGTGCAGTCGGTGAAGAGATCGCACATTGCATACTTTAGTTATTGTTATTAGGGAATAATCCTTTGTATGATGCTGGCTATGAAAGGAGCAGACCCCCTGGAGAGACGACCCCCACCTTTGGATTCCTTAGATTGAATTAACCTATGATCTGTTTACCCTGGACCCACCCAACGACTGGACCTATAGAAACAATCTACGTCATCTCTATTGTTCAAGTGTAACACTGTACTGTATATAATCATCGCTGCACACCCCCTAGCTCTCAGTCAACTCTGACACAGTATTCTAACAGATATACTGTCCATCAGGTCCCGTGGGTGCGCAGCGTGCGCATGCGATAGCATTGGTATGTACTTATCTTTTGGTATTGGCTGTACTGTACTTTATCATAATATAATAATGTATTGAATTGTTGACTATTTACATCTGCTAAAATAAATCACTTTGTGCGTTAGAAACACAATACAATCGCTTGGGCAATGCTTATTTGAAAACGATAAAATTACTTTAATAATTGGGGGCTCGTCAGTTTAGGAGTTACGTTATCGGCAGGTATGCAACGCTCACGGTATTCAGTTCCTCAACAAAGGGTGGATTGGCGGACGCGTCGCATAACAGGAAAGAACGCAATGTGTTTAAGACCTGTGGTTCACTGTGTGTTGCGAAACCGAATGTCCGTTGTTGCATAGACTGAAGGAACGCTAATTAGAATCTAGGGACAAGAAAGAAAAATGTTTCTTTTTATTGTCGTTTTGCGTTTTAAAGGGTATAGCATTGCATAAGGTATGTGTACTTCCTGCATAAAGTATGTGTACTTCCGGTATTGTTGCCACGTGTGTAAACAGTCATGATCATAGTTTGTTATCTATGCATAGTGTAATCACTTGGTAAAATCTCTGAAAAGATAGTGCCATTGTTTGGGAAATTTATTTTCTGTACAGAAAACAAAGGTTATGTGTGTGCATGTGAATGTTATTTATACATAAAGGCAAAAGTATAATAGTCAACTATAGGTTTTTACACGTGTGCCTAATACTAATCACGATGTTCACAGATAACTAAAATCTTTGAGTATCTGCGGCTGGACCGCATGGCAGGGCCTTGATTGAGTATTGGGAGGGAAGTGTGGAACTATTTAAAATTGATAGCGCTTTGGTTCAGGTATGTCTGACAGGGCATGGTTAAAAAGGTGACCTGACAACAAAGGTTCTGTTCTAGGGCTGAGCAGGATATAAAGAAACCTTTGTGTGAGTGGTGTTCTGTTCTATTAAGAGCAGGTGATAAAGAGACACCACAGAGTATGCATGGCATACTCGAAGCGGAAATAACAGGTTTTCGCGGCATTCCCAAATATTAATCGCAAAGCTTACTGATAGTTAGTATCCGTAAGCAGTGTGATCGGACCGCATGGTTGATTTAGTGCAGCCGTGATTGCGACTTGGGAGATGTGGGAGGAAATATGCTGCAACCACTGATATTCTTGATTGATATCGGTTGCTAACAGTGGTAAAGTACTCAAACTAGAAAGGGCATTGATATCTTTAAGGGGACGTGCCTGTTGAAAACGTCCACGAATAAAAAAAATCTCTAGTAGGTTCTGTTTAATAGGAGAACAGGTAAAAGTCTTTTTGTGTAGCGTTGAGAAATAGGTTGTTTTCACAATGGATGCGAAGCAAATGCTAGAGATAGTTTATGTTGTGCTGCCTAATGAATGGCCGGTTGGTTCGGCAAAGTATGTTATGTATAATAAATACGGTGCGTATGCTACGGCATACTGCGACAAATGGGTCAGGATGACCTGGGAGTGTGTGAAACCTTTCCCAAACATAGGTAGTCTTGATTTAGAGGTGTTAAATAATGTTAGAGATAAAGTACGGTTGATTAAATCAACAAAAACGAGAATTGAACATGATGACTGTTTACACGTGGCAGAGCAGCGAACGCACAGCAGAAGTAAGTGTGGCGAAAAGCACTCGCACAGCGGAAGTGTGCGTTCCGGAAGTGTGCGTTGCGAAGCGTGGCGAACTCAGCCCAAACACGCCCCCGATAAATTCGGTCGGGGCGGATAGTACAGCCAATGCCAAAAATGTAAAAACTGTATCTAGTAACTTGTATGATGTCTTAAGAAATGTTTTAAAGGAAGAAAATGTACCCACAGTCATTTCAGCCATTGCCCATGCCAGTAACATACACGGACAAGGAAAGGGAATGGTTCCACCAGCAGGGGCAGTAGCTGAAATTAGTGAGAATAATGTAAAGGTTATAAAAGGGGGAGACATTCATTGTACTGCAACAGCGATTCCAGCAACTAGTTCAGAACATAGTGATTTGGTAGGCTTATATCCTGTCCGCACAACAGCAGTTCCCAATGGGAAAGCGGACAGAGATGGTGTAGTTCCCATGAAACAGGTAGCAATGTATTTTCCATGGACTAAGAAGGAACTACTTACAATTATGTCTGATTTCCCTGATCCTAGAAAAGATTTGGCCAGGTGTCAGAAATTTATTAGACATTTAGGTAATGCACATGAGCTAACTAATAAAGATTGGCGAGTGCTGTTTAGAGCTTGTCTTCCTCTCGATACTGATATACAAAAGTTCATTAAGGGTTGTAGGTTGGAGAAGGATAAACCCTTAACTGAGGATGACAATCAGGATAATATTGGACGTATAATCAAATAGTTGGCCGTATATTTTCCAGTGACTATGGAATGGGGCAAAATATACAACATCAAACAAAAAGGTAATGAGAATACAACTGATTATTTTTCAAGGGCTCTAGCGGCCATTATTAAGTACACAGGAATATTGGATATATGGGTAAATCCACATTACAGGGAGGTAGCTATTGCAGTACTAACGGACGGCCTCTGGGAGGATCTAAGGACCTGGATACAAACCTCTTTTCCTAATTGGAGAGGTCTCACGGTAAATGATATTAGAGAGCATGCTATAGAACATGATAAAAATATATGTAAAAAGGAAAAAGCACAGAGTGATAGGTTAATGATGTTGAGTATCCAGGCATTAGAAAAACTACATCCACAACCTCAGAATTATAAAAACCACTATAAGGGACGAAAGAAACAGAAATCTTTGAAGTGTTTTAACTGTCTTAAGAAGGGACATTTGAGGAAAGATTGTAAAGAAAATATTAGAGCCAAGGCTAAGAAAATGGGACCCGAAGCAAAGAGACTTGGCCCATCTAAGGGTGAATCACACAGACACCCACAGAGGCGGCGCACACAAGTCTCAGAGATTTCTCAACAGTTTCCTGTGCACCTCATAGCAGCCAATGCCTTAGGGGAGAACCATAGCCAACCCTAGAGGTTAGGTCAGACCTGTAGTCCTACAACTGTGGTAAGTATTAGCGTGCAGGGAACGGATTTAAAAGGTAATCTGTGTTGATTTTGTTTGTTTGTTTTATGTTGTCACATGTTTGCTTTCCTAAATCGCTGGCCGATGGAAAAGAATGGAAATGTTTGTTTTGTTTGCTGTTTTAAGATAACTATCTTGTTTTTCTTCTCACAGATAAGGGTACACAGAAGATATATAGACTTAGTGTTTAAAAGGGGAGAGATAGAGAAATAGGAAAATTACTCTTGAAAGACTAATTAACAATGGATCATAGGAACACTCTTTGTTTCAGGCTGCAGTGACTCTTGATAATTTGTTTGGCCGAGAATCATTTCCAACAATGAAGTATATACATACTTTGCTCCAAAATATCGTTTATGTATCTCAGATGAGTCATCAACAGTTAATTTTTACATTTCTCTATTATAAGTTAGGAAAGTCCGTTGAAAAGGTATGTAGTCAATGAGATACCGAGTTCTTAATGAACAAATGATGGACGACACTGGATTGCACGGGTAAGACCCCCTAGTCATTCTTGGGAGGGATCATAGTTAAATGAATACAGCCATTTCCCCATAGAGTCAGAGTCCAATCCAGCTGTCATTTCGTTGTAAAAATCTCCCTTTCTGCATGTATGTTTGTATTCAAATCGTTGTATCCCCATCATTCATTGCTTTCTTATTTCTCATTCTTTACACAAGCGCTAGTCTCTCTCTCTCTCTCTCTCTGCTCTGGTGGAGATAAAATCAGACACAGTCTCAACAATGGGTCTAAGACATATATTTTTTTTTTTTTACATAAGACAAGTTCAGAGATACACACACCAGATTAACATGAGTTACAGAAACAGTCAGGGGTTTTGGTTTCATGGGTATAGAAACTGCTGATTTTAAGCAGAAAGGTTCTGTTGTGGAAATACGATTCATGTTTTATACATTGCATATCTGTTTTTTTTTTTTGTTGTTTTATGATTCGTGCCTCCTGTTCAAAAATGTGCCTTTATATGGATGCACAAAGGGTGGATAGGAGATTGCTGGAAGTTAGGCATACAGATATGCATCTCTGTATAGAACATTGGAGTAGGATTTTTACCACAAGATACGACATAATGTGAAACCCTAGAAAATGTAGAATTTTCATGTTTTATATTTTTTCACTGTTAGACAGGCATGTACTGGATACTGTTATATTTGAAGAAAGTGTTATAGAAATAGACCCCTTTGCCTTTCCCACTTAGTCAAGTAGCTGAATGTGAGGTACTGAAAATGACAGGTGAATTGGCATAGGGAAAATTGATTCATATACATTGGTCTTCAGCATTTTTCTAGTCTAGGGGCAATGTTGAGGTGACTGAGAAATCGTTTTATAGCAATACCAGCACATGATTAGGATACTACATAGAGGACTTTATACAGTGACACAGTTACCAACTGAAGTAGCTGCTAGTAAAGTCCACACTTACACACACGACCATACATGGCTGTCACACCAGGGCGAACATAGCTGTCAAATAGACAGCAGGGGTTTATGTGACAGTTAACAAATCTATGTTTTGTTTTGTTTTTCATTGTATTGTTTTAGTTTTAAAATGTGAACACACACACACACACATACACACATACACATATTGGTTAATATATTAAGATTTGTGTTACCTGAGGAATAAACTGTCTGGAAGGTGAAGATATGTGGTGAGGAGTCTGGTGGACTCTGGAGAGATGGACAAGGTAGACCAATAGAGCCATCCCATATCCCTCCTGCTGATGGGTTTTCCTCCAGGTAAAACAAATACACGTCATCCAATTACCACCATGCAGGATCCTCAAGTATACACAGGTGTACCAATGAAAAATGTCTGGGTAAAGGTGTATTGAAATGTGTCTAATGTATTACTGTGTCATACTCAAAACTTTTGTTATTCAATGTGATAGTCCTAGAGTTATAATAGATGATAGGGGTATTCATGTTATTAATAACAGATGTATAATGTATGAGTAGTGGTAACAAATCACATACTTTCAATTAGCCATAAACCAGTGTGAACATAAAGTAACGGTACTCGGTAGAACGAATAGAATAGAATAAGAGTTGGAACTTGATTGAAGTGACTGATAGCTTCGGCCACTAGTCCTATCCCGCTACCAAAAGATCACTCCTGGGCAGACTCCTAACCTGTCAGTTTTTGAAATGTTCTTGACCCCTCGTGAGATGAGATTGTAACTGGGAGGCTAGGTTAGACATTGAGAGAAGGTAAATAGTGAGACAGCAACCGAGAACATCCAAAACACTGTTTCCTGAAAAGTCACACTAACTGTCAGGATGTTGGATTGGGAGAGTAAGTTGTGGAGTAATAATTTCTTGAGCTTAGGTTCTTTGACAGACAGGTACCAGGTGTAGGCTACCAGCATCACGGCTTCAAGGGTAGCAGAGACACACTGGTGCCCATTCCACCCACTGCAGAGGGGCCAACACTCAGAGAAGGGTCCAAGGGCACTCATGAGTCTGTTCTGGAAGGCCTTGAATGCAGTTAGTAGCACCTGAGCCAAAGGCTAAGACTGTTGTCCAGCATGAAGTTGTAGTTTTTCCTGTTTTGTGTTCTCTCATTTCATTCTCTTCTAAGGGCGGTTAATTCTTTTGTTTATTAGCAGGTGACAAAGACTGGTTCAGGTAATGATAAGGAGGTATTGGGGAGGAAGGAGAAGTTAGTAGCATAATCGGTCCAGCCAATTACTCTATTCAATTCAGGGGTAAAGGAAAATTTGGAAACCTCGGAGCTTGGAGAAAGTGCGAGGGGCTATTGTCTGAGTAGCATTACGTCCGTAAGTACGGTGACCCCATGGTTAAAAAGAGATACGCCCAGCGATGCCCCTCCAGTAATATTCGGACTTGAGCAGGCATCCTTGAGAATGATTATCATTCTTGGGAGGGTAAGGTTTTAGACCAAACAAAGTGCTGGGCATGCTTACACGTGCCTCAGTGATTATATCAAGTAGGATTAGTTCTCTTTCCACTAAATATTCTTGAGGTACCCGAACTATAGGTGGGAGGTCACTAGGGGAAAAAGTACGACACCTAGGTCCCTTAGTCTGAAGTCTCCCAATGCTTTACAAGCCGATCACTGTTAAATCTGAGTATTGGGAAACTGGGAAGAACGAACAGACAACAGCCCGCCCACAAGTGTTGATAAAAAGAACTGATGACATTATTAGCAGTGTGTATGTTAACGCAAGCTGAATGAGATTGCATATGACATTATTGATAGACATAGGATGATGCTATTGAAGAACATGAAGTGTTTAAATGTATTCTGAGCTTAAAGACATGCGTTGGACAGAAGAACCTGTTAAACTTGAAGAACTGTAGTACAGAATTCTGTATAGCTGATACATGTTCTATTGTACCTTGTACCTTTCCAAATAATGTATTAAGTGTTTTATTGCACCCTTGAAAGGCATACAAAAGGTTATCTCCAAGCTCCAGAGATGTACGGTCTATAGTAAAAGAAGAAATCGTTTAGAGGATTAAGACTCTCTCTTATGATAACTTGTTTAGATCTACAAACAGCGTGGTCATACACCAAGGGGGATTTGTATTACATAACAATGAAACGTGGTACTGATTTCCTGCATATAACATCTTTAAGGTGATAGTTTTTTGTACTATCAAAGGGCGGACTGTCAAAGTCGTATAATTGGATGAAAGAAAGTATATTGGTTTAATATTAGTTTACCGTGAGATTGCGAAGCGTACGCCACGTAACACGTGGCGTGATGCGATCGCGACTGCAAAATACGCACGCACTCGCATTACAACATTTAGTTATTTATATAATTTCATATTCATATTGGTTTCGTTACACTGTAATTTGTGAGCAGATAATATTTGGTTTATTATTAGTCTATATATATATATAGTATGATTATATGTACATTTTAGTGTTATTAAAGGTTTAGGTTATAGGAAAGGTGTCATGCCTGATATCATATTGATCCCCTAATCATCAGCAGCTGTCCGGTGCAGTCGGCGAAGAGATCGCACATTGCATACTTCAGTTATTGTTATTAGGGAATAATCCTTTGTATGATGCTGGCTATGAAAGGAGCAGACCCCCTGGAGAGACGACCCCCACCTTTGGATTCCTTAGATTGAATCAACCTATGATCTGTTTACCCTGGACCCACCCAACGTCTGGACCTATAGAAACAATCTACGTCATCTCTATTGTTCAAGTGTAACACTGTACTGTATATAATCATCGCTGCACACCCCCTAGCTCTCAGTCAACTCTGACACAGTATTCTAACAGATATACTGTCCATCGGGTCCCGTGGGTGCGCAGCGTGCGCATGCGATAGCATTGGTATGTACTTATCTTTTAGTATTGGCTGTACTGTACTTTATCATAATATAATAATGTATTGAATTGTTGACTATTTACATCTGCTAAAATAAATCACTTTGTGCGTTAGAAACACAATACAATCGCTTGGGCAATACTTATTTGAAAACGATAAAATTACTTTAATAATCTCCATCAGATCTAGTCCTGCAGACCATGTCACCAGCCAAACTGAGTCCTCTTCAATACGGGATTCATCCGAGGAATCCTGCAGCGGTACGCCTACTACTGCCACTACTGCTGTTGCTGCTGGTAGTCTTTCATCTTCCCAGAGTGGAAGTCGTAAGACCGCTATGTCTTTCACCAAACAATTGACCGTCCAACAGTCATTTGCCATGAGCACCAAGCAGTACACTAGTCATCCTATGGCAAAGCGGATAACTGCGTCAATAACAGCAATGTTGGTGTTAGATGTGCGTCCGGTGTCCACCATCAGTTAAGTGTGATTTAGACGGTTGATGGAGGTATTGTGTCCCCGGTACCAAATCACGTCGAGATACCACTTCACTAGGCAGGCGATACCAAAGATGTACAGAGAAGTAAGAACAAGTGTCCTCAGTGCTCTGAAAAATGTGGTTGTACCCACTGTCCACTTAACCACGGACATGTGGACAAGTGGTTCAGGGCAAACTAAGGACTATATGACTGTGACAGCCCACTGGGTAGATGCATCGCCTTCTGCAGCAACAGCAGTAGCTGCATCAGTAGCAGCATCTCCACAACGGCTGCTCGTGCCAAGGCAGGCAACGTTGTGTATCACAGGTTTTAGTAAGAGGCACAACGCTGACAACCTCTTAGAAAAACTGAGGGAAATAATCTCGGAGTGGCTTCCCCCACTTAGACTCTCCAGGGGATTTGTGGTGTCAGACAACGCCAGTAACATTGTGCGGGCATTACATATGGGCAATTTCCAGCACGTCCCATGTTTTGCCCACACCGTTAATTTGGTGGTGCAGCATTACATCAAGAGTGACAGGGGTGTGCAGGAGATGCTTGCGGTGGCCCGCAAAATTGCTGGACACTTTCGGCATTCTGCCAGTGCCTACCGCAGACTCGAGCAACATCAAAAAAGTCTGAACCTGCCCTGCCATCACCTCAAACAAGAGGTTGTGACACGCTGGAACTCCACCCTCTATATGCTGAAGAGGATGGAGGAGCAGCAAAAGGCCATTCAAGCCTACACAGCCACCTACGACATAGGCAAAGGAGTGGGGATGCGCCTGAGTCAAGCGCATTGGAGACTGATTTCCGTGTTGTGCACGGTTCTGCAGCCGTTTGAACTTGCCACACGAGAAGTCAGTTCCGACACTGCCAGCTTGAGTCAGGTGATTCCCCTGATCAAGCTGTTGCAGAAGCAGCTGGAGAAAGTGAGGGATGAGCTGGTAAACCATTGCGATTCCACCAAGCATGTAGCTCTTGTGGATGAAGCCCTTCGTACGCTTTGCCAGGATCCGAGGGTGGTCACTCTTTTAAAGTCAGAGGAATACATTCTGGCCACCGTGCTCGATCCTCGGTTTAAAGCGTATGTTGTGTCTCTGTTTCCGGCGGACACAAGTCTACAGAGGTGCAAAGACCTGCTGGTCAGGAAATTGTCCTCTGAAGAGGACCGTGACATGCCAACAGCTCCACCTTCATATTCTTCAACACCTGTGGCTGCGAGGAAAAAACTCAGTTTTCCTAAAAGACCCGCTGGCGGGGATGCAGACATCTGGTCCGGACTGAAGGACCTGCCAACCATTGCAGACATGTCTAGTGTCGCTGCATTGGATGCTGTCACAATAGAAAAAATGGTGGAGGATTATTTTTCTGACACCATCCAAATAGACATGTCAGACTGTCCATATTGTTACTGGCAGGAAAAAAGGGCAGTTTGGAAGGCCCTGTACAAACTGGCTCTATTTTACTTGAGTTGTCCCCCCTCCAGTGTGTGCTCGGAAAGAGTTTTTAGTGCAGCGGGGAACCTGGTCAGTGAGCGGCGAAGGAGGCTGCTTCCGCAGAACGTTGAAAAAATGATGTTCATTAAAATGAATTATCAATTCCTCAATCAAGTACAGCACTGCCCTCCAGATAGTACAGAGGGACCTGTGGTTGTGGAGTCTAGCGGGGACGAATTGATAATGTGTGAGGAGGAGGAAGTACACACTGAAGGGGGAGAGGAATCAGAGGATGAGGATGAGGACGACATCTTGCCTCAGTAGAGCCTGTTTAGTTTGTACAGGGAGAGATGAATAGCTTATTTGGTGTGGGGGCCCAAACAAACCAATCATTTCAGCCACAGTTGTTTGGTAGGCCCTGTCGCTGAAATGATTGGTTTGTTAAAGTGTGCATGTCCTATTTCAACAACATAGGGGTGGGTGGAAGGGCCCAAGGACAATTCCATCTTGCACCTTTTTTTTTCTTTCCCAGCTCGTCTTGTGGGGGCCCAATCAAACCAATCATTTCAGACACAGTTTGGTAGGCCCTTTCGCTGAAATGATTGGTTTGTTAAAGTGTGCATGTCCTATTCAACAACATCAGGGTGGGTGGGAGGGCCCAAGGACAATTCCATCTTGCAACTCTTTTTTTGGCATTATGTGACCATTCAACAGTCGTTTGCCATGAGCACAAAGTAAAACAAAATTAAAACAAATTAAACAAAATAAACCAAAAGTATAATATAACTTATAAACACTACACTTGAAAGCTTGAGCCTTTAAATGAAAAAGTCACTCTTCATTGCACGAAGATTTGCAACAGGGACAGTTTTTTTGTTCCCAAAGTCAACAAATATCACTTCGACCCTGTCTGTCTTTAACATACTTGATGGGATCTCAATGATGAATGCTCTGTACCATGGTCGTTAAAAACAAGTGGTATTGACATGCTAGAACTACTGTAGTGTTTATAACTTATAAACACTACACTTGAAAGCTTGGGCCTTTAAATGAAAAACTCACTCTTCATTGCACGAAGATTTGCAACAGGGACAGTTTTTTTGTTTCCAAAGTCAACAAATAACACTTTGACCCTGTCTGTCTTTAACATACTTGATGGGATCTCAATAATGAATGATCTGTACCATGGTTGGAGGAGGTATTGTGGCCCCGGTACCAAATTGGGTACCGGGGCCACTCCACTACGCAGTCCAGATAGAGGCGTATTAGATATTAAAAAACGTTGACTGTTGCTGCCAAATCCAAAATTAATCAAAATGACCTGTCATCGTCTAAAACAAGAGGCATTGACACGCTCAAACTACACTCTGTATATGCTGCAGAGGATGTAGGAGCAGGCAGCTGTGCAGTGGAATTGAGACCATTTGAAGGCGGAGGTATTGTGGCCCCAGTACCAAATTGGGTACCGGGCCCACTCCACTACGCAGTCCAGAGAGCTACCTTGGTGCAATGTTTTGGACTAAAAACAATATTGTGAGGTGTGAGGTGTTCAGAATAGACTGGAAATTAGTGGAAATGATTGTCATTGAATGTTATTGAGGTTAATAATAGCGTAGGAGTGAAAAACAAACAAAAAACTAGATTTTAGCACTTTTTATGCTTTTTTAAAAATAAATCAGAACTCAAAACCCTAAATCAGAACCAAAACCTTTCGTCAGGTGTTTTGGCAAAACAAATCAGAACCCAAAACCTCAAGCTAATCAGAACCCAAAACCCGAAACACAAAACACTAAAAGTCCCCGGTGCACACCCTTACAAAAAACAGTGTCCTTTTCCAGAGTCTGCCAACCCCATACTAAAAAATCATTGGGTCTCTGGACAATGATCAAGATTAGGACCTCTTTAGGGGCAACATTGACTAACACCACTTTCCTCAACGCTCCTACCCATTTAAAGAGTAAAAAAGCAAGAGAAACCATCACACATACAATTTTAAAATTAACCACTGTCGAAGTCGTATAATTGGATGAACGAAAGTATATTGGTTAATATTGTTTTGCCGTGCGATTGCGATCCATACGCCACATAACACGTGGCATGGTGCGATCGCACTGTAAAATGCGCACGCACGCACACACACTATAACATTTAGTTTCACATATATATTTATAGATTCCATTCCAATGTGATTTATGAGATGACAGTATTTGGTTTATTATTATTTTATATATTATGATGATATGCACACTTTAGTGTTATTTAAGGTTCAGGTCATATTAAATGTGTCATGTCTGATATCATACTAATCCCCTTTACTTTTTGTGACTGTCCGGTTCACTCTGCGAAGGGATCGCAGAGTGTATACGCAAGTTATTAATGTTAAGGAATTATGGACTATTAGGATTAGTAATCTTGGCGGGGGGATCAGAGCTCATCCCCTGGAGAGATGACCCCCTCCTTTGGATTCCTTAGATTGAATCAGCCTATGACCTGTTTACCCTGGAAGCACCCTTGTCTGGACCTATAGAAGCCAGGTACGTCATCTCTATTGTTCACTGTGTAACACTGACTGCATATATAATCATAGCTGCACCCCCACCAGCCTCACTCTTCACTGATCACAGTATTCAAGGGTGAATCACTGTCCAGGGGTGCCCGTGGTTAGCGCAGCGAGCGCATGCGATAGCAGCGCTATGTATGTATCTTTTGGTATTGGCTGTACTGTACTTTATCATAATATAATAATGTATTGAATTGTTGACTATTTACATATTCTAAAATAAATCACTTTGTGCGTTAGAAACACAATACAATCACCTATGCAATGCTTATTTGAAAACGATAGAATTACTTTAATAATTTGGGGGCTCGGAGGTGAGTTACGTTATCGGCAGGTATGCAACGCTTACGATATTCGGTTCCTCAACAAAGGGTGGGTTGACGGACAAGTCTCATACGGGAAAAAACGCAATGTGTTTAAGACCTGTGGTTCACTTTGTGTTGCGAAACCGAATGTTCGTTGTTACATAGACTGAAGGAATGCTAATTTGAATCTAGGGACAAGAAAGAAAAATGTTTCTTTTTATTGTCATTTTGCATTTTAAAGGGTATTGCATTGCCTAGTGTATGTGTGCTTCCTGTTTAGCGTGTATGAACTTCCGGTATTGTTACCACGTGTTTAAACAATCTTGTTCATAGTCTGTTATATATGTAACATAGTCTACATATGTGTTAATATGTTCATATTCTGTTATATAAGCATTTGTTAAAACCTCTGTAAAACTACCATTGATTGGGAAATCTATTTTCTGTGCAGAAAACAAAAGGTTGTATGTGAATGGTATGCATAAAGATAGGAGAAGAGTTTGCATACTGTTGAAAAGAGATAGATAACTGAAGAATTTGCATAATGTTGAAGACAGACAAAGAGGTGATTTACTATTGAAAAGACAGAGATATCGGTTGCTGCCTGACCAGGGAAACTGGATGGGCAAGGTTGTGTTTGAAATAAGAACACTATTATAGGTAGTATGTGGATTTTTTATGTAACATACGGTGCAGTTTAATAGGTAGTATGTGGATTTTTTATGTAGCATACGGTGCAGCTTAATAGGTAGTATGTGGATTTTTTATGTAACATACGGTGCAGTTTTATAGGCAGTATGTAGATTTTTTATGTAACATACGGTGCAGCTTAATAGGTAGTATGTGGATTTTTTATGTAACATACGGTGCAGTTTTATAGGCAGTATGTAGATTTTTTATGTAACATACGGTGCAGCTTAATAGGTAGTATGTGGATATTTTATGTAGCATACGGTGCAGCTTAATAGGTAGTATGTGGATTTTTATGTAGCATACGGTGCAGTTTAATAGGTAGTATACAGAGTATACGGTGATATGGTAGTATGTGAATTTGTATGTAGCATACGGTGTTATAGGTAATATACAGTATTCTCAGCTGTATATGGTGTGGGAATAGGTAGTATACAGGGTATATGGTGATATGGTAGTATGTGGATTTTTATGTAGCATACGGTGTATTGAAGAAGTACGTGATTTGAATAAGTAATATACAGGGTATACAGTGAAAACAGATTTTGTGGTAGAGTCAAGGGTATCGAGGAGCTGATAGCCCTTTAGTCCGCAATGATATTTCTGTGTTAGGAGGTGTGTAGGCGTAGCCTGTGAAACCATTCACGAATAAAAATCTCTAGTAGGTTCTGTTTGAAATGAGAACAGGTAAAAAGTCTTTTTGCGTAATGTTGAGAAATAGGTTGTTTTCACAATGGATGCGAAGCAAATGCTAGAGATAGTTCGTGTTGTGCTGCCTAATAATACAATCACCTATGCAATGCTTATTTGAAAACGATAGAATTACTTTAATACCATAAATTAATAAGTGAAACTCTTCAGACGTTCATTTACCTCTTAATTGATCTGTTGTGGTCCATTTGGGAAAAACAAACAAAATCGCCAAAAAAGTTACTACCAGAACACCAGCACGGACCGCTGTATGAAATGCTAAAGCATCCTAACTAAATTTGTTCCAGTTTTTGTTCACATTGACACAGATGTATACAAACAATGAGGGCCTCATTCTTCAAGGAGCACAAAGCTAATGTAATGTGTGTTTTTAAAAATTCTGATACATCAGGCATGCACACGTCCGTATTCAACAAGGAGCGGACCTAAAGAAACGTATTAATGAATATGTATTCAAGTGTATATAGACAATACACTCCTTGATGAATACGCTACTAAGTCACTTATGTGACGTGAAAACGAGCATTATTATTATCACTTCTATTTAATTCACTGGCAGACGTATATTTGTGTACGACATGCATTGTATTTCCTATTAATAGAGGAACACACAAGAGTACAATTCCTTCTTTATTCTCATTCACCTTATTTTACACATGATTAATTACATATGTAACACCCCCTTCTGTATTATGCATTGTGAGGGTGTATATATATTGAACAATGCAGATGCTTCTCACCTCGGTACTTGATTTTCAGTGCCTCCACCCGAATCGCTGCTTTCTCTTCTGGGGGGTGTTCAAAAGATACACCAGGGGGAGATTCGGGAAACCCCCTGCCCAGTATTAACACTCTGTGACAAACTGTGTGCTGCAAAAGCCATCCAGGCACATTTATTGAAATGGAAACCCTGAATGCAGCTTTGTAATTTTATAGAAAAATATACTTTGGTATAATTTGAAATAATAGTGCAAACAATACAATACAGTAATAAGACAGTGTGGATGAAAGTGGAGCACCACTTCTTACTATGAACACCAAGTTAACACAATAACTCACAATAAATCAATAACATTAACAGCATACTATATGAACTTTAACTGTCACAGCCCTATACAAAAATATATCAGATACCTTACTTGCTCCTGATACTGGGAATATCTTGCGGGGTGAATGTATATATATTTTCCTTATAGCTCTACAACGTACTGCCAAACACACACATCAGCAGTATTCAAACATGCCACACAAATGTAGCAGTGCACTGCAAGTTGGGGCCCTTCTGTATGGATGCAGCATGGCATGGAAGCATCATGTGTCCAGATTGCAGCTTTTAGATGTCTTTAAATCACTTGCAGTGAGGTACAGCAGTCACAGTATGCAAACCCTCATGTAGCAACAACTGTAAAATCATTTCTTAATTGTATTCTGGGACTTGTAGTTCCACAAATGCTGATTAGACAAACACTTGTTGCAATTTTTCCTACCCACCCATCTATCCCTAACTCTTCAGTCCTTTTGGCCAGATATAGTCCAAACCCCACTTGAATGATAACACATAGGTAAAAATAACCAGTTACTTATCTGCACCAGTGTGTGTCACAGGTCTGAACTTGATTATCTCCAAAATGGCTGACTTGTAAAATGTCCTTCTTCAGAGGTGCATGCAAACCTCCTCCTACAGCTTCAAACTGTGACTTCCAGCAGGTTCTGTTCAGGACTGCACTGAGCTCTGATATCTCTGCAGACTGTCTGCTCTCTTGCCTCAGACCACCAATTCAGTGCCCTTTTGCCTAGGGTCACCTATCTGGACTCGTCACACAGCTCAGTCTCTCCCAGGATGCTCCTCTCTCTCTCTCTCCGCCCTCTGGTTTCTCAGTCTTCTTAGGCTCCGCCCCTTTTCATAATAGCTTTCTGGGAGATGTAGTTCCTCCTCCTGGACTGGTAAATAGTTATATCCATCTCTTTTCTTACTGATGCAATTGTGATTATTAGCCACTGCGTGCTCAAGTCCAATTGTAGCATCCCCAGGGGTTACACACTCCCTCTGTGGGGAAGTCCACAATGAACAAATGATGAGGCGTGTCCCACATCCTGCAAATTTAAAGGGGTTAAGACATCCTGTCTATACACACTTTCACACCCATACACAACAGGCCCTGGCATAACAGATGTGGGAGTCAGATATGGCCACTGATAGACCCAGCTAGGATGAATCACCTTAGGAATCTCAGTCATATGACCTAGACTATCATAAGTCAACATCATTGGGGCTCTAGGGGTCCTTTTGGGCCGACCCTGAACTGGTGGGCTCGCTTCCTTTCCCCCCAACACCCTTTTGGGGCATTCAGTGTATCCTCCATCTGGATCAACGACGTCCCCATCCATGTCAACTCTTTGGTTAGATTCTTCTTCCACTGAACACTGAGAATCCAACCGTCCAGCTACTCTTGGGTTGACACCTTCATCTGAAATGGCAGCCATAGTTCTCCTTTCTTCTACTTGTGGAGGTCTTACAGCGGTCCCCTCGGTAGACCTAGTGGGCCTTCTGATATCTTGTCTCCAATCTAATTCTCCCAATTTCCCTGGAGCATCATACCCCCAATCATCTCCTTCCTCATCTTCTTCTGTGATCGGTTCTTTGAATCGTCGTTATCTTCTGGGTGTGGACACTTTTGGCTCATCTGTTTCAGGCTCCTCCCAGAACCGGACACCATCTCTGATGGGAAGCAAATGTTGTCGATGGTATGTCTTTATAGGGTCTGTCAGCCCCTCGGGCCTAATTCGATAGGCTGGGATGTCTGGCAATTTCGCAACCACAACATGAGGATCCTTTCGCCAATGATTGGCTAACTTGTGTTTCCCCGGGAGGCCCAAGTGTCTAGGTAAAACCCTATCACCGGGCTCCAGAATATGCTCCTTGACCTGTAGATCGTAACGACCCTTGTTTCGTTGTCCAGCTTTTGATGCAGCTGGTTCCGCTAGTCTGTAGGCCTCCTTTAGTTCTTGTTTCAGCTGCTCCATGTATTTCAAGTGTGGCTTTTCTTGGGGATCAGCAGTGTTTACTCCAAAACAGATATCGATTGGTAATCTAGCCTCCCGCCCAAACATTAAGAGATATGGGGAGTACCCCGTGGACTCGTTTTTCGTGCAATTGTAGGCGTGGACCAAATGGCTGATGTGCCTACTCCAATGTGCCTTTTTTTTAGTGTTCAAAGTGCCCATCATGCTGAGAACGCTCCGATTAAATCTCTCCGGCTGAGGATCTCCTTGGGGATGGAAAGGCGTAGTCCTGGACTTCTTTATCCCGCAGACATCACACAGTTCTTTTATTAGCTTGCTCTCAAAATCCCAACCCTGATCTGAATGAATGCGGGCAGGCAGTCCATAGTGGACAAAGAACTTTTACCATAGGGTTTTTGCAACGGTCACGGCTCTCTGGTCTTTTGTCTGGTAGGCTTGAGCATAACGGGTGTAATGATCTGTCACCAACAGAATGTTACACTTATTGCTTTTATCCAGTTCCACTGATAGAAAGTCAATACAGACTAACTCTAAAGGCCCACTGCTGGATATATTCTTTAAGGGGGCAGCCTTCTCTGGTAGGGATTTCCGAAGTACGCATGTCCCACATGATTTACAATAACTTTCAATGTCTTTCTCCATTTTCGGCCAGTAGAATCTATCTGAAATTAAACTCATGGTTTTCTCTATTCCCAGGTGGCCGTGTTTATCATGCAATGCACGGAGAACCATGGGACGGTGCTTCATTGGCAATACTAGCTGTTTCCTCTCTCTGCCATCTCTGCGGCTGGTTTCTCTATACAGTAGCCCCTGCTTCACCACCAATGACTCTCTCTGTCTGCTTAGCAAAATAGCTTCCTCCGTTTTCAAACTACCCTGGTGGATTCTTTGTCTGTGTTTAACAGACCACCTAACTGTTGCTATAGAGGAGTCATTCTGCTGATCTTCTTTGGACTCGAACTCAACTTCTGAAGATCACTGAACTCCATTTGACTCAGCCAGCAATATTGTCTTGGTAGCGCATCTTAAGCATTCTTTGACTGGAGGCACGACCACACGTCCCTCGTGACATATCCCCTTCACCTCTGGAGTTGGCAACTCTATCCATTCTTCTTCCTGAGATTCCACAAACCTTCCCGGTAATCTTGACAAAGCATCGGCATCTACATTTCTTTTCCCAGGCCTGTACTTTATTGTGAAATTGTAAATGGTCAGCGCCACCAACCATCTGTGCCCAGTTGCATAAAGTTTCGCTGTGGTCTGCACATATGTGAGGGGATTGTTGTTTGTATGCACTTCGAATGGTACTCCATACAAGTAGTCATGAAGTTTGTCAACAACTGCCCACTTAAGGGCCAGGAACTCCAACTTATGCACCGGGTAGTTCCGTTCACTGGGTGAGAGACCTTGACTGATGCAATAGACTGGTCTTACCCTTCCTTCTTGCACTTGGTATAGCACTCCCCCAAGTCCCTCAAAGGAGGCATCTACATGCAGAATGTATGGCAACTCTGGATCGGCATATGCCAGAACAGGCGCTTGAATCAGGCAGGTTTTCAATCCCTCAAAAGCTTGTTCACAAGCCTCATTCCACCTTTCCCCGAACGCATCATTTACCCAGAACAATGGCTTCTCTTTCCGATAGGAATCTCTTGGAGCGAGGTAACCTCGAGTTAGATCTGTAAGAGGCTTGACAAGTTTACTGTAGTTTGGGATAAACCTTCTGTAATAGCCACAGAGCCCCAAAAAAGACCTTAATTCCTTTAGTATTTTTGGTCGAGGCCATTCTTTCACCGCTTCTATCTTCGCTGAATCTGTAAAAATTCCTTCCCGATACACAACATATCCCACATACTTGACCTGGGTTTTATAGAAGCTACACTTGTCAAGCCTTTCTTTATTAAGCGATCCAATACCTTGAGGAGTCTTTCGTTGTGCTCATTCAATGTTCAGCCAAATACTATCAAATCGTCCAAGTAGACCAGCACTTCCCTGAAATTCATGTCACCCACAACTTCGTCCATGCATCTTTGGAAAGTGGCTGGAGCCCCTGATAATCCTTGTGGTAATCTTTTGAACTGAAAGAATCCAACCAGGCAGATGAAGGCGGTTTTCTCAGCATCCTTCTGACTCATCAATTTCTGATAGTACCCACTGCGTAGGTCTAGCACAGAAAACCACTTGCTTCCCTGAAGACAATCAAAGGCTTCGTCTATCTTAGGGACAGTGTACTGATCAGGAATAGTGCGCTTGTTTAATGTCTGGTAGTCCACGCACATCCGTATTTTTCCCGTCTTCTTTCTGGCCACCACAATAGGAGAAGCATAGGGGCTCTCAGATTTCTCAATCACATCATTCTCTAGCATCTCCCTTAAATGTTCCCGAATATCATCCTGTCACTCATTGGACCGTGAGTGCCTCTGCGCTGGTGCGTGGTTCTCTATCCTTCCTGCCGGCGCCTGTCCTGAGCCGCGGCCGTCCGCCATCTTGATGGACTGCGCATGCGCAGGATCCATGAACTCTTATGACCTTTCTTTTAACCTAATTGGTGGATCAATCACCTCTTCTAGTTAAGGCACCTGTGGCCATGGTATCATTTCCTGATCTTGAGTCTCATTCCCTTTGAGTCTCTGAAGGTGTCTCCTGTGTCCTGCTCGTATCTTCAGTTTCCTGCTGGATTACCTGCTCTGCTCATCGGCGGTTCCCATACCTGCTACTGACTCCTGTGTCCTGCTCGTGTCTTCAGCTGTCTGCTGGATTACCTGCTCTGCTCACCTGCGGTTCCCATACCCACTACAGTCTCTCAGCTCTCCTGCTGTGCCTGCATATCCTCGTTGGACAAGCTTCTCTACTCAGCAGCGGTATGCATACTTGTTATTGACTATCAGTTGTTATCCTGCATATCCGCTTTGGACAAGCTTCTCTACTCAGCAGCGGTATCTATACCCGCTATAGACTAGTAGCCGTTACGCTGCATATCTGTTTGAACAAGCTTCTCTACTCAGCAGCGATATGCATACTTGCTATTGACTATCAGTTGTTATCCTGCATATCCGCTTTGGACAAGCCTCTCTACTCAGCAGCAGTATACATACCCGGTATAGACTATTAGCTGTGATGCTGCATATCTGTTTGGGACTAGCTCCTCTGCTCTTCAATTGTATTTATACAGTTATAGACTCTTATCACTCCTCCACTTATCCGCACCTGGACAAGTCCTCACCTCATCACAGCAGTGGTACAACTTGCAATACGCAGACCACTGACTATCCCGCTACCTACCTACACCTGGACAAGTCTTCCCTTTACAGCAGTGGTACAACTTGCTATACGCAGACCACTGACTCTCCTGCTACCTACCTGCACCTGGACAAGTCTTCTCATCACGGCAGTGGTACAACTTGCTATACGCAGACCACTGACTCTCCCGCTACTTACCTGCACCTGGACAAGTCTTCCCTTCACAGCAGTGGTACAACTTGCTATCCGCAGACCACTGACTCTCCCGTTACCTTCCTTCACCTGTTCACGTCCACTCGACTCTCCTACCAGTATAGCTGCAAGTCACTGACTCTCATCTATTCCATTGGCATTCTCTCTCCATCTGCTGTTATATACGTTCCTACTATTCACCCTACTGCCCAGAGGTCCGTTGTGTAAACCCCGCCCCTCTGGTAAGCATTGTCAACTGGTGAATCCTGCGCAGAACTCCTAGTGCCCATGACACATCCAAATCAGCAGGGGCTAGGCGTCTTGACCGTTCTCGGAAAGGCCTGTCGTCCGTTAGCCTTATGTGGTGCTCCACCCCTGTCGCTAGGCCTAAATCCCAGTCCCCCGAAGAGAAGGCAGCCTCTCTTTGTAGCATTTGCATAACTAGCCAGTGTCGGTATTCTTGACTAGCATCACTACCATTAAAGCATTGATCAAAACTTCCTAGTTGTAAAGTGGTTTCTTTCAGAGAAATCTTTCCCTCTTTCTTCTTATAAGCAGCCAGACACATAGGATGAATCTTAAGTGTTTTACTATAACTTTTTCCTCTCACCTCTTGGCACCAGTTGGCCAGTATCTCAAACAAGTGGGAGTTAGTTCCAATAATCACTGGGACATCTCGAGGTTCTCCTTCGGCCTCAGGACAGACAAGTGCAACCACCTTCACCTCTTCTTCTATTCCAGCTACTTCCCGTGGGAACTTTAAAGGTACAGTGATGTACCCAAGGTAGGGATAATTCTTGTAGCTCAGACCCCAGATGGTCAGTCCACACAATGGCTTGATGGGCAAGTCAGATAGATTCTCTCAGTACCACTTCTCGAACACAATGGACACCTGTGAACCACTATCTAGCAAGGCTATACAAGGTCTCCCATTTAGGCATGCAGGCACGTGAGGAGTGGGTCCCAGAAATCCTTTGGGCAAATTACTCCATCCCAGGTGAGAGTTCCCCACAGTGTTAGTGTCAGCTTTCTTTAGAGGACCAGTGTGGGGGTTAATGGTCCTCCCTTTCAGTTTTCTGAAAGCTTCCCATTCCTGTGGGGTGGTGTGGGTGACCACCTTTCTTCTCTTCCTCTGAGGACATTGTCTAGCGAAATGCCCAACTTCTCCACAAGTGAAACAATTGCTCTGCTTCTGAGTCGTGTTAGCTTTGAGAACTTGTCGGGGGCGGATGTTCGGGTGCAGTTGCTCGGTAGTGTGGTTTTTCAGCATCTGTGCTTGAATCTGCTTCTGCATCTCAACTGAGCAATCTGTTCACCTTGTTTCTCCACAATCTTCATTAACTCAGTGCTGAGAAGGTCAGCCTCAAGCTTTGACTGTACGACCCTGACTTTCTTGGTCACCCTCTCTCGGGACTTAACTATAGCTTCCTCTTGTTTAACATCCTGTATCAACTAAAGAAAAGTAAGTGATGTTTGTCCCAGATGAGCATTTATTATCTTCATCGCTACTGGATCAAGGGACAGAGCTCCCCGTAAAAACTGTTGCAATGTGAAATATTCAATACCACACATGGACCATCACTGGCCAAATAAACCCACCACTACACCATGTTCATATGGACTTGACCTGGCAGGCTTATATTAATCACATACTCATTGTACTTTGTCCAATGAAGGTTATCACAAGCCTTATTGCTTTGTAATGGGCCAGATATGAAATTAATCTTATCTTGAAATTTATTTTTTTTAATTGTGAAATCACGCCTAGCAATTTCTCCCCTTAAATCGGAGAGGAGCTGTGGTTTCCTCCTACTTAGATCACTCCACCAACACTGGAACTGCACTGTACTGTGTCTACAACCGAACCGTCACCACAGACACAGCTTTGTAGCTCTTTGCATTCTTTTCTTCTTTCGCTATGTATCGCACTGCGGAATCAGAGCAACTGTCCATTGTACCCACAGCTCAGCGCAATTGAAGCTTGCTGCCCTAATGTTTGCGAGTGAATGAGACCATTCAGCATTCTCCTCACCCATTGACTCTCATTGTCGGCATAGGCACATCAGTTGCAGGTCCCTTCTATATCATATTTAAAATAGCTGACCTTCAACTGTCAATTAATCACAATAATCAGCCGTACCTATTCAATTTGGGGCATGACAATGCCTAGCCGTTTACATATAGGCAATTGCAGGTGAACGCACCTGCATGCACTATATAACAGTTAGAGAGGCAATAAGCCCTGACATATTGTGATTTTCTAGCTCAGCAGTTCAGAGGTTCTACATTAAGAAAAAAATATTCTTTGTGTGATTTGTGATACAATCAATCATTTCCTTCAGTCTGCCCTCCATTGTAATCTATTCATGAGTACGAGGACATATTTGGGGCAATGTATAGGCTATGAAATTATTTGTAGTAATAACTGCCTTTTCTCCCTGTTTAGAATCCTTCAAATTCACTTCCAACAATTCCCAATCTTTTCTTTTGGTCAGCCCACAATTGTAATCTGTTGGCGAGTACAAAGACATATGTGGGACAGTGTATTGGCCATGAAATGCTTTGCAGTAATTAATGATTTTTTCCTTGCCATCTAGGCATGGGTGCTCCCCAGCCATCTAGCAACCAGGCATCGAATCTGGAGAGATGCATCACATATAGCCTGGACATTGATAGAGTGGAAATGCTTTCTATTTGAATAAATAGAAGCATTGCCACCCGATGGGACCAGGTCTATATGTATACCATCTACTGCCCCTACAATGTGTGGAAAGTTGTCTATGGTGGCTCCTAATTAAGTGACCAATGGATGAAGTGCTGCATGCACAACCTTCAGCACACGACTAAAGGTGGCTAGGATTTCAGAGCGGATGACGCTTGCTGTCTTCCAGATTTCAGGCTTCCACCATGCCAATGCCTGTCTATATGTGAGAAAGAAAAATTATCTAATGCATTGCAGATTTTGTAGTCTCCTTGTACATTATACATTGTAGACATACTTATAACTAGCATGGATCTATTAATGCTCATCACCAAGTTTCTGTATAATAGTACAAAAGTATATAAAAAGTAAACATGGCATGAAAAATAAGAAACATGGCAATTTCATTAAATTATATATATAAAAAGTATATATGAACTACACAACAAACACATAACATTTTAAAACAGACAACCATTGTTAATGTTCACACTCATTGAATATGTTAAAAATGTAGAAAACAATTTGAAAAGCAGAGCCAATTTCAACATTCTGACAAGTATTCAGTGCTTTTAAAATATAAAAGAAGCATTTGTCTCTTTGGTCTATAACAATCCTATAGTCCTCAGCAAACAATACTATGAACAATCCATTTAACAAAGTGGCACTGTGATAATCTCCCTCTGGGACTCTTTGTTGTATAACAAGATAAGTGTGTGCAGGAGTGCAGGTATGCAGGTAAATAGTCCATTCTTCCATTTGTTGAGGAATGCTGTGTTTGATCATTAACATCATCTATGAGTTACACTTTACCTTGAGCAGGTACAAACCCTACGTCTGAAAAACAGCGCACATGTATGTGCCAGAGTTTGAAACACACATGTCTAAAGGGGTACGCATTTACTATATATTAACTACATGCTACCATCTCTTCCTCACTCCGTTCCGTTCTTGAAATCGTAAACTGTCGTAAATGCAGTTCGCGCTCAAAGATGAATGGGAAGTTACTGCATTCTCTGGTGTATTGTCCAGAAAAATACGCAACTTTTTTGGCTTTTATGCTCTTTAATGTTATCCGGCCCTGAATGTTGTAAGTGTGAACAACAAAATTATATTAATTTTGCAGTCTATTAAATGTTTAACACCCAAATCCAACTAATGTAAACAATACAATAAAATTTGAAATGTAATTTGAACAGTAAAATTTAACTATATTGTTAATGTGATCAAAATGTGATCAATTGTAGGCAAAAATATGCAGTTTTGTTTTATAATCTCTCTTTAAGTCTCTTCACAACAAAGTTTTAGCCATGTCCCCAGCTGCGGTCATTCAATCACTAGATTATATTATTCCTTGGGAGTCATATCTTGAAGAACATGGAGGATTTATACAGCTTTTCTTTGATTAGATAGTTGAACTTTGAATGCTCATAAAGGTCATTTATATATTACGTGCCGAAGTAAACAGAGCAATATCAGCTGTAAAGTATTTAGGAATTAATATATGTTTACCAGAGAACATTTAAGAAGTGTGAATGACTTCAACAATATTTATCAATTCAACCAATATCAATTATTTTTACATTTCCTTTCAGTCAAACCTGAGATTTGCTAAAGGATGTTTTGATTAAAACAATCGACCTCTCATTTGATGCATGAACTATTATAAGAAGTATGCTACTTGGAAGTATTATAGAATTAATTTACCTTGTGTCTTGCACTAAAAGGGATAGCCATTTATTTGATTGTTCCTATAACATCAGGAGATATTATTTTGTTTTGACTTTCTTGGGTGCTAAAGCTATAAACGTGGACAAGATTTATTTTAACCTTTTAACAAATTAAATGTTAAGTTAAGTTGATTGCAAATCAAAAGATTTTATTGCATTGTGTTGTTCATAAATTACTATTTTGCCTCACATTACCAAAGCGTAACTTTACAGGCCATAATACTATTTTGCTTAATACTGCCTACTTGGGAAATCTTTTCTGAATAATGTGTGTTTCATTCCTAAGTTTTAATTCCCTGATAACCCTTTAATAATAAATATAAAATATCACTATCATCCCCCTAAAAATCCATACCAGGACCAGTGCTATACATTCTGGACTGTTCCCATCAAAACAGCAATACAAATAGTGTGGGGTCTTCTTGCTAAAGTGGGCACCAGGCTTGTCACAGTCACTATGGTAATTGGATTCTTGTAGCTTGTTTGACTAGACACTACTCAGCCCAGAAGTGTGGATTCTAACGAGGCAGTTTTCACCAGGGACCCCCACAAGAAGATATGGACTTTACTGCCTCTGCCCCCCAGGTTGTGGTCTTCTGAGTGATAGCCAGACGAGACCAGTTGAGAGAACCCAGAGGCTGGGATAAAGTGATGATCCAGTAGAGACTGAGGAAGGCCTGCTGGTCTGCAGAGTTGCTGGAAATAAGGAGCGATAGTCTGTGGCAGGTAAGAAGACCACTGTGGTTAGCTGCAGAGTTGCTGGAGACTAGAAGTGATAGTCTGTGGAAGGTCTGGAGCAGGAGAGCAAAGAGAGCCACGTCTTAGTACGAGAGAGATCTGACTCAAAGAACAGGTGCCTTAAATATTCTGAGGGATAACTAGAGACTGAGGAAGGCCTGATGGTCTGCAGAGTTGCTGGAGACAAGGAGCGTTAGTCAGCGTCAGGTATGTAGACCACTGTAGTTAGCGACAGAGTTGTTGGAGACAAGAAACGATAGTCTACAGCAGGTGTGGAGCAGGAGAGCAAACAGAGCCACGTCTGGGTACTAGAGAGATCTGACTCAAAGAACAGGTCTCCCAACAAAAGGGAGGAGGAGGTGTTAAAAGCTGGGTTTGCACATGTGCAGTCCAGGAAAGCAAACTGGTGGTGTCAGGGGAAGCTGCCCTGCCACTGATCCAGCAGGATGTTCAATGAGCATGGGCAGGCGAGTGTGCCAGACTCCGGGTGTTAAGTCCGCTAGTCCGACATGTGACAAGACTAGACACATTAGCTGATGGGGAGTGCTGGTGCTATAGTACCATTTAGAGGCTCTTGGCAGGGGCGGATTGGTCATAGGCCTTACCGGGAACTTTACCGGTAGGCCGATGACCTGAGGCTGCCTGTCAGTTTTTTTTTACCTTTGAATTGTTTTTCTTCTTTATGTTGAACGAGGCCGCGGATCTCCTGTGGCCTGTCCCTCCCCCCTTTGAGTGGCCTATCACAGAAGAAGTGGATATCACATAGGAAGCGCACCATGTGACAGGTGCCGTCCCATGTGAGCAGAGAAGCGCATCTGGAAGAGGCTAAAAAGTAAGTGAGCACGGCGGGCTTATGACAGAGTCTGTGTGTATGTGTACGGGCGCACGGAGGGGGGGCCGACTCCTGTGAGTGTTTGTGTGTGTGAAGGCAGGGGGCAGCGATTCCTGTTAGTGTGTGTGCACGCGCTCTTGGAGGGGGGATGACTCCAGTGTGTGAGCGAGCGGAGCTGATTCTAGTGTGTGTGTGTGAGCGGCAGGGGGGGGCTGATGGCACTGTGTGTGTGTGTGTGTGAAGGCAGCAGGGGAGGCTGATGGCACTGTGTGTGTGTGTGTGTGTGAAGGCAGTAGGGGGTGCTGATGGCACTGTGTATGTGTGTGTGAAGGCAGCAGGGGGGTAATGGCACTGTGTGTGTGAAGACAGCAGGGGGGGCTGATGGCACTGTGTGTGAAGGCAGAGGGGGGGGCTGATGGCACTGTGTGTGTGAAGGCAGCAGGGAGGGTCTGATGGCACTGTGTGTGTAGGCAGCAAGTGAGGGCTGATGGCACTGTGTGTGTGTGTGTGTGTGTGTGTGTGTGTGTGTAGGCAGCAAGGGGGGGCTGATGGCACTGTGTGTGTTGGCCAAGGGGATGTGTGGCAATGTAGTGTGTTTGTTGGCAAAAGGGTCTTGTGGCATTGTAATATGGGTGTGATGTAGGTGGTGGCTAATTAATGGGTACTATTTTGTTTGTGGATTGATGGTGGGGCAATTTAATTTAATAACGGGGACTATTTAAGATGGGATGGTTTGGGGGCTATTAATTGAATGTAGGGGTGAGTTTGGGAAGAGGGCTATTAATTAAATGTGAATATGAATTATTTAATGCCGGCATGGTCGTGGGAAATGGTTATATTTATTAAATGTAAATGCTTGTAAATTTATTGCTGGGGCTGTTTGGAGGGAGGGAAATAGGTTTATTTATTAAATGTGAATTCTAGCATTTTAACATTGGGGCTGGAGGGAAGCCTATTTATTAAATATGGGTGCTTTTGATTCAACAACGGAGCTTGTTGGAGTTTTCTAAATTTCATGTACTCATTTTTATTCCAAATAAGGCCCCCAGCAATCCAGGATCCAGGCAAGCGGCAACTGATCAAGAGACACCAGCAACCACAGGTAGGGAAAGCAACAAGAACAGGTAGGAGCGAGCAGGACAGTCTGCCAACTGTATTTTTCTATATTTGCAGTTCCTCTGCAACATGTTATTAAATAAACATGAATATGTTTTAGCGGGACAGTCCTGATTTGGGAATGTTGGGACAACGGTGGTATGTAATGGGCAGTCTAGCAATATTCAGCCCTCTGATGGCATAATCAACTTTGTATTAATCCTGCCTCTTTTTGTGTTTGCCCTGCCTACACTTGATTTGGCCCCGCCCACATGAGACCACTTCCAGATTTTTTTCCAGGGCCACTTTACGCTCCCAATCCGCCCCTGGCTCTTGGGGTACCTTTTGGTAAGTTAGCTCTCAATCTAAAAACACATATATGTATGACCCAAAAATAGGGACTCTCACCGATTTAATTAGGACCACTCTATTAGCAGAAGCACTGTGACGTGTAGGGTGGTTTATCATGTATTTGAAATGTGTGTAATTAAGACTTTTTTTATGTATAAGTAGAAAAATCAGCTCTGTTACTGGTTACCAGCTGTGTGCTGGAGGATTTTTCTCTGTACAAGCTCACACTATAACAGGGTGACTTGCAGTTTGAGTTCCCCCTGTCATAGTAGGAACCAGAGCATGCTTAGTCAGTACGGATCTAGGACCTCTATGCTGTGTTGCAAAAAACGAGTGTTCCCCCAATAATAGAGACTACCAGTCCTGTGTTAAAAAGCTCTGTGGCTATACCCGGCACCTCTGGGCTGTGGGTACTAGGGTAACATAAAAGAATTGACACCCTGTGCTGTCAAATTTGCCATCACAGTGGTCCCAATACAATTGGAATGGGGTCCACAAAATTTCGCCAATGGCACAAAAGTTTTATGGAAATAAAGGCTCATTGAAAGCTCTCAATAACTACTTTATTTTAAATCACTGTTCTTTAATATTGTTGCAATCCAATTGGATAGTTGAAATCCATTTGTAAATTAAATAAAAAACTGATACTTGCTAGGAATTTGAATGTGTGAACTGAATTGACCCAGACAAGCCTTCACCACTTAGCAAATCACGAGCAATTTTCTGCTTGTGATTGACTGATTTTATTGGGATACCTTAAGTATTGACAATCCTGATCAATTAATTTCACAGTCATACTGCTTTATGGCTCTGCGCAGGGTTCTTGTCACATCATTAGGTTTTTAAGTTATTCTCTATGAAATACCAGGGAAAGCAGCATTCCCATTCGAGAATATCAAGAAATGTTTTAATTTTTTTTACTAAAGTGATAAAAGAGGGGTCAGTAATTGTTTATAGTTTATTTTTTTTAAAAAAAAAACATGTCTGCACTTTAATTTGCTTTTTTTAACACATTTGGTATAATGGAGGACATGTCCATCAGACCCCTTACTATTTTATCTCCATACTCCAAGGTGGCAAGTTGCCACTACAGACCATCCCAGATTTTTATCATTATTCCAGCACCCAGAGACCCGTGAGTGCCAGGAAAAGGCCATATGTTGATCAGGGCTGGTAGTAAGTGTGTGTCTGGGGAGGGAGGGGGGAGCTAGTTTCCACAAAGTAAGCAGGACCTCACCCTGAGGGTCTTCCTGTTCATAATGTGAAACCACCCAACTTGTGTAGTGCGGGGATGATTTCCACCCCAGCATGCGGACCCCATGCTCAATGTTCTGCTGTATTAGTGGAAACCAGCTCTAGTGTGGTCAGCAAAAATATGTGCTACATGAAAAAACAGCTATAATTTAACTTATGTGCAAAATAATAAACTAAAAAATAAACTAATTGCACCCCTTGCATTGTAACATGGTTTGCCCAGGAGAAAACTTAGTCCTTTTTTTCCCCCTTACTTTTCTTAATGATCAGTCCCAGTCTGGGGAAACTGAAGAAAATGAATACAGATTTTAGAAGGTAATGTGATAAACTGGTAGATGTAAACAAATTAACAAAAGGGAAGAGAAATGTATATTAATGTTACAATAATTTGGCAGCTTGACTGGTAACATAATGATCAGCTGGCAGTTGTAGATGGCTGTTGAAGAGGGAAAACCTGCACACTCCTTTGGTTCCTATTATGCTATTCGATAGTGAAAACCGTGAATGGAGAGGAGATAAGAGATAGGGACAGTGATTAAATATCTAAGCAAGAACAAAAAGCGTTTAAAATGGGTGCAGGGTAAGAAAGGGAATAAGAGAAAGAACCAGCAAAGGCAGGAATATAGAGGTTGAGAATGGGATAAGTAAACAGGAGAGTGGGAGTACATAACAGTAAATGTAATAAAAAAGAACAAGGAAAACAATGTAAATACAATTATTTTATTAAAACGGACAATGTGATGTTAAATACTTTTGTGTCAAAAAAGAGAAAAGTACAATAGGAGTGATACCTTTATCGGCTAACCAAAAAAATATTTTTATATTTGCTAGCGGCCCTTTCATCAGGCAACTTTACAAATGAATGGAAAAAAGGCAAAACATTTAAGAGCTGTTACATCAAGAAATTTGTACATGTGCGGGGGGGGGGGGGATACATCATTAAGATAAGCTAAAGTAATAAAAAGGAGGTCTTCCTTATGGATGGAAGAGTAAAAGTCCTATGAGTTCAGAGGTCTGCACTCTGCTGTGGGGTGTGAAGTGTGTCAATGTAGTAGGTCATAAATCCAGGTGTTAGATTGAGTCTTTTAGTCACTGAGTGGAATGTTCTTATCAGCTTGAATTCCCATATTTTTCTCTCCCTGTCTTTTTTAAAAAGACCTTTCAGTATTAGGACTTTAAATCTGTCATACTGTGCCCTGGTCCAGAGAAGTGTTTACCCACGGGGTGTCCATAGTCTACTTTAGTGTGAGTTTGTGTAAATTCATCCTGGATTGCAGTTTCTGCTTGGTCTCTCCAATGTAAATTCCCTCAGGGCACCCTGTACACTGTATCATGTACACCACATTGGAGGATGTACATGAGAATGTGTCAGTGATTATATAGTCCAATTGTGTGGTATGTGGACTGTGTTTGTTGGTAAGACATGGGTGCAGGTTTTGCATTTTTTGTTTTTGTTGTTCCCATGCTTGCAATTTTATTTCAGTATACCATAGCAACTTCTGACAGAAAGGTCTAAAAACACTGAAGCAGCAAACTTTGTGAAAAACAATATTTGAGTAATTCTCAAAACTTTTGCCCATGACTGTACATGTGCTTTATACTCTTGTGTGTTTGGCAAAACTTAGCTTTCGCCAAGACACCCATTAATGATGCTGATGACCCCAACACAACATTTTGACATCTGGTCTGGACTAATGTAAAAGAATTGACCAAAATTAGTGACACCTCTACCGCAACTCCACCTGATCCTACTATCAACATCCAAAGAATGCTGAGGATTATTTTTTTTTAATGGTATTAAGGATAACGGTTTTATTAATAAAGAACAATGTTGCTTGCAGAAGTAATGTAAGCATCAATGTCTAAATAGACGTGTAAATGTTTTACTCAAACTTTCCACTTTGCTGCTGTTTCATCGGTATTGCACAAAGTGTTTGTAATCTGCATTTTACATCAAAGGTGCCTAGCTATATTTAAATTTTTTGGGGATTGGGAACGATTCAAAGCTCAGTGATGACCTTGCTTTTTGTTGTGAATGTCAATGGCTCTTTTTAGTGCATTGTCTGGAACAAGATCCGATATACTCATGTCAGAGTGATCACAACCAATTTTTTGACAAGTGGTGGATTTACCCTTCTAAACTTTGTTTTCAATCAGCCATTCAATTGCTTCTCTCTCATACGTGTGACTGCATACTTTGTTTTTCACTGGGTTCACCATCTCAAACTGTGTTATAGGACAAGTGAAATTTGCAGTGCTCTGGGTGATGGCAATACCCTCGGCTTCATCTTCCAAAGCTACGTCTGCAGGGGCCCATGACGCACCCATTTGTTTTCTCAGGTCTCTAGCTGTTCTTTAAATTGGACATATATATTGTTCTGTCTCAGGGCCTCCTCTGTATTATTCTTCTGAAGCGCAGTGTATCTCTTATGTACAAGCTTAAATCCCGGATCTCATCAATTGGGTCCCATTTTAACTTAGGAACGGTCTTCTCAACTGCATCTATATATTAGTTAAATCTCTGTTCAATGCAACATATTCCAACATGACGGATTCCATGCTGCCCACATGTTCCGTGTTACAGAAGAAGTAATGCCACTCCAGTTGTAATATCCATTCCTGTCTCTACATAAGTTTGGCAGTTCTTCAGGGATGAGAGGGAATCTAGAGAGGAGAAGGAGATTAAAGATGCAGTATGAGCAGACATGGTTTAATAATGTAAAGTTCATTGACTGCGCCTATTGGGATTAAGGCAGCTAAACTATTGGTTGCTTGGTTTGTGGGGGCACAAAAAAAACCCAAGCACTTTACCCACAAAAGTGGCACAGCTTGTCGCTGGAGTGTTTGGTTTGTTAAACTGTACATGTCCTTTTTAGGGGTGTGCACCGGCCACTCTTCGTGTTTTGGGTTCTGATTAGCTTGAGGTTTTGGGTTCGGATTGGTTTTGCCAAAACACCCAACTAAAGGTTTTGGTTCTGATTTTGGGTTTTGGGTTCTGATTTTTTTTTTTAAAAAAGCATAAAAAGTGCTAAAATCCATATTTTTGTTTTTTTTTCACTCCTACGCTATTAGTAACCTCAATAACATTCATTTCCACTAATTTCCAGTCTATTCTGAACACCTCACACCTCACAATATTGCTTTTAGTCCAAAAGGTTGCACCGAGGTAGCTGGATGTCTAAGCTAAGCGACACAAGTGGGCGGCACAAACACCTGGCCCATCTAGGAGTGGCACTGCAGTGGCAGATAGGATGGCAGTTTGAAAAACTAGGCCCCAAAGAGCACATAATGGCAAAAAAAGAGGTGCAAGATGGAATTGTCCTTGGGCCCTCCCACCCACCCTGATGTTGTTGAAATAGGACATGCGCACTTTAACAAACCAATCATTTCAGTGACAGGGCCTACAAAACTGTGGCTGAAATGATTGGTTTGTTTGGACCCCCACAAAATGAGCTGGCAAAGAAAAATAAGAGGTGCAAGATGGAATTGTCCATGGGCACTCCCACCCACTCTGATGTTGTTGAAATAGGACATGCACACTTTAACAAACCAATCATTTCAGCGACAGGGCCTACCAAACTACTGTGGCTGAAATGATTGGTTTGTTTGGGCCCCCACACAAAAAAAGCAATTCATCTCTTCCTGTACAAAGTGAACTGGCTCTACTGAGGCAAGATGTTGTCCTCATCCTCATCCTCTGATTCCTCGCCCCCTTCAGTGTGTACTTCCTCATCCTCACACATTATCAATTCATCCCCGCTGGACTCCACAATCACAGGTCCGTCTGTAGTCTCTGGAGGCCATTGCTGGTCTTGATTGAAGAATTGAAAATTCATTTTTATGAACATCATCTTCTCAACATTTTGCGGAAGCAACCTCCTTCGCCGCTCACTGACCAGGTTCCCCGCTGCACTAAAAACTTTTTCGGAGTACACACTGGAGGGGGGACAACTCAGGTAAAATAGAGCCAGTTTGTACAGGGGCTTCCAAACTGCCTTTTTTTCCTGCCAGTAAAAATAAGGACTGTCTGACATGTCTACTTGGATGGTGTCAGCAAAGTAATCCTCCACCATTTTTGCAATGGTGACAGCATCCAATGCAGAGACACTAGACATGTCTGCAATGGTTGGCAGGTCCTTCAGTCCGGACCAGATACTCTCAGCATCCCCTCCAGCGGGTCGTTTATGAAATCTCAGCTGTTCAGCATTAGGAGGAAGTGGTTCTTGATATTTCCCTACTTTATCCTCTAAATTTTTGTACTCCATTATATGCAGCACACGTTGTATTGCAGTACTGATTTTTTTATACTGCAGGAACAGTGAACGTAGTTAAATATTGCAGTACAAATTCCTTTTTACTGCAGGAACAGTGAACATAGTTAGATATTGCAATAGAAATTCGTTTTTACTGCAGGAACAGTGAACGTGGTTAGATATTGCAGTATTATTTTTTATACTGCAGGAACAGTGAACGTAGTTATATATTGCAGTAGAAATTCCTTTTTACTGCAGGAACAGTGAACGTAGTTAGATATTGCAGTAGTTTTTTTTTTATACTGCAGGAACAGTGAACGTAGTTATATATTGCAGTAGAAATTCCTTTTTACTGCAGGAACAGTGAACGTAGTTAGATATTGCAGTAGTTTTTTTTTTATACTGCAGGAACAGTGAACGTAGTTATATATTGCAGTAGAAATTCTTTTTTACTGCAGGAACAGTGAACGTAGTTAGATATTGCAGTAGTATTTTTTTTATACTGCAGGAACAGTGAACGTAGTTATATATTGCAGTAGAAATTCCTTTTTACTGCAGGAACAGTTAACGTAGTTAGATATTGCAGTAGTATTTTTTTTATACTGCAGGAACAGTGAACATAGTTATATATTGCAGTAGAAATTCCTTTTTACTGCAGGAACAGTGAACGTAGTTAGATATTGCAGTACTATTTTTTTTATACTTTTTTATAATTTTTTTATAATTTTTTTTAATAATTTTTTTATAATTTTTTTATACCAATGGACTTAGCAGGACAGATCACAGGACACAGCACCACTGGACTCAGCAGGACAAAGCACCACTGGACTCAGCAGGACAGAGCACAGGACAAAGCACCACTGGACTCAGCAGGACAGATCACAGGACAAAGCACCACTGTACTCAGCAGGACAGAGCACAGGACACAGCACCACTAACAAAATCCAACCTCCCGCTTCCCTGATCAATGTCCGAGTGAAGATGGCGGTGGCAAGCGGGGAATTTATAGAATCCGAGTATCGCGAGATCCGACGGCAAGATTTGGACTCATAGCCTCGTTTTCAGTTTTTTCTCAGTGGCGGAAATACCCGAACAGTGCTCGGATCGCCTCGGATCTGCACTGTTCAGGTGGACTCGGATTGCGATAATCCGAGTCCGGTCATCGTTAGTCCTTTTCAATATCTCACATAAGGGTGGAGGGGAGGGCCCAAGGACAATTCCTTCTTGTACCACTTTTCTTTTCTGCCACTGCTGTGGGTCAATGTTTCCTAGATGTGGTATGAACTGCTGTGTGTTTGTGTCATTACTCTGTCACATAGTATCCAGCCAGCTCACTGCCGTCTTTGTCCGAAAGTGGATGAAAATAATATTGTGACCTGTGAGGTCGTCAAAATTGACTGGAAATGACTGGAAATTAGTGTTATTGAGGTTAATAATAATAATGTAGAAACAAAAAAAGAGCAAAATGATGTGTGTTTAGCATATTTTAGCAATGTTTGTGTAAAATACAGATCCAAAACCAAACCCAAAACACGCAAGGGCGGTTTTCTCAAAATCAAAACACGAACTTAATCCAAATCCAAAACACGAGGGTCAGTGAACATCTTTAGAAATTATGCCTTTATTCATTTCTAACATGAATAATTTCACTGTTAAGTAAGACTTTACAACACACATGATTCTGGTTGCAAGTGAAATAAATTATATTACACTTGACACTTCCTCCTCCTGTAGTATTTATTTGATGAAGAGTGTATGACTTTTTATAGTTGCTGAATCATTGGTGGTTGCTGTAATGGCAGAACTGTGTAGTGCAGTTAGAAGTCACTGCATAGACATCAATAGATGCTTTTCTATCACAGAGTTAGGAAATATGAGTGGGGGACTGTATAAATGGTAATTTTACATGCTTTAAAAGCTAAAATAAAAGCACAATATTTTTTCTGATTCCGCATTTACAGGTTTATAACAATGTTTGCAATCTAGAGCAATTTCCTATTCTAGTTGTACTAATACATCTATGTTACTAGTTTGGTCTGATAGATGAGTATCTGCCCAACAACAAACAATATTAAAAGATAAAGCAGTTTTTTTCCCAAAAGTTATACATTATCACTCAAACTTACTTACTTCGGGCAAGACATTCCATCCTGATATCTGCAATAGTCCAAAGATGATCTCCAATTTATTTAATTTATTGTTAATTGCTGGGGTAAAGAGCAAGTTGCAAAAGGCAGTATAGTTGTAGGTGGAGAACCTACAACTATACAGCCTTTTGCAGTATATTGCCATTTGACAACCCACTACCTGTATTAAAAATGCCACACTGAATTAAGTGAGGTTACCTCCGCAAATATTGTCAGACCTCCACAGACATTGGGGGACCTGCAGGATTTGACATAATGGAATACCTCAAGTATGTATTATTCTTTTATAATGAAGAATTTATGGAAATCCACCTATAACCAAATTTTCTGCTTTGGATGGAATTAGTCTTTGATTAATCATTTGGCACCTGACAGATGACCTGTCTGCAAATCAATACAATTAAACTTTTCTATTTTTTGTTAGGATGAATATATACTGCTAAAACATTATTTTATAATGTTACTTTTAGAGCAATTTTATGGCATTTTGACTTGGGATGGAAGATCAGTCAACACATCAGTCATATATTTTGCCATTCTATATTTATATATCTTGTTTTGCAGAAATATGACAGGGAGAATAATTTGTAAGATTTTCCACTGACAGTTTATTATTTATTTTAAGTTTAGAAATTGCATGATGAGTGAAGGAAAATGTTTCAAACAAGCATTCCTAAGAAACATTTATTCTATTGAAAGGTTTAGCAAAGTAAATATGATTCTATAATATGAGAATATATTTATAATATTATGGTGCTTGTATTGTGCAGTTCATATGTAAACCTTTTAGTATTTTTTTTATTTCAACTAACACATATATTAGACAGAAAATAAGCTGTGAATTCCATCAAATGAAAAAGTTATTTTTTTTGATAATCTTTATCTGTCCTGGTTATCCAGAAGATAGAGAGCCATCAGGTTACAGACATTTTCAGCTTTTCCTTAAATGCAGCTAACATGTATATCCTGACATCATAGTTGTCTTCTTAATAAGTGTGATATGAAATAAAACAGTATCACCATAACAAATACTATTTTCACAAATGTAATAAACAGTGGTGGTTGCACTTTTCTTGTATAATTGAGCCATTTGATAGAATACATTGTATTGCAGTATTACCACAATAATTTCCCAAAATTAAATAATATTGTCTACCTTTTTAAAGTGTAATGTTGCAATCTATCAGAAGTATGGGTAAAAAGGAAGAACATTGTTTACTATATTCTCTTATATTAATTTATTGTAACAACTAACCAAATGGATCTCAGTCAAGAGTCTACATTACAAACAACCTTCTAAGGTTCAACTATGATACAATGGACTAGATTTACTAAACTGCGGGTTTGAAAAAGTGGAGATGTTGCCTATAGAAACCAATCAGATTCTAGATCTCATTTATATAGTGCACTCTACAAAATGACAGCTAGAATCTGATTGGTTGCTATAGGCAACATCTCCACTTTTTCAAATCCGCAGTTTAGTAACTATATCCCCATGACTTGGATATTTGTTATGATCTCTATAAGATAGATCATCAAATAAGGCAAATCCCTGGTTTGAGTATAAAGAGAAGTGCTAGCAACTAGACAGTAAGTTGAACACCAAACGTGAATAAAAATATTTTAGACAATAATATAAGCAAGGAAAACACAAAGCAATAAATAACAATAATAATAATAATAATAATAATAATGTCAGAAAAGGGGATAAAGTTCCAAGGAGAAATTTTAAACTGCGTTTTGATCAAACAAATTTATTGTGGCTTGAAATCACAAGGTTTTACTTTACAGTTCTTTGAATGTTTAAGAGATTTGTCTTTCAGGTTGCACAGGTTTTTTTTCAAATGTCTTTTTCTAATAAAATAAACACTGCAGTAGGAGTTGTTACAAAATTATTGTAATATATGTTATTCTAATTTTGAACTTCTTTTATCACTTAATAAAAATATTAAAATATACTATTGTAATACATTTGATAAATAGAGTGCTAGTGATCCTTATTATTTATTTAAAACATAAATGTGGCTTATCTGCACAGTATTTTAGGAGAAAAACAAAATACTTCAAGTCATGGAAAAGGCACTCTTAAAATATTCGTAAGCAGGACTTTTAAGTGACATTTTTTATGCCATGTGAATTTCCACTGGATCCACAATCTTCCAAAAGGTTGTGCAGTGGGTTTTTATAGGGCAGTTCCTAAAGTAGAAAGCATGGGTGCATCCTGTTTTGTGTAAAGTGAACATATAGCTACATTTGCGTCCAATGCCATACAGTGCACGACCATATATTTTGCTGTTTGTAAATGGCCATTATTGAAACTAAAGTTCTGATGATTGGATTTTGTACATCTTTATTTTTGCTCTTTGTTAGTAAATGAGTACAAATATATTATTTAGCTGAAATCATCTTGTTTGTACATCTGTTTATTAAAAAAAAGAAGCATCCACTAACAATAAATGCTAATGGAAAATATTTTCTAAAGCAATACTACATTTCATAATTTATACCTTTATTATTAACCTTTATTTATGACATTAATAATCTTGAAAATAGTAACTCTATACATGCTTTTACTGCAAATGTTGCATATTCCAGATACATGATCATATTCTTCAGCTTAATTCAGAAAAACCAGTAGAACTATCCAAAATGTGCAATGTGCTTATTATAAGATAAGGGTATTTTTCTAGTTGTCACACACCAGCCACGTGGATGGTCACTGCTACCTTTCTCCTATAAGCAGTGATCACGGTATCCTGAATTACAGCCCTGGATCAAACAGCCACTATCTGCTCTCTTGTTCTGCGCATGTGTTACCTACCACCCTCTCTTATGACCTCCTACCTGTTCCCATTGGTCCTGGCACTTTGGAGCACTATTTAAACCTCCCATTTCCGTCTGTCCGATGCCTGTTCTTCGAGTTACTCACTCTCAGTAAGGATTTGGCTTCCTTCGGTCTGACTCACCTGCTGTTGCTCTGCATTACCATCCTTGGGTCAGCTGAAGCTTCTCTCCATTGTCTCTATTAGGACAACCACTGCACCTGTATTCCCCAGCCGTGTCCTGTGTTTCCATCTTCGGTTCAGCTAAGTTCTACTCCACTACTACATTATTGGAACTGCCACTTTACCAAGAACTCATCGCTGCTGCTCGGTTACCATCTACGGATCAGCTAAGTTCTACTCTGCTACTGTCTCTATTTGAACTGCCTCTGTACCAGTTATTCACCTGCTGTTTCTCTGAGTTACCATCTATGGATCAGCTAAGTTCTACACCGCTACTGTCTCCATTTGAACTGCCGCTGTACCTGTAAATCACCTGCTGTTTCTCTGAGTTACCATCTACGGATCAGCCAAGTTCTGCTTCTATGTGAACTACCGCTGTACCAGTAATTCACCTGCTGCTGCTCTGAGTTACCATCTACGGATCAGCTATAGTTCCAATCCACTATTAACTCTATTTGTACTGCCGCTGTACCAGTAATTCACCTGCCATGCTCTGAGTTACCATCTACGGATCATCCCAGTTCTATTCCATTATTGACTCTGTTTGAACTACCACTGTACCAGTATTCACGTGCGGTGTCCTGAGTTTCCATCCATGAATCGACCAGTACTTCTCTATTTAACTCCACTACTCACCTCAGCTCAGCATTACGATTAGACCGGCTTCCCTGCCTATACCTTCAATATTTCTCTGCCCTACGGTCACTCTTCCTCTGTATCAGGCTCTGCCTATTGCTCTGCCACTACTCCTTCTGGAAACCGCGACCTACGGAATAGGTGCAGCAAATTCCAAGTAGCAACAGATTGTAATTCACCACCATTCAATAGGTCACTGTCCTACGGGACCTACTGTAATCCAAAGCAGGTAGTGCTTGGTTCACAGTGTCACAGCAAAGTCTCTAAATTTTCATGGTATATGGAATCCTCCTCTCACTAATCCTTAGCAGAGAATTTCTGCACAAAACAAATAATGATCCAGACAGGTCCCTTCTCTTTACACAGACCATTCCTTTAGCAGACAACTTCTGCAACCACTAATTTTTTCCCAGCCTGTTACACAATGATACACTGCTGCCTCCCATATTGAGTGGATTTAAAATCACCAAAACTGCTGACAGCTCTGGTAAATGTACTTATAAGTACTGATAGGGCACTGGTGGAGTAACAGTTCCTTTGCACTGTGGGATTTATCAAGCACTTGGGTCTGCAGCTCCTGTGAACCACGTCTGCCTTATCTGCCGTCAAGGCCCATGTATCTTCTTTCATTCATATTTGCAGCAGATTTCTAATTAAGTCAGCAGGGACTGCTATTCAAATTTACAGGCTCCACTGAATTACTGGGGAAAAGTTGTGGTACATCAAACCTGCACATACCGGCCCACTTAGACCACTGGATGTATAGATATGATCACAAGGGAATGGGAAGCTTGTAATCTTGGATTCTATAGATCTTGGTAACCCTCCAACATATTTGGCACTATACCTGATATTTTTGCACCTCATTGTTTTGATAGAGGTCAACTGAACAAAGTAATTGCTATTTATACTATGGTGATGCTCTACACACATTCAGCGACACGATAATAACTAGTTAGCTTTGCTTTTGTGACTGTCAAAGGAGTATATCCAAGCAACCCAAGTGGGAACAAGAGTTCCAAGTTTACTGAATGGTCATCTAAAGCTCACTCCAACGGTTATGTATTACATTTATTATTTGTTAAAAATAGTGTGTCAGCTAAAATAACATTCCAAGCAAAAACTTTTTCAAACACATTTTAGCTGCAGTATCAAATTGAGGCTTTTCTCTGTTTTCCTGTAGCTTTCATATACACAAGAACATCGACAGAAATCAAGCATCTCTTCTAATAACATTTCTATGAGCTGTCATAGTGATATTGAAAAACCTATTATGGTAATATTTGTAATAAAGTTTGGCATGAACATGTTGCACACAATGTTTAAGGTTGTGTTTATGGTTCAGAAACATCTTATTATTATCACTGTAGTGAAGGAATATTAGGCTTTTGTTCAGAATTTTTTTATAAGCCCCTATTTTCACAGCTTAATAACATGTTAAAAATGTGCTTGGAATTTGGAACTGAGGGTTATACTAATGAGGATAATTTTGGTGAACAATTTAATGAAAATCCATCCAGTTCAGCTGATTGAAAGTCAGAGTTAAAAAATAAATAAAAATAAAATGTTTAAATAAACCAAAACTAATAATGTAATAATGAAAGTTTATCCACATAAACAGGACAATATTTTATACAATAATCCTTTTTTAAAATTATGTTTGTAGTTTTAATACAATTCAAATGTCTATGTGCAACAGTATTTAAACCTTTGCTGCCTGTGGTCCAAATCAATTTTGCCCCTCTGGAGTATTTACTGATTTTTGCATTGTGCTGTAGTAATTTTGCCATAATAACTTTTTTTATTTTTTACTCTTCCAAAGAGAATGTTCTATTGGTTCTTGGGATAGAGATGTATTTGGTATCAAGTCAAGTAAATTTTATATTATGGACAAGGGGAAAAACGTGACTAAAAATTGGGACTACTTTAAATAAATTAACTGAACACACTAATGTACGCTGGGATCGCAGATGTTGTTTCCCTGGGCATCTGACTGGCAGCATGTGCATGCGCTTATTGCTCTTTCTGGGTATGATGCATCTATCCACACAGATTCAACAGGTGTTGTTTCTACGCATACATTTAAAATATCACTTTTTACTTGAACAACTGAACGCTTTTAAAAGTAAAGAGCATAAATTAGGTAACAGGGCTGTAACTAGGGCTGTGCAGCCAGTATCCTAGCACAGAGCGCAGGCTGTCCCGGGGGGCGGAGCCGACTGCTGCCACAATGTCCATTTGCCGGGCGCTTAATTCAATGTTTTTATAAGAGATGTGTATGGCTCTTTCTCTGCAGTTTCCTTCAGTGTCCAGAAACTTCAGAGGAAAGGAGAGGGAGAGTGATTCCTGAGCATCAGGGTGGGGCTACACAAACTGAGAAGCAACTGTCATACTCACAGGGAGGAGGAGTAGGAGCTGCAGCCAAAAAGACTCACTGTTGTCTCAAGTAAGTGTGTGTGTGTGTGTGTGTGTGTGTGATTGCTGGGATAGATATAGAGTGTGTGTGTGTGTGTGTGTGTGTGTGTGTGTGTGTGTGTGTGTGTGTGTGTGTGTGTGTGTGTGTGTGCGTGCGTCGGTGGGGGGTTTTGAGATGATGGGATAAATTAGGGTAAATAAATTAGGGTAGTGGGAGAAATAATTTGGAGTGTTGGAAAAGGTCAAGGTCATGAGGAGAGCAGTTTGAGGTGTGAACAGCATGAGCAATGATTGGAGCAGTGTGAGGTGCGATGGGTAAGTTTGAGCTGTGGGGTGTGCAGTGAGGTGTGATGGGCCAGTGTGAGCTGTGGGGTGAGCAGTGAGGTGTGATGGGCCAGTGTGAGCTGTGGGGTGAGCAGTGAGGTGTGATGGGCCAGTGTGAGCTGTGGGGTGAGCAGTGAGGTGTGATGGGGCAGTGTGAGCTGTGGGGTGAGCACTGAGGTGTGATGGGGCAGTGTGAGCTGTGGGGTGTGCAGTGAGGTGTGATGGGCCAGTGTGAGCTGTGATGGGTCAATGTGAGCTGTGGGGAGGGGGAGCAAGTGTGACATAAAGCCTTTAACCCTCCATGTGTATGTGTATTCCTGTGTTAATTCCAATAACTTCATTTTTACAATCACTACTACAAGGTAATGCTCCTCACCCAAGTGATCCAACAAAAATGCTTCAGGATCAGGAACTTCAGGTTCAAACCCAGTTGAAAGTGAAACTAGCAAAACCACTGCAATTACAAAAGAAATGACAATTCTGTTCCAAATTCAAAGTCTGAGAATAAAGTTCAACGTGCCATTGAAGACAATTTTCGAGAGCAAGCCGAGGAGCTCTAAGTCTCATGAGATTTATTAATCTTGTGAAACTAAGAGTTTCCCTGCTCACTCTACAGGACGTTCCCACTCTGGATGTCAGCAGCATCAGAAGCATAGATAAGTACAGTGGACTGGGGTGTTGTAATGTGTTTCTGGGGTGGGGGGGTGGCATTATTGGGAGGGCCTGATAAATGTAATGTTTTATTATAATGTATGTATCAATGCACCATGTTGACCACGCCCCCAACATAATGTGGCCATGGCCTTGGCGGCACCGCTGCTGCGCAGAGGCACACAGTATTTTCATGCTCATCAACAGAGATGGGCCTGTATGCTTGAAATGCCAGGGCTGATTTTTAGTCCCAGTCCGGCCCTGTACTGCATAAAGAAAATTATATGGCATGGAAGTCAGACTTCAGAGCAATATTATCTGAAACTTCATTTAACAGTATACTCTTTGCTGAAGTCCCTACGGAAGCTAAGTATTGGAAACAAACTCTTGCGCGCATCCTGCTTATCATTCTTTATATTTCTGAGCAGAGATTAGCATTGTTTGGTTCCAAGTCTCCCATTGGTGACCTTAATAACGGAAACTTTCTAGGTCTAATTGAGTTTATTAACATTTAGGACCCGATTTTATTAAAGCATCTTAAACCTGTATATGAATTGCAAGAGAGCCAAAAATGCCTGCAAGTTCAATACCTATCAACGTGCATACCAAACAAATACATTGAGCTGTGTAGGTCATTTCTACAAGAAACAATCCTTAATAAAGTTAGAATTGCAAAATACTTTGCTTGCACAGTTGATGCCACTCCTGTTAGCAGGGCCGGTGCTAGGGTCCTTGGCGCCCTAGGCGCACTGTCAAAATTGGCGCCCCCGCAGGCACACTTTAAAAATCGGCACCCTCCTCCCTCCTCCCCACGTCTTTCCTTACCTTGCCTCAACACAGCTGCCTCTCTGCTCCGTCTCCTTCCCTCCACTCACCGACACTGTCGGCCCGTGATGATGATGTCACGCCCGACAGTCAGTGAGGGGAGGGGAGGAGATGGAGCAGAGAGGCGGCGATGGTGATCCATAGCCCCTTCCTCCCTCCCCGTGGATTTATCGGAAGCTGTGCGGCGGCCGTGAAAGATATGGTTAGCGGTCGCCGCACAGTTTAAAGTAATTTTATTTCTAAGGCGCCCTCCAGAGCCCGGCGCCCTAGGCAAGTGCCTAACCTTGCCTAATGGGAGTGCCGGGCCTGCCTGTTAGTTCTCACAAGTAAGAGAACTCCTTGGTGATTCGATATGTAAAGATTGTAGAATGCTCAAAATTTTCAGCTGAAGAACGGTTTGTCATGTTTAATAATTTCACAAAAAAATGGAAACTAAATTGCTGGTCGAGTATTGAAAAACTTGGTAGGATTAAAGTTGGATTCTCAAGCATGCATTTCCCAAGCCTACGACAATGGATCCAACATGGCTGGGAAATACAATGGAGTACAAGCAATTCTGCTTGAGCAAAACTGATACTGTATTTTCTCCAGCTGTGGAAACCACACACTAAACCTTGTGGGCGTTGACGCTGAATCCTGCAAGGCCGCAATTACTTACTTTGGAACTGTGCAACAAGCGTACAATATCTTTAGTTTCTCTCTACAAAGGTGGGAAACTCTGAAAGAGCATCTCCCTGCTTCACTTCATAATATATCCATAACTAGATGGTCTGCACGCATTGCTTCTGTTAAACCAATTGCACATCATTTGCATTCTTTGGGAATGGCTTTATCAAATATTGAAATTCTCAAACTAGCTGCATAAACTCGATCAGAAATTCAGTCCATTAAGAAGTACTTGTCGCAATTTTTATTTGTTCTAATGTCATCTTTGTGGATAAAGCTACCTACAATGATAATTTACCAAAGTACCCTCCTTATTGAAGCATGCAATGCTACATTGGACATTGAGCTGGACAACATCAAGGGCTAGATTTACTAAGCTGCGGGTTTGAAAAAGTGGGGATGTTGCCTATAGCAACCAATCAGATTCTACCTTTCATTTATTTAGTACTTTCTACAAAATGACAGCTGCAATCTGATTGGTTGCTATAGGCAACATCCCCACTTTTTCAAACCCACAGCTTAGTAAATCTAGCCCCAAATGTCTTTTCAAAGTCATTGAACAGGTACAGAATAAGTTGGATGAGATCATCATAGAGTGCAAAATTGTAGCAAAAAACATTAAGATTCCAACAGAGTTCTCCACCAGTCGTCACTTACCTACTCAATTCAATGCCGAAAAGCACTATAGGGTCAACGTTTTCTATGTAGCGGTAAACTCCATTCTGCCTGGTCTTCATCATCAATTTACTTCATTGGAAGTAATTTGTAACTTGTTTAGATTTTTTGGGAGTTCAACAAATTAAGTAATGAAGACCTGTGCTCTGCAGCTGAAAACTTTCAGCAACAATACAAGAAAGATATTGCCCAAGAATTAAGTGACAAACTAATTTTCCTGAAGAAAATTTCTAGAAAGCTAGCCAAAGGAACTTCTTACATAAATCCTAGAACTAGGACTCTCTGGGGTGTTTCCCAACATCACACTTGCTTTGTCATTTTCCTCAGTTTGCCAGTATCTATTGCTTCTGGTGAATACGTCTAGTTCCCTTCCTAAATGAGAGCTTGATGCCTACTGGATTTATGGTGATTGGCTTAAATGTGGACAAACATCACTTTAAAAACATTGAGGGTGGCACTGAAAAGGCTATGAATTTATTCTACCTGTTAAACTTCAGTTTTATGTGCCGGCAGTAATAGAAAAGACATCGTGGGCCTGAATCATTAGAGTATGTAAATGCTGATATGTGCCATATTTCACGTGAAATCGCACTGCACATACTCAGAAACATACCATATGCTAGAGATTGCAGCAATGTCCAATTAATATTCTAGTGTGATTTCAGGGGTGGAATTGGGAGGGGAATGGGCGTATGTGCGTAGTCAGTTTACAGTAAGGAAGTGCCAAGTGCACACAGGTGCATCCAATTCAAGCTATGGGCATATTGAAGTTACATGTTTTTCAGTTGCAACACGTGCACCTGCTACAAGTCAGGCGTAAGTGCCAAGTGATAGTGATGATGGTCACGTTGCAAGCTAGAACATGTGTTTGCAATCATGAGCAACTGTATCAATAACATACTAATAAATGTACTTTATGGAGAAAAATAGTCAACTTTTTTTATGTTTTAATGTTTTGTCATTAATGGCTACATTATTAACAGATAAAATTAATTGAAACAGTGTTTTTTTATATTCCACATTGGATGTATACTGCAGTGTTCTGCATACAACCGTCCACCACTGCCACCTCTCCCACCCCTTCCCACCTCTCCCAAAATCCCATTGGATGTAAGACCAGAGCCCAGGAATAAAAGGCCAACTATACTCACACAACCGCCATATCCCTGACGAAGTCCACGGACGAAACGGTTACAAGGAAACAAGCATAGGGAAAAGGATCCCCAAAAGACCCTCCACACCTCCATTCAACTACTTAACCAAGATCTACCTCCTCTCCGAGCAAAGCGCCTGGGAACAGAACGAGACCCGAGCGACAGCACCATCCTGAAGTGGAACGCACTGGCCCCTGTGCGTTCCACCTGCTAACCAGAAGTGCGGCACTTGGAACGCACAGTGCGTTCCAACTGCCGATTAAGGAAGCCGCCCGACCACGCTTCTGTCTCCCTCTCTCCTCGGAATCACCACTGCAATTACGCAGGCTAACAAACTGCTCTTATAAAAGCACCGCACTAGAGCACCTCTCACCCTTACTTCCACCCCTTCGAAGCACCCGCAGCACTTAACTCCACCGCCACAGCTGCGCCCACTTACACCACAAGAGCACCTCACACATTTTGATTTCAATACCATCCATAACCAGGAGAAAGCTCATCTCCACTCTCCTTATCCAGGCTACATACACACACCAAACCCCCATACCTCGCATTCATATTAGCCCATATAAATTTCTACACCCAAAATACTGAGAGCTATAAACTTTTAGCTCTATACTGTGCCACACACACCTGCATATCCCAAGAGCTATAAACATAGAGCTATCAACATTGCCACATATACCCGTATACCCCCAGAGCTATAAACAGAAGCTATAAACAACGAGCAATTAGCGTAGAACAACACAACACAATATACACTGCATCAGAGCTATAGACAAAAAGCAAAAGAGCTATAGCATTCAAAACGGCAAAATAAGCTATAAACAGCTGCTGCACCTCCAGCATCCAAGTATATTGTCTGTACCGCTATATTGCATTCTCTACTCCCTCCACATATTTCACTCTCCTAACCCCCCCTTTCTTCTCTCCACTACAGACATCCAAGGTTGCGCCACGGCAAACACGACGAAATCGAGAACGACTTCCCTGGGAATCGGAACGCACGGAGCACCCGTAACGGCAGCAACAATCAGCAAAGTGCACATACCAAGCGCAGACGCCCAAGGTATACCCTATAAAAAGGGTACCCGCCACCCAGTGTTCTGTCTGTTAGAACACAGCGGACCTAGACTTATATTCATCAACAGACGTACCTTTACATATGCTGATTATTGAGAATGGACGTGTGTATGCCTGATGTATGTGCAATTTTTATAAAATGCACATTATGCTGGTTTTGCATTTGTTAATGAATGAATTAGGCCCTGTGTCTTCTAGAAACAGAAGTAGATTAACAATATTGGCATCCTGTTATAATCTCCAGCTTCGGTAGGCTTGCTAACCTTGCCAGTCATTCACCATTCAGTCAAGATTACTTTAGTTTTTAATATTTGTATTAATATTATCATATAACATATAATTAGAAAATGTATACATATAGAAAGATAAGTGAAAATATATTAATATATGATTTTATAACATAAGAAATAATTTGAACAAAGGTTATACATCTTAAAAAAAGTAGTGACTAACCGCGCAACATAAATCTGCAGCCAAAACCAATATCAATAAGGGCTTCACCAAACACCCTTCACAACATATATATTCAATTGTAGATACAGCAATACGGCGCTGATCCCTTACATACAGAGATAATATTGCATAGAGAGATATCAAAATTATAAGCGTTCTAATGAAACATTCCAATGCAAAGAACAGTCTTACATATAATAGTCCCATAGATGATATTCCTTTGAATCTTCAAGAACAATCCAAAAAGTTCAATTGTATACTTAATATTCTTAGATAGTAACTTGAAGTGATGTTAGATTGACACTGGCAAATATCCTCAAATATAAAAGGAAACAGTAATAGTGCAGTATTCCTATTACAGCATATATATTAACCCTATGTGAGCACTCCTTCCACCATATAGATACCCAATGGTGAAATCTCTAAGTTCCAAACCACTGACACCACAAGAAAAAGTGGCAAATAGATTTCAAAATGTGAAATAACAATGAGGGATTCTCTTTAAACAGCTGTTGAGAGACCATCTTAGAAATGCACTTACACAAATCCAATATCAGTGCTTGGTAGAGCTATTTAAGCATCCGAATCTTCTCATGGCATACCTTAATGTTCCTCTCCTCAATAATGTAGATGCACTTGTATGTTCAGAGGAGCAAAAAGAGGGAGGGAACAGATGGAAAGAACAAAGTGCTTTATCTTTTATTAAATTAAAAATATAAAATATATTATAAACAATCCAAAAAACTTTAAATGACTGCACACATGTAGGAGTGGCATGGCCGCCTACCAGAGTCCCATAAGAAAACTGCGTGTAGCATGCAAAATTACGCTGACCTCCTCTTGCACAGTTCAAAACTTGTGTATGAGCCCACGGTTTTCGTCCTGTCACTCGCCTGCCGATGCATTTCGACTATTAGTATGGGTCTTTTTCAAGGAATAAACTACAAGAGTGCTACTACTACTCTTTTATACTCTTATGATCAATAAATACAGCGGTACTTAAGCATTACATGTGCCTGGGATCCACTCGTTTTCAAAATGAGACTCTGTGCTATGTGCATATTGCGATTAGATGGAAGGATTCTAAATAAACACAGATCCAGGCAGCGTATATGTCAAACAAAGATGCTGCGGCATACACATCGGATATCCAAGCCTCAATTTCAAAATGAGTCTTGACAGAGAGAATACATTACGATTGGTTAAAACTATTTTGAATGGAGAATTTATTTCCACATCTCTAGTCTCAAAACAAAGCAAAATTAAACAAAAAACTAAATTTACTCCATAATCCCCAAACAAAAAATGGATCCCCTTAACCTCGATTCAGAATGCTTTTAACAATGTCATATACATCCCACCTTCAACACAGTGTAACAATGTACCACAGTGTAACAATGTACCACAAGTATACAATCCCAATATACATGACCCAACTTTCTAAATATACAAATTGAACTGGAGTTAGTTGGAGCAATATCGAAATCACCCTCATATAAATATACACTCAGGTTCAAACAGTAATATACATCAATTTAAGAACCACTTTAATGCGAACTCCAGGTTTAAGCCATCTTAAGACAAAGTGTGTAACAATTGAATCCAATTCATCTCCGCTTGAACTAATCTGGAGGCCATATCGGTTCTCCTCCAATCTAATTTGATATGTAGAATGCCCCAAAAGTTCTTAATATGCTGTTCAGAACACTGAAACCAGGAATGGATTTCATTACATGTCATACTAAAAATGTAGTATACCTATTTGAATGCTAATGTGGGTTGATTTACGTTGGTCGGACATCCAGACCCCTGAAAGTCAGACTGTCAGAACATACTAGGAATATTAAAAAGGGGATGGAGAGTCATATTCTATCTCTGCCCACTTCAAAAAGATACAGCAGTGTTCTGAATGGCATATTAAGAACTTTATAGCTACTCTACAATAGGAAACTGGTGAACAGAGGTTTAGCGTTTATAAACGGCAATTCTATCTATAATGAGTCATTATTGTACAGCATATGTAAAGATCGAATTTCTGTAATGCAAACAATTTAAGTTTGGAAAAGTCTGAATTAAATTGGAAAACAAGTTAATGCTGTATTACTTCATTTGGTGCCATAAGAAAAAGTTGGTTACTGTATAGTATTGTTTTTGTCTTTGTATTTCATTGGGAACTAAGTAAATAACCACGTATTTACTGCCCTAACCGTATAAAGATGTTTAGGAAAAAATAATAATATATGATTATCATCGCATTTACCTGAAAGAAACAGAGGAATTCAAAACATCTTTTGATACCAATTGCAAGTTAGTGGAGATAAGGAGGATGGGAAAATAGTGTTGGATTTATAACAATTAAATATTCCGCTATTCTTTTCATACAAAGGCCATATAGCTATTATAGTCGTTGAGACCACGTGGGATCATACTTCCCATCTGAAATATTTTTCTGGTATCAATTTTCTGTAATTCTTCCTGTGCATCACCTCCTCTTCCACTTTTTGATATTTTCCATAACTAATGCTTGCACATCTTTGGGATTACTGTTATAGCAGAGCAAGAAGTGTTTGGTGACCGCAATCAGTGTTTTACATCTTATTCAGTCCTTAACTCCATTTCTAATGTTGTTTACATGCTCCAGTAGGCATTTTTTAAAAGGCCTAGTGGTCATCCCTATGTAGATCTTAGAACAGGAACAAGAAAGGCAGTATATAACCCCTGAGGAATTGCAATTCAAGAAATCCTCAATTTTCCATACCTTATCTGTCACGGGCACTAGGAATTCTGCCCAGGATTCACCAGTTGATAATACTTACCAGAGGGGCGGGGTTTACACAGCGGACCTCTGGGCAGTAGGGTGAATAGTAGGAACGTATATAACAGCAGATGGAGAGAGAATGCCAATGGAATAGATGAGAGTCAGTGACTTGCAGCTATACTGGTAGGAGAGTCAGCGACTTGCAGCTGTACTGGTAGGAGAGTAGAGTGGACATGAACAGGTGAAGGAAGGTAATGGGAGAGTCAGTGGTCTGCGGATAGCAAGTTGTACCACTGCTGTGATGAGAAGACTTGTCCAGGTGCAGGTAGGTAGCGGGAGAGTCAGTGGTCTGCGTATAGCAAGTTGTGCCACTGCTGTGAAGGGAAGACTTGTCCAGGTGTAGGTAGGTAGCGGGAGAGTCAGTGGTCTGCGTATAGCAAGTTGTACCACTGCTGTGATGAGGTGAGGACTTGTCCAGGTGCGGATAAGTGGAGGAGTGATAAGAGTCTGTAACTGTATAAATACAATTGGAGAGCAGAGGAGCTAGTCCCAAACAGATATGCAGCGTCACAGCTAATAGTCTATAGCGGGTATGTATACCGCTGCTGAGTAGAGAGGCTTGTCCAAAGCGGATATGCAGGATAACAACTGATAGTCAATAACAAGTTTGCATATCGCTGCTGAGTAGAGAAGCTTGTTCAAACAGATATGCAGCGTAACGGCTAATAGTCTATAGCGGGTATGGATACCGCTGCTGAGTAGAGAAGCTTGTCCAAAGCGGATATGCAGGATAACAGCTGATAGTCAATAACAAGTATGCATACCGCTGCTGAGTAGAGAAGCTTGTCCAACGAGGATATGCAGGCACAGCAGGAGAGCTGAGAGACTGTAGAGGGTATGGGAACCGCAGGTGAGCAGAGCAGGTAATCCAGCAGACAGCTGAAGACACGAGCAGGACACAGGAGTCAGTAGCGGGTATGGGAACCGCCGATGAGCAGAGCAGGTAATCCAGCAGACAGATGAAGACACGAGCAGGACACAGGAGTCAGTAGCGGGTATGGGAACCGCCGATGAGCAGAGCAGGTAATCCAGCAGGAAACTGAAGATATGAGCAGGACACAGGAGACACCTTCAGAGACTCACAGGGAATGAGACTCAAGATCAGGCAACGATACAATGGCCACAGGTGCCTTAAATAGGGAGAGGTGATTGAACCACCAATTAGGTTAAAAGCAAGGTCATAAGAGTTCATGGATGCTGCGCATGCGCAGTCCATCAAGATGGCGGACGGCCGCGGCTCAGGACAGGCGCCATCAGGAAGGAGAGAGAACCACGCACCAGCGCAGAGGCACTCACGGTCCGGTGAGTGACAGTACCCCCCCTTTTAAAGGTGGGCACAGAACAATTGGAGCCGGGTTTGCCCGGAAACTTGGAGTAAATTTTTTTTAGAAGAGCTGGAGCGTTGAGATCATCTGCGCGGATCCAAGAACGCTCCTCTGGACCAAAGCCCTTCCAATGCACTAGGAAGCGAAGAACTCCTCGCAAAATTTTGGCATCCAGAATATGAGTAATTTCAAACTCCTCCTCTTGATGAACTTGTACTGGCCGAGGTGCTGAAGGAGGAACAGAGAAACGGTTGATGATAAGAGGCTTGAGTAATGACACATGGAAGGCGTTGGAGATACGAAGGTTCTTAGGTAATAGTAGTTTGAAGCACACCGGATTTATCACCTGAGTGATTTTATATGGACCAATGAAACGGGGAGCGAACTTCATGGACGGAACCTTCAGGTGAATATTTTTGGTAAAAAGCCATACGCGGTCTCCAACTTTAAGTGGTGGAATAGCTTGCCTCTTTTTATCAGCAAACACTTGTATCTGGCAGATGTCTTCTTCAGGGAGGATTTAACCTGAGACCAGATAGCTTTGAAACTCTGACATAAAATCTCCACTGCAGGAACTTGGGTGGGAGGGAGGGCAGGAAATTCTGGGAGACACGGATGGTGACCGTATACCACAAAGAATGGAGTTTTTGAAGATGACTCGTGATACATATTGTTATGGGCGAATTCAGCCCATGGAAGCAAATCTACCCAATTGTCTTGGTTGGCTGAAGAGAACATCCTTATGAAAGTCTCAAGATCTTGTTTGACTCTCTCGGTCTGTCCATTTGATTGAGGATGGTAGGAGGATGATCAGGGCCGGATTAACCATAGGACTAACTGGGCTACAGCCCAGGGGCCTATGGCATCCAGAGGGCCCTTGAAAGTGCTGCTGAGCACTTTCCCTGCAGTACTTTTCAGGCGCGCTGTATTCTCCTTACTGAGGAGATCTCGTGAGTCTCACTCTCACAAGAACTCCTCAGTAAAGAATGTACAGCGCGCCGGAGAAGGAGGAGAAGGAGGAGAAGGAGGTAAGTGCCGGGGGGAGGGGGGGCGGCCCGGATCACTGGGGGAAGAGGGGCGGCTCATTCCCCCGTGAGGCCCCCTTAGCCCAGGGGCCTCCATTCCCTTAATCCGGCCCTGAGGATGATAGTGACAATCGGATACCGAAGGTCTTGCAAAGGGCTCGCCAGAATCTGGAGACGAACTGCACTCCTCTATCCGAAACAATCTCAGATGGACATCCATGAATCCGAAAGATCTCCTTGATAAAATGGTCAGCCAGAGTAGATGAGGAAGGTAATCCGGTCAAAGGAACAAAATGTGCCATTTTCGAAAATCTATCCACCACTACCCAGATGGTATTGCAACTTTTGCTAGGAGGAAGATCGGTGACAAAGTCCATACTAATATGGGTCCATGGTTTGGAAGGAATGGGTAGTGGTTGAAGTAATCCCGCCGGTGTTCTGCGGGGGGTTTTAAACTGGGAACAAACCTCACACGCGGCCACAAATTCTTTGACATCTCTCCTCATAGAGGGCCACCAATAGCTTGGAGAAAGGATTTCTAATGTCTTGCGTTCTTCCGAATGTCCAGAAAAACGGGAAGAATGATACCACGATAATATTTTTTTTACGTAGAGATGGAGGCACGAGGGTTCTCCTAAATGGTAGCACCTTGGTGGAAGAAGTGGCCAGAGTCACACAATTGGGATCCAATATGGGATGATTAGGACTATCCTCAGTGTCAGAGGACGCCACAAACGCCCGAGATAAGGCGTCTGCTTTTCTATTCTTGGAAGCTGGTTTGAAGGTTATGATAAGTTCAAAACGAGAAAAGAAAAGTGACCATCTTGCTTGACGAGGATTCAAACACTGAGCTGACTGCAGATATAACAGGTTTTTGTGGTCAATAAAAATAGTTACAGGATGACGAGCCCCCTCCAGCAGATATCTCCACTCCTCTAATGCTGCTTTTATGGCCAACAACTCCTTGTCCCCGATGGTATAGTTTCTCTCCGCAGGTAGAAGACCTTGAGAGTAGAAGGCACAAGGATGGAATTTTTGTTGCTCCGATCTTTGAGATAGAATGGCCCCTAGACCAACATTAGAGGCGTCTACTTCCAGAAAGAAAGGAAGGGTCATGTCAGGCTGTCGAAGAACAGGAGCGGTTGAGAACGCCTTCTTGAGGAACTGAAAGGCTTGAAGGGCCTCGGAGGACCATTGTTTAGTATTAGCGCCCTTACGGGTCAGAGCCACTATTGGAGAAGCAATGGAGGAAAAACCTTGAATGAAGCGTCTGTAGTAGTTTGCAAACACTAAAAAGCATTGGATTGCTCTGAGGGTAGTTGGCTGGGGCCAACGTAGTACAGCGTTCACCTTCTCTGGATCCATCTTTAGACCTACTCCGGACACAATATATCCCAAGAATGGAATCTGGGATAACTCAAAGGAACATTTCTCTAACTTGCAGAATAATGAGTTTCTCCGGAGTCTGGAAAGGACCTCTGCCACATGCTGATGATGAGTGGGCAGATCCTGGGAGAAAATTAATATGTCGTCCAGGTAGACGATGACACAAACATACAACAAGTCCCGGAAGATCTCATTCACGAATCCCTGGAAGACAGCTGGGGCGTTACACAACCCGAAGGGCATAACTAGATATTCATAGTGTCCATCCCTGGTGTTAAAAGCTGTCTTCCATTCGTCTCCAGACTTGATGCGGATTAAGTTATAAGCGCCTCGGAGATCAAGTTTGGTGAATATGCGGGCTCCCTTTATGCGGTCAAAGAGCTCGGTAATTAGCGGATTAGGGTACCGATTTTTAATGGTAATGGCATTAAGTCCACGATAATCTATACAGGGTCGTAATGACCCATCTTTCTCCTTAACAAAAAAGAACCCCGCTCCAGCGGGAGAAGTGGAAGGTCGAATAAAACCACGATGGAGATTCTCCTTGATATAATCAGATGTTGCTTGGATCTCTGGTAGCGAGAGAGGATACACACGACCCCTAGGAGGGTTCTTGCCAGGTTGTAAATCAATCGGACAATCCCACGCCCGATGGGGCGGAAGGCGTTCAGACTGGATTTTATCGAACACATCCGCGAAGGAAGCATACTGTGGATGAAGACCCATCGGACAGGGTGTAATAGAAGCTTGATTTATTTTGAGTGGAACAACTTGAGACAGACATCTATGACGACAATCCAGACCCCAGGAAGTGACTTGAGGAGTGTTCCAGTCAATCTGAGGAGAATGAAGTTGAAGCCATGGAAGGCCAAGTACAATGAGACTGGTGGTAAGAGGAAGGACCAGCAAAGAAATTTTCTCCTGGTGTAAGGCTCCGATTTGAAGGGACAATGGAGTCGTACATTGAGTGATGAGTCCATAAATTATGCGAGAACCATCGATAGCGGTGACAGCGTTAGCTGCTTTTAAAGGAATCACTGGTAGGGACCATTGATTCACTAGAGAACTAGAGATAAAGTTTCCAGCAGCTCCAGAGTCTAGAAGCGCTTGAGGTATAAATGACTTGGAAGCAAAGGAAACAGTAACATCAAAAGCACAGATTTTAGAATCCATAGAACATGGAGAGAACTCCAGGGACCCTAACCTTACCTCTTAGGGCCTGGCATTTCCCGACCTTCTAGGGCATGAGTTCAGCATGTGAGTAGAGTCAGTGCAATATATGCAGAGTCTATTTTTCACTCGTCGCTCCCTCTCTTCAGATGTTAGTTTAGAACGTCCTACCTCCATGGGTTCTACTGGAGGTGGAAGATGACGAACTTGAGATGCTGAGCGAACAGGCGCTTTGGAAGAAGTTACTCTTTCGGAATCTCTCTCACGAAACCTCATGTCTACACGGTGGCATAGAGAAATCAAGTCGTCCAAGGAGGAGGGTAACTCTTGTGAGGTCAGTGCTTCTTTGATCTTGTCGGCAAGACCCTGCCAGAAGGCAGCTATCAGCGCCTCAGTGTTCCATTGGAGCTCGGAGGCAAGAATCTGAAATTGGATGACGTACTGGGCTACTGACCGGGATCCTTGGCGTAGTCGGAGAATATTGGAAGCCGCAGAGATAACACGACCAGGTTCGTCTAAAATTCTTCGAAACGTAGAAATAAACATGGCACTATCCTCCAATAAAGGGTCATTTATTTCCCACAGAGGGGAGGCCAATGCGAGAGCCTGTCCGGAAAACAAAGAGATGAGATAGGCCACTTTAGAACGATGAGTAGAAAAGTTGTGAGGTTGAAGTTCGAAATGAATGGAACATTGGTTAAGAAACCCCTACAGGTTTTCGGGTCTCCATCATACTTAGAGGGAGTAGGCAGGTGTAGCGTGGAAACGGTAGACACCTGGGATGGCACTGGGGAAGAAGAAGAAGGTACTGGAGGATCAACAAAGCTGCTACATTTTGCGCAGGGATTCCTCGGGAGGCTAGAGCCTGACAACATTGAAATAACTGTTGCTGTCGAACATCTTGTTGTTCAATCCGAGTAACCAGGTACTGCAGCATCTCTTTAGCTGTTGGTTCCGATCCTGGATCTGTCATGGCCTGATCTTACTGTCACGGGAACTAGGAGTTCTGCCCAGGATTCACCAGTTGATAATGCTTACCAGAGGGGCGGGGTTTACACAGCGGACCTCTGGGCAGTAGGGTGAATAGTAGGAACGTATATAACAGCAGATGGAGAGAGAATGCCAATGGAATAGATGAGAGTCAGTGACTTGCAGCTATACTGGTAGGAGAGTCAGTGACTTGCAGCTGTACTGGTAGGAGAGTAGAGTGGACGTGAACAGGTGAAGGAAGGTAACGGGAGAGTCAGTGGTCTGCGGATAGCAAGTTGTACCACTGCTGTGATGAGAAGACTTGTCCAGGTGCAGGTAGGTAATGGGAGAGTCAGTGGTCTGCGTATAGCAAGTTGTACCACTGCTGTGAAGGGAAGACTTGTCCAGGTGCAGGTAGGTAGCGGGAGAGTCAGTGGTCTGCGTATAGCAAGTTGTACCACTGCTGTGATGAGGTGAGGACTTGTCCAGGTGCGGATAAGTGGAGGAGTGATAAGAGTCTGTAACTGTATAAATACAATTGGAGAGCAGAGGAGCTAGTCCCAAACAGATATGCAGCATCACAGCTAATAGTCTATAGTGGGTATGTATACCGCTGCTGAGTAGAGAGGCTTGTCCAAAGCGGATATGCAGGATAACAACTGATAGTCAGTAACAAGTCTGCATATCGCTGCTGAGTAGAGAAGCTTGTTCAAACAGATATGCAGCGTAACGGCTAATAGTCTATAGCGAGTATGGATACCGCTGCTGAGTAGAGAAGCTTGTCCAAAGCGGATATGCAGGATAACAGCTGATTGTCAATAACAAGTATGCATACCGCTGCTGAGTAGAGAAGCTTGTCCAACGAGGATATGCAGGCACAGCAGGAGAGCTGAGAGACTGTAGAGGGTATGGGAACCGCAGGTGAGCAGAGCAGGTAATCCAGCAGACAGCTGAAGACACGAGCAGGACACAGGAGTCAGTAGCGGGTATGGGAACCGCCGATGAGCAGAGCAGGCAATCCAGCAGGAAACTGAAGATACGAGCAGGACACAGGAGACACCTTCAGAGACTCACAGGGAATGAGACTCAAGATCAGGCAATGATACAATGGCCACAGGTGCCTTAAATAGGGAGAGGTGATTGATCCACCAATTAGGTTAAAAGCAAGGTCATAAGAGTTCATGGATGCTGCGCATGCGCAGTCCATCAAGAGGGCGGACGGCCGCGGCTCAGGACAGGCGCCACCAGGAAGGAGAGAGAACCACGCACCAGCGCAGAGGCACTCACGGTCCGGTGAGTGACATTATCGTATCTATCTTTGTATGTTTTAGTAGGGGCCATATATTGACACGCCCTGCATCTTTAATAGGAAAATATACCCCATCCCTATAGTGATTCTTGTATTAAATGGTTATCCCTATCAGGGTTCCTTGACTGATTATGTATATTTAAAACCTTTCAGGAGTTCCTACCAATGCTGTACAAATACCCCTTGCCTGCAATATATAGGCAATGATAATGCCTTGGCATTGATGAATAAGGGGGTAATAGCCTATCTGAATAGGAGTATGCATTAGAGGCATTATAGGAGCATCATACAATAAGTAAGCAGCGCGTCATAGCAGTGTAGAGCTGCTATTCTTAACAGTTATTTATATGATTGGTTTGCAATACTCACTTTCTAATTAATTAAATTTTTCGCGAATTAAATTTATTCTTAAATAAGCTAAAAAAAAATCTTAGATGCAACGAAGAATATTTTAATGTATAACAATAAAGTGTGATTATATATTTTAAATTTTAGGACCATAGAGTGCCCCGTTGTACATATTTTCCTTACTTGTTTTCAGTGTGCTTTACATGTCTGACTATTAGCAGCAGTATCCAAAAAAATTAATAGAATTATTTCTTTTAAAACTTAATTTTTTTCTAGTGAAAGTAATCTATGGGGCAGTGACAACTAAAATAATTTTTAAAAAACTGTGTGTTTTCTTGTGAGATTAACCAGCAGTTGCACACCCCCAAAAAAGGCTATATATTATTATTATATTCTAATCTTTTCAAGTATTTTCCTATATTTCTTAGTTTTGAAAGGGTCATTCAGTAATATCCATATTATAAAAGGGTGTTTGCAGTGAGGTTCATCAGCAGCTGCACACCCAAAAAAACGATGTTATTATATTGTAATCTTTTCTATTTTTCAGTACTTGACCATTTTCAAAGAGTCATTGAGTGAAATCTATATTTAAAAAGAGTGGTTGTGAGGGTCAGCATGCAGCTATAACCCCCAAAAATACCCCACTATATATTCTAATATTTTATATTTTTCTATTTTTCAATACTTGTCCATTTTGAAAGGGAAATTCAGTGAAATCTACATTTAAACATGAGTGTTTAACAACCCAAAAATGCTATATATTTTAATATTTTCTATTTTTCAAAACTTTTACATTTTGGAAGTCTGTCAGTGGCATCCATATTAAAAAACAATATTTCTAATATTAGCCTGTGCTAATTTATTACAGATAGAATTAAGTTATAGACATTTCTCATATAAGCAACCCCCTAAACTCCATCAAACACATAGATATTCATTTAACTTTTGGTCCTTAGAATTGTATCAAGTTCTATTTTTTGTAAAGACATGTAGAGCTAATTAATATTAGAAAGTTTGTTAAGAACTCATTAGGATAAGTAGGATATGATTAAATAAGTGAAGTAATGCATATTAATTTAAATATGAACATCTAGAAAAAGATATCAATGTTAGAAACCTCTAGATAAAATATTTTAACCAAGGTCTCTTAATAATATACAGAGAGAGAGAATATCATAAAGGTTCAAATGATGATTATATGAAGTGGAGAAATAAATGAGCACATTTGGGGCTCTGATAACGGAATGAAATCTGTGAAAAAAATAACTGTTACGGAATGTATTTTTTATGTATATGTATATATATTGCTTTATTTAAAGATGTAATGATATGGTGTAGCATAGGATTTTAATAGTTCTAAAATAAATTGACATAACAAAGAACTATAAATATGCTATAGTTTTGCTGCTAACTGCAGCTGACAGCTAATAAAACAATTAAGCTTGGGCGGATGTTTAAAAAGGCGCCCAGGATTTGGGAACTTGGATTTACATCAATTAGTCCTCTGAAGAAATCACTTCTAAGTGATGAAATGCATCAGGACTGATGATTATTAATATTTAACCACAAATTACTACCTCAAGGTTTTTCTATGATCCATGATTTACCTTGTTCCTGAAAGTTTTGTAGGAAAGGTGCAGCAGCAGATATGTATGTATGTGGATACATTTGATCACCGCTCACAGCAGAAGTGGTGTCACTGGACGAGTATGTTCTAAATAAGTAAGCCAAACATCGCGGTGGTTCATACTAAAGACCAGGAAAGTGCCGGTAGCTTTACATAAACTGTATTTTATACATTTTTTATATTTGCTAAACTGGATATCATATGGACAATATCATAGAGTGACAATCTCTATTGTTGATACCAAGGCTGCCTTCTAAACAATAGATGCGGTTTATTAAGTACTGCACTGAATAGACTTATTATCCACATTACTCCCTGCGCTCTTCAGGAGAGTTATGCACATCTTTAGGACGGTCAGGACATGCATGATTATATCTATTTGCACAGTAGCTCACTTCAAAATATAAAGCAAAAGTTACAACTGCTTTTGTAACAAGGTTTGGCTACGGATTTTTTTTGATTATTATATTTATATCGGAGGTGAATGAGATCCAGAGTAATGAATTAATACTGAATAAATACTCCTGTAATTGTAGAACTCAATACTTTATAAAGGAGATCACCGTCAGTTGTGGTTTGGATGGATTTTATATGTAACATTTTAGATCAATGCACTGACCAAGAGAATCAATGTCATTATATGCTGTATATTTCAATCTTTGTATTTATTTTTTTATTTTTATTTATTTATTTTTTTTAAATTTGAGCATCATGGATTTATTCACAATTGAGTGAGTGCTGCTTTCAGCGCTGTTGGTAATTTCCAGATTTATTTTGAACATTTGTCAAGGCATCTGTAGCTCTTGTCAGGCCAAAATAAGTAGAGGTAAGGACATTGAACATCTAAGCACCTCCTACATGTTTCATGATTTGCAGCAAGTTCATTCAAGTTGTGTTTCCAAACGTGACAAATTGTTTACAGTAGGAAGCAGCCCAGTATCAGCTATCAGCCAAATTGATAGACACTTGTAATCCTCACCGTTGTCAACACCTTCATCAGCATCTTCCTTATTATTAATACATAGTCCAGCATTCAATTATCAAATTCCAAATTACCCCCTAGTGCAATCCATGATTCCCAACACACATCCATGCACTCTCCAGCTGCTGCTGAGGGGGAGAATGTGGAAAAAATGGTGTTCATCAAAATGCACTGCAAATTGATTGAATAATAATGTTCCTGATGCCAATTACCAACAAAATGCGTAGATTCCAGTGAGGATCAATTATTAATGTGTGACGATGATGATGATGAGGGTGATAACATGGTCATCAACGTAAAGGAAGATGAGCACTGTCAGCCAAATGACCATTAGTAATTTGTAAAAAACAAAACAAAATTAAACTGTTATCTATGCTGTCCAGTTCTTTGACCAACAACCAAAATGGTCTCTTTTGTGGAAGCCCAAGCACTTCAGCCACAAAACTATCAGCCCAGTTCCTGTAGTGCTTGGATTGTTAAACTATGTGCATGCCCTTTCCTTGGGGCGACTCAAGGACAATTTCATCTTGCACTTTTTTACATTTTGGCCTTGGTCTTTCAGCTTGTGTAACAGTTGACAATTCAGGTGTCAACAATATTATTAGGTTGCCAATTCACATGGTGGACAGTATGTTTAGGTAGGTAATTCGAATGTCAACAGTTTTATTATAGGGTTAGGGATAAGTTTTGGGATATTTTTAAGGACAGAGAAAGGGACAAGTTTAGGGAGAGGTATAGGGACAGGACTAGGAACAGGGTTAGGGACTGGTCTAAGGATGGGGTTACGGATAGGGATAGAACAATGAACAGCGCAGATGACACGTAAATCTCGCATTAAACTCTTCATGACACACCGTGAATAGTAAAAATGCACAAGTAAAATTAATTAAACATATAAAAATACATAATTTATTTAATTAATAATTAATAATAAATTAAACAAAACATAAAAAATATTGTTGATTAGCAGCAACAAATAATTACCACCAACAAGATAACGCATATTAACAGCAAACAATTGTGCTTGAGGTCTCGAGGGTGTGTGGATATTGTCCATTCACTCACACTCCGTCCTCCCGCTGTTGTCAGGAATTGTATTGCTTAATTTGAACATTCTCACCCTCTATTGATTTAGAACTGTCTCTATTGGATTAAGTAAAGCCAAACTAACTTCAGAGCTCTTGAAGTAGCTTGTTACTAACTATTAGTCACTCCTTCTGGTTGGTTATTAGTGAAACAATACTCTCTTATTGGTGGTAATTATTTGTTGCTACTAATCAACAATATTTTTTATGTTTTGCTTTGTTTATTATTTACTTTTAATTAAATAAACTATGTATTTTTTTATGTGTTTAATTGATTTTATTTGTGTATTTTAATTTTTACCATTCATGGTGTGTCATGCAGGGTTTAGTATGAGATTTAGGTGTCATCTGCACAGTTCATTGTTTTGTCTTATTTGTTATTTATGATAGAGGATTAACACTGCCTCCCTTGAACAGCTGCATTTGAGACCTTTTTTGAATTTATCTTTTAATTTAAAATATTATCCATTCTTTGTCTATCAAATAATCTTGCTTGTTATTTATTATTTGCATGGCATCTGTACATATTCTTAGCGCCTGAGATAAAGCTGGTGGTTTAGGGATAGGGTTAGGGATAGGGCAGGGATAGAGTTTTCAATTGTTGTCCTAATCATACTGCTGATGTTATATAATTGTTGACTTTATAACCCTGTCTATTCTGCTACACACCAATCATATTATGTCAATCCTGTAGCTGTCGGACACATGTATGTATCATACCTGGATGGATGGCCCCAAGTACAATGCCATTTTGCTCCATTTAACATGGTGCACTTATGGTCTCATTATTTGTTAAATAATATCTACTGATGCTAATGCTGTCCATCTAATTAGCTCTGATACTGCCACTGCTGTCCCCTCTCCAAGGTATTGCTGCTGACCCTTTACAATGTATTTGTTGCTGACCCTCTCCAATGTATTTGTTGCTGCGCCACTCCAATGAATTTGCTGCTGATCCTCTCCAATGTATTGCTGCTGACCTTCTCCAATGTGTCCCACATGCTGCCTAACAGGTACCTGCTTGGTGTATCTTCCATTTTCAAAGGACAATCTAGTTGATGTAGACATATTCAATGAGGATGATGATGAGTTTGAAGATTGGTTACCATTGAGGAAGATGACCACTGTTATCCAAATGCACATGATTCATTTGTTAACATCCCTATCTAATCTCCAGTTGAACAACCAACAACCGAAATGTTGACTTTTGTGGTGGCCCAAAAAAATGAAGCACTTAAGCCACAAAAGGGGCATTTCCTGTCTCTAGAGTGCTTGGTTTGTTAACCTATGTGCATGTCCTTTTCAACACATTGCTGGGTGGCCCTAATGATAATACCACCTTGCACAATTTTGGCTCCTCCACTTTTCCCCAAGAATCTTCTGAAGCAGTCGTTGTAGTACATTCTTGCATCGAAATTTCCTTTAAGGGGGACATTTTGTAACACATTTCAATACCTAACTGTTTTCAGCATGTTACTAATGCTGCCAACTGAAAACTGTCAACTGACTGCTGGTTGGGTGACCAATATGCCAAATTCTGTCTCATTATTTCTCAGAATGTGGACTTTCAAATTCAATTGCATTGTCTTCTCAAGACAGATGTTTGGCAACCAAATCTGCATCAATGTGAGTTATACATACTTGTGCGGCAAGGTTAAAAATTGCTCAACCTGAACTGTCTGGTTTACATACGTTTGACACTTCACTAATATAACACATATGTATTACTTATAAATTCCATATTTATGTATTATTATTATTATTATTATTATTATTATTTTAGTTTTGTAAGCCACCACAGTGCTGTACAGTAGGGAAAACAAGGATGTCAGAACATTTGCCAAAATTGTGGCGGGGAGTGGTACATAGCCAAAATACCTCTCAAAAATGTACCAGAGAATCCCACAGATCCGAGCACCCCATCCAAAAATGACCACTACATGATATGTTTTATACATGACATACTTACATGCTTGCAAATATATAAGAGTGAAGTATCTCCTTGTTTGATTCACAAGGTCAACATTACAGCACATGCTAGTAGTATTCAGTTATTCTACCTTATTCATACCATAAAAAGAACCTATAGTAAAACAAGGTACTTGAAAGCTCTGCTCTCTACTCCCAGTATATACTCTGATCAATGATAAACGCATAGAAAATAAACAGATGAAGGTGCAGGCTACCTTCATCTATTTAGTTTTATCAATGTTTAACTGAATTAATTCTACCACTGTCCATCCAATTAATTCTGCCTTTTTCTGTTGCATAAGTGTCTGATAGATGCTCTGTTACATTCCAAATTTATTGGATGCCTAGTATTTGAAGCTTTTTATTATTGGTGCAGTTGAGCTTCATCTATTTAGATTTAGCATTGTCTGACTGTATTAATTCAACCACTGTATGTCCAATGAACGCTGCCTGTGTCTGTAGCATAAGTGTCTATGATGGATGCTCTGTTATGTTCTTCCTTGATTATGAAGTAGATCAGAGAGTAGAGAAGTATCATACAAGTAATGACTGTGTTCTTTCTTGGCTTCTCTGTGAAGCAATTATACAATTGAGACACATATGTACTATGGAAGAATGCTTACAGATTTCATGGGAAATGTCAGGAAAAAGGCGTTGGTAAAATTGCTGACGATATTTCCACCTCCAGGATAACACCACCACCACCACTTTTGTAGAAATTAATTTTATTCAACTGACACCTACAAGTGGATATAAATACTGTTTTGTTATAGTGGACCATTTCAGTAGGTGGGTAAGAGCTTACCCAGAAACATGATTCACAATGTGTTGGCAAAATAAAGATTTTGGCTTAGAGATATTATAATTCACTTGGGCATTTCAGAGTCCAAATAAAATGACCAAGGTCCTCAGTTTGTGGGAGAAATTATGAAGGAAATATGGGAAGTACTGAAGTACTAAACATTAAAGGAAACTTACATTGCCCATATCACCCCCAATCCTCAGGTCTTGGGAAAGAATATGCCAAATCATTAAGACAAATTTAGAAAACAATAACTGAACAAATAAGTGGAAGATGGCACTAGTGTGTCTCATCTAATAAAATTTGCATATATTCTAAAAATTATAAAATACAAATTGCAGTTCGGGTAAGAAAATGCTAGTAGAAAAAATGTCAGTCTTTCACAGTTCTGTTGTAAAAGTTCAACATGACTGCTTTCAAAATTCTTTCTTTCAGAAGAAATCCTTTAAATCCTGTGTCACATATAAAGATTCATATTGTGACCTGTAGTGCACCACATAAAATGTTGATTTAACTATTTCGTTTGCTTTATTGACCCATACCCACTGTCCACATTTGTGGGAATATCCTTATTACTATCAGCACAGGGTTAATCCTAGGGGGAGGCCAGTATATTATTTCTGCACCAAGCCATAAGGAATTCAGCTCCATGCTGACAGACCTAGGAATGGTTGGCACTATGGCAGGAGGACCCCATGCTGCAGATTGTCCTGCTAGTATTGACAATTTCAGGGTGACTTCTTTTTTTATTTATTTATGTATATTCTTCCCATATCACCCTCCATCATTAACCCCCTAAATCATGATCTTCATTCTTAGTTAACCCCATTCATGGTCATCATATAAGGGAAACCCATGCTGAACCCATCTCTCAACAATCAATTTCCCAATAGTCAGCTCCTGAGATGTAAGACTCACATGAAAGTCTCTTGCTTTACCTAAATTCCAGGTTATATACATATCAGAAGCAGGTAGAGGTTCAGCAGGGAGGAAACATGTGTATGGTCACAGCCTATTGTTTATGTAGGAAGTAATTGTACCCTTTACTTTATTTTAGAAAACAATCCGTTTTAGTAACCTTTAAGAGGAACCCAAATTCTAACTAGAAGACCATCAAGGGTACCACACAGGGATCCCTGTGCCACAGGAGATGCCCATTGTAAAGCCTCCAGTAGCAAAAGATGTGTGTTCTCCTTTCTGACCAATTACTGACATTAACTGCTTCTTACGTGTACAGTAGCGTGAATTCTCCCAACTCCTAGACAGTTGGGCATGAACTATGATGGAGCCCTCACAGAAGTACTCATTGAGTATAATAGATGTAAATAAAGCTAACCTGATGAACCACCAAATATAGCTGTGGAATAAGTTGCAAGGAGGTTTTGAAATCATGGCATTGTCTGATGTGAAAGGAAGGAGACAACACCAAGTAAAGAAGGGAGGAGCTGGATTTAAAGAAAGAGCATAAAGAGGATTACAATTGAACCAGGTTTTCAGACTAAATTTAGAACAACAAATCTTAGTTTAATTTGGTAATCCTCACATAGACTGACTTCTACAATTTATATGAACTATTTTACAGTAGGGATGTGTCTACATCTACCTCAGTCAGAAGAGAGCTTGTGTAGCTAGAATAAGTGCCTCTTACACTTCTTTAGAGAGAGTTTGGTTTCCCTCAGCCACATTACCCAACTGAGGGAAACCAAGCATGTAATTGCTAGAAGGGACACCAATACCATACATTCTAGCCTCTTGGTACATCAAACTTTCATTGGTAGCTCTTTAATATATAAATATATATGGTTACATAATAGGTGAGAGCTAAAAGGAGGAAAGCAGGTATTTGTGAAAGGTTAATATTTGATTAATATTGCTTTACTATGCGATTGCGATTAGTACGCCACGTGTAATGATGCAATCGCACGGATTTATAATACACACATTGACATTCACACTTACACTTGTAAATAGTACACATTTATTAAGGTTCCAATCCACATTTATTTATTAGCAAAATGTATCAGAGATTATTTATACATATATAATATTATAGTAAATGTATTTATGGTTGAGGTCCTCTAAAAGGTAAAGAGTTTGGTTTCATATAAAAGCTTATTTCCCCAGCATTAACCCGGTTTTGACAGAGTAGCGATGGCATCTAGCGGTCGCAAGTTATGGGAAATATGAGATTAATACTCAAAAGTACTTTATTTATGGGTCAGTTTAAGCTGATTATATCGCAGGAAGACACATAGGCAGCAGTTGGAGTAAGTTGAATCCAGCCTTGGAGAAGATCAAATGAACTGACCTATGACCAGCAATCTACCGGAACATTGTTAACATTGGACCAATGAAAACCGCTCTTATTGTTATCTGTCTATATTTGTGACATCATAACTGTTTATGTTAATTCAAACTGAATATAATCAAGCCCTGGGCCAGTGATAGATCTTTCTTCCTGACTTCAGACTACATAACTGTATCTGAACCAGGGCCCAGGGGAAGCGCTTGCATAATGTATTTGGTTTATAATTTCCTGTTTATTATTATATTTTATTTATTATATTGTTTATGTATTATCATGGTTTGCTGTTATTCTGCTATCTTTAACTATTAAATCTCTTTGTGCGCTGGAACCACAATAATTGCATTGGACAATGTTTATTGGTAGTGACAAAATAAACTTTACATATTGATTGGATGCCCTATACCGGCACAGTAGAATGGTTTGTATGTGTTAAATAGCACATTCACAGAATATCCAACTCACACATATAATGAGACCAGATGTCCTTCCTTCTACTACTATTGCCTGATATAAGTTGTGATGTAGGAGGCTGATGAATACTATCTTCTCCCGAAAAGATGGAGTATGATTACAGATTCAAAATAATAGCTGTGGTTATGTGCATATCTAACATTCCTATGTAAATACTTGCAAATGTCAAATTGAGTTACTTCTCCTCCTAATTTACACCTACAGCCTCTAGTGTGCCAGAAGAACACCATGAGTACTCCTGATTATGAGTATTATGAAAACTTAACCAGGAAGCAAATCTGTGTGAAGAAAATGCCTTGTTGGAGAGCTCTGAGAGTCAGTGCTTCTTGTCAGGGATCAGCAGGATGGAGCTATAATAAACAGTGTTTTAGAAATTGATGATCCAAAGTGCTTTACCTTTTTGAACATCCCTCAGAGAGCTTGACTGCTCAGAAAGGAGGACCAGCAGACCATCATCACCATCACCATTTCTTTATATAGCGCCACTGATTCCGCGGTGCTGTACAGAGAAATCACTCACATCAGTCCCTGCACCATTGGAGCTTGCAGTATAAATTCCCTAACACACACACACACACACACACACACACAGACACACAGACTAGTGTCTGTGTGCTTGACCATCTTTACCACAATTATAAAAAAAGAATTAGTCTTAATATGTTTAAAACACTAGTAAGTATCATGTTTACAAAATGTGAACAATAGCTGGTATACATTAAAATTCTTCTTTTAGCAAAAAGAACAAACAAAGTAGCCATGTAAATGTGGGGAGCTGCTGCTTTCTGGGGGACTCACCTTGGCGTCCAGAGTCCAGTGGGTCCCTCCAACATGTTCCTGGCGGGAACGATTCACTGCCCCGTCTACCCTCCGTTTTCCTACTCCTAGTAAATTTGAGGGAGATCCGAAATCTTGTTGGGGCTTCCTTAATCAATGTTCTATTCACTTTGAGCTGCAACCTCAGAACTTCCCCACTCATCGCTCCAAGGTGGCTTATATCATATCCTTGCTCTCCGGACAGGCATTGACTTGGGCCTCCCCCCTGTGGGAGAGAGACGACCCACTTCTGACCGATAGCGCCGCCTTCATTGCGGCTTTTCGAAGAATATTCGACGAACCAGGGTGGGTTTCCTCAGCGGCCTCCAGTCTTTTTCGGCTTCATCAGTGTACTCATTTGGTAGCTCAGTATGTAATCCAATTCCGCACCTTATCCTCAGAACTCCAGTGGAATAATGAGGCTGTGTGTTTGCTTGTGAGATTAACCAGCAGTTGCACACCACCAAAAAAGGCTATATATTATTATTATATTCTAATCTTTTCAAGTATTTTTTTTATATTTCTCAGTTTTGAAAGGGTCATTCAGTAACATCCATATTATAAAAGGGTGTTTGCAGTGAGGTTCATCAGCAGCTGCACACCCAAAAAAACTATGTTATTATATTGTAATCTTTTCTATTTTTCAGTACTTGTCCATTTTCAAAGGGTCATTGAGTGAAATCTATATTTAAAAGAGTGGTTGTGAGGGTCAGCATGCAGCTACAACCCCCAAAAATACCCCACTATATATTCTAATATTTTAGATTTTTCTATTTTTCAATACTTGACCATTTTGAAAGGGTAATTCAGTGAAATCTACATTTAAAAATGAGTGTTTAACAACCCAAAAATGCTATATATTTTAATATTTTCTATTTTTCAAAACTTTTACATTTTGGAAGTCTGTCAGTGGCATCCATATTAAAAAAGGATGTACTTGTGTGAGAGTAAGCAGCAGCTACACACCCAAAAAAAGTACAGAGGGTATTATTGCCTTTGACTCAGAGCAACACAACCTCCCAATAACATATAAAGGTTGTTTGTTAGAAGTATTTTGTGGAGCATAGTCATAAGAATTGTAAGATAACGTTCCTTCCTTTCCCTGTCTCATTGGGTGTTCCCCTGGTGTGGTGGCAGGCGTCTAGAAGTAGCTCCAATCTATTTAAGTAGCATTACTCCTCTTGGCAACCATAGATCACTATACAGATTAGGAGCAACCCAGTGTCAGTACTGGCAGTAGTACTACTCTTACGACCTCTACTAGTAAAAAAGGTAATGTGGAATGTTGAATAAAACAACCTCAAAATCCAAACACTATTTGTCAAATTTAATCTCAAAGAAAACATCAGCTCCTGATGTAGGGAGGATTTGTCCAAAAAAAGGAAAAATAGCTAATGTACCATACATCACCTGCAGTGGTGAGAAGATGCACACTATGTCAACTTTTTCTTGTAGTAGTCCTGCTACTGCTGGTAATGCTGTATGTACTAGAATGACCATTCCAAAACAGAGTGCCCAATGCATAGTGCATCTTCCTCAACTTCCCATGCACCATCTTGTCGCTCAGAGTGTACATTTGTTATTGACACCTCCAAAGCAGCCAAATCAGTGCCTGAAGATAAAACTTCAACTTGGGCATTCACAGAATCCTGAACAGAGTCTAAGGAGAGTCCATGAGTGCTATATGTGAGCCTGAGGTTTCAGATTCTGACACTGTAATAATAGAGGAGCCTCTTTCCAAAAGTCCTCAACCATTTGGAAATGTGAGGCTGTGTAGTAGTAGTATTAGTATTTTGATGATGATTTACCAATATAAATTGAGGAGGCTACTATGGAAGTTGCAAATGTGCAAGAGGATGAGGGGGATAATTGTGGATCTGAAAATGAATGTGTTGTACATGAATGAGATAATGAGGAGGATGAGGAAGTTCTGTCATAGAAGAATATTTTATTAAGGTGTCACTATTTTGTAAATAGTTTTCTTATGGTTTTGGAGGTCCTGAAGAGAGATAATATTGACAATGGAGTTTCCTAGAACATGGGAACAGATACCAGTACGGAGACCATTAGCAAAATATGGTTATTAGATAACAATATTTCTAATATTAGTCTGTGCTGATTTATTACAGATAGAATTAAGTTATAGACATTTCTCATATAAGCAACCCTCTAAACTCCATCAAACACATAGATATTCATTTAACTTTTGGTCCTTAGAATTGTATCAAGTTCTATTTTTTGTGAAGACATGTAGAGCTAATTAATATTAGAAAGTTTGTTAAGAACTCATTAGGATAAGTAGGATATGATTAAATAAGTGAAGTAATGCATATTAATTTAAATATGAGCATCTAGAAAAAGATATCGATGTTAGAAACCTCTAGATAAAATATTTTAACCAAGGTCTCTTAATAATATACAGAGAGAGAGAATATTATAAAGGTTCAAATGATGATTATATGAAGTGGAGAAATAAATGAGCACATTTGGGGCTCTGATAACGGAATGAAATCTGTGAAAGAAATAACTGTTAAGGAATGTATTTTTTATGTATATGTATATATATTGCTTTATTTAAAGATGTAATGATATGGTGTAGCATAGGATTTTAATAGTTCTAAAATAAATTGACATAACAAAGAACTATAAATATGCTATAGGTTTGCTGCTAACTGCAGCTGACAGCTAATAAAACAATTAAGCTTGGGCGGATGTTTAAAAAGGCGCCCAGGATTTGGGAACTTGGATTTACATCAAATAGTCCTCTGAAGAAATCACTTCTTAGTGATGAAATGCATCAGGACTGATGATTATTAATATTTAACCACAAATTACTACCTTAAGGTTTTTCTATGATCCGTGATTTACCTTGTTCCTGAAAGTTTTGTAGGAAAGGTGCAGCAGCAGATATGTATGTATGTGGATACATTTGATCACCGCTCACAGCAGAAGTGGTGTCACTGGACGAATACGTTCTAAATAAGTAAGCCAAACATCGCGGTGGTTCATACTAAAGACCAGGAAAGTGCCGGTAGCTTTACATAAACTGTATTTTATACATTTTTTATATTTGCTAAACTGGATATCATATGGACAATATCATAGAGTGACAATCTCTATTGTTGATACCAAGGCTGCCTTCTAAACAATAGATGCGGTTTATTAAGTACTGCACTGAATAGACTTATTATCCACATTACTCCCTGCGCTCTTCAGGAGAGTTATGCAGATCTTTAGGAGGGTCAGGACATGCATGATTATATCTATTTGCACAGTAGCTCACTTCAAAATATAAAGCAAAAGTTACAACTGCTTTTGTAACAAGGTTTGGCTACGGATTTTTTTTGATCATTATATTTATATCGGAGGTGAATGAGATCCAGAGTAATGAATTAATACTGAATAAATACTCCTGTAATTGTAGAACTCAATACTTTATAAAGGAGATCACCGTCAGTTGTGGTTTGGATGGATTTTATATGTAACATTTTAGATCAATGCACTGACCAAGAGAATCAATGTCATTATATGCTGTATATTTCAATCTTTGTATTTATTTTTTTATTTTTATTTATTTATTTTTTTAAATTTGAGCATCATGGATTTATTCACAATTGAGTGAGTGCTGCTTTCAGCGCTGTTGGTAATTTCCAGATTTATTTTGAACATTTGTCAAGGCATCTGTAGCTCTTGTCAGGCCAAAATAAGTAGAGGTAAGGACATTGAACATCTAAGCACCTCCTACATGTTTCATGATTTGCAGCAAGTTCATTCAAGTTGTGTTTCCAAACGTGACAAATTGTTTACAGTAGGAAGCAGCCCAGTATCAGCTATCAGCCGAATTGATAGACACTTGTAATCCTCACCGTTGTCAACACCTTCATCAGCATCTTCCTTATTATTAATACATAGTCCAGCATTCAATTATCAAATTCCAAATTACCCCCCTAGTGTAATCCATGATTCCCAAGACACATCCATGCACTCTCCAGCTGCTGCTGAGGGGGAGAATGTGGAAAAATTGGTGTTCATCAAAATACACTGCAAATTGTTTGAATAATAATGTTCTTGATGCCACTTACCAACAGAATGCGTAGATTCCAGTGAGGATCAATTAATAATGTGATGATGATGATGATGATGATGATGAGGGTGATAACATGGTCATCAACATAAAGGAATATGAGCACTGTCAGCCAAATGTCCATTAGCAATTTGTAAAAAAACAAACAAACAACCAAAATGATCTCTTGTGGGAGCCCAAGCATTTCAGCCACAAAAGTGGCAGCCCCAGTTGCTGTAGTGTTTGGATTGTGCATGCCCTTTCCTTGGGGTGACTCAAGGACAATTTCATCTTGCACTATTTTACATTTTGGCCTTGGTTTTTCAGCTTGTGTAACAGTTGACAATTCAGGTGTCAACAATATTATTAGGTTGCCAATTCACATGGTGGGCAGTATGTTTAGGTAGGTAATTCAAATGTCAACAGTATTATTATAGGGTTAGGGATAGGTCTAGGGATGTTGTTAAGGACAGGGAAAGGGACAAGTTTAGGGAGAGGGATAGGGACAGGACTAGGAATAGGGTTAGGGACCGGTCTAAGGATGGGGTTAGGGATAGGGATAAAACAATGAACAGCGCAGATGACACGTAAATCTCATATTAAACTCTTCATGACAGACCGTGAATAGTAAAAATGCACAAGTAAAATCAATTAAACATATAAAAATACATAATTTATTTAATTAATAATAAATAATAAATTAAACAAAACATAAAAAATATTGTTGATTAGCAGCAACAAATAATTACCACCAACAAGATAACGCATATTAACAGCAAACAATTGTGCTTGAGGTCTCGAGGGTGTGTGGATATTGTCCATTCACTCACACTCCGTCCTCCCGCTGTTGTCAGGAATTGTATTGCTTAATTTGAACATTCTCACCCTCTATTGATTTAGAACTGTCTCTATTGGATTAAGTTAAGCCAAACTAACTTCAGAGCTCTTGAAGTAGCTTGTTACTAACTATTAGTCACTCCTTCTGGTTGGTTATTAGTGAAACAATACTCTCTCATTGGTGGTAATTATTTGTTGCTACTAATCAACAATATTTTTTATGTTTTGCTTTGTTTATTATTTACTTTTAATTAAATAAATTATGTATTTTTTTATGTGTTTAATTGATTTTACTTGTGTATTTTTACCATTCATGGTGTGTCATGCAGAGTTTAGTATGAGATTTAGGTGTCATCTGCACAGTTCATTGTTTTGTCTTATTTGTTATTTATGATGGAGGATTAACACTACCTGCCTTGAACAGCTGCATTTGAGACCTTTTTTGAATTTATCTTTTAATTTAAAATATTATCCGTTCTTTGTCTATCAAATTATCTTGTTTGTTATTTATTATTTGCATGGCATCTGTACATATCCTTAGCGCCTGAGATAAAGCTGGTGGTTTAGGGATAGGACAGTGATAGAGTTTTCAATTGTTGTCCTAATCATACTGCTGATGTCATATAATTGTTGACTTTATAATCCTGTCTATTCTGCTGCACACCAATCATATTATGTCAATCCTGTAGCTGTCGGACACATGTATGTATCACACCTGGATGGATGGCCCCAAGTACAATGCCATTTTGCACCATTTAACATGGTGCACTTATGGTCTCATCATTTGTTAAATAATATCTACTGATGCTAATGCTGTCCATCTAATGAGCTCTGATACTGCCACTGCTGTCCCATCTCCAAGGTATTGCTGCTGACCCTTTACAATGTATTTGTTGCTGACCCTCTCCAATGTATTTGTTGCTGTGCCACTCCAATGAATTTGCTGCTGACCCTCTCCAATGTATTTTCTGCTGATCCTCTCCAATGTATTGCTGCTGACCTTCTCCAATGTGTCCCACATGCTGCCTAACAGGTACCTGCTTGGTGTATCTTCCATTTTCAAAGGACAATCTAGTTGATGTAGACATATTCAATGAGGATGATGATGAGTTTGAAGATTGGTTACCATTGAGGAAGATGACCACTGTTATCCAAATGCACATGATTCATTTGTTAACATCCCTATCTAATCTCCAGTTGAACAACCAACAACCGAAATGTTGACTTTTGTGGTGGCCCAAAAAAATGAAGCACTTAAGCCACAAAAGGGGCATTTCCTGTCTCTAGAGTGCTTGGTTTGTTAACCTATGTGCATGTCCTTTTCAACGCATTGCTGGGTGGCCCTAATGATAATACCACCTTGCACAATTTTGGCTCCTCCACTTTTCCCCAAGAATCTTCTGAAGCATTCGTTGTAGTACATTCTTGCACCAAAATTTCTTTTTAAGGGGGACATTTTGTAACACATTTCAATACCTAACTGTTTTCAGCATGTTACTAATGCTGCCAACTGAAAACTGTCAACTGACTGCTGGTTGGGTGACCAATATGCCAAATTCTGTCTCATTATTTCTCAGAATGTGGACTTTCAAATTCAATTGCATTGTCTTCTCAAGACAGATGTTTGGCAACCAAATCTGCATCAATGTGAGTTATACATACGTGTGCGGCAAGGCCAAAAATTGCTCAACCTGAACTGTCTGGTTTACATATGTTTGACACTTCACTAATATAACACATATGTATTACTTATAAATTCCATATTTATGCATTATTATTATTATTATTATTATTATAGTTTTGTAAGCTACCACAGTGCTGTACAGTAGGGAAAACAAGGATGTCAGAACATTTGCCAAAATTGTGGCGGGGAGTGGTACATAGCTAAAATACCTCTCAAAAATGTACCAGAGAATCCCACAGATCCGAGCACCCCATCCAAAAATGACCACTACATGATATGTTTTATACATGACATAATTACATACTTGCAAATATATAAGAGTGAAGTATCTCTTCGTTTGATTCACAAGGTCAACATTACAGCACATACTAGTAGTATTCAGTTATTCTACCTTATTCATACCATAAAAAGAACTTATAGTAAAACAAGGTACTTGAAAGCTCTGCTCTCTACTCCCAGTATATACTCTGATCAATGATAAACGCATAGAAAATAAACAGATGAAGGTGCAGGCCACCTTCATCTATTTAGTTTTATCAATGTTTAACTGAATTAATTCTACCACTGTCCATCCAATTAATTCTGCCTTTTTCTGTTGCATAAGTGTCTGATAGATGCTCTGTTACATTCCAAATTTATTGGATGCCTAGTATTTGAAGCTTTTTATTTTTGGTGCAGTTGAGCTTCATCTATTTAGATTTAGCATTGTCTGACTATATTATTTCTACCACTGTATGTCCAATGAACGCTGCCTCTGTCTGTAGCATAAGTGTCTATGATGGATGCTCTGTTATGTTCTTTCTTGATTATGAAGTAGATCAGAGAGTAGAGAAGTATCATACAAGTAATGACTGTGTTCTTTCTTAGCTTCTCTGTGAAGCAATTATACAATTGAGACACATGTGTACTATGGAAGAATGCTTACAGATTTCATGGGAAATGTCAGGAAAAAGGTGTTGGTAAAATTGCTGTCGATATTTCCACCTCCAGGATAACACCACCATCACCACTTTGTAGAAATTAATTTTATTCAACTGACACCTACAAGTGGATATAAATACTGTTTTGTTATAGTGGACCATTTCAGTAGGTGGATAAAAGCTTACCCAGAAACATGATTCACAATGTGTTGGCAAAATAAAGATGTTGGCTTAGAGATATTATAATTCACTTGGGCATTTCAGAGTCCAAATAAAATGACCAAGGTCCTCAGTTTGTAGGAGAAATTATGAAGGAAATATGGGAAGTACTAAAGTACTAAATTTTAAAGGAAACTTACATTGCCCATATCACCCCCAATCCTCAGGTCTTGGGAAAGAATATGCCAAATCATTAAGACAAATTTAGAAAACAATAACTGAACAAATAAGTGGAAGATGGCACTAGTGTGTCTCATCTAATAAAATTTGCATATATTCTAACAATTATAAAATACAAATTGCAGTGCGGGTAAGAAAATGCTAGTAGAAAAAACGTCAGTCTTTCACAGTTCTGTTGTTCAAAAAAGGTTCAACATGACTGCTTTCAAAATTCTTTCTTTCAGAAGAAATCCTTTAAATCCTGTGTCACATTGTTAGGAACTCCTCCAGCCGGCACAACACAACCCGGAGTCTACTCTGTCAGTCAGGTGTTCACTGGAGCCCCTGATGGTGGGGACAGACTGAGCTGCAGACTGGCAGAGGGTCGTAAAGTGTGTACCGGCTGGGGAGAACCCAGGCAAGAAGAGTCAGGTCCACGCAGAGGTCAAAAGGCCACAGGCAGAGAAGCGGAATGGGTAAACGAGCCAAGGATCAGGGTCACAGGAAACACAAGCGAAGTCCAATACAAAGCCAAGGGTCAAACACGGGTAGTCAAAACGTAGGTAACAGGATACAGGAACTGGAACAATCAGGTCAGCAGACTGGAGCACAGAAGCTATAACCGGCAATGAGGCAGCAGACCTCATTGCCTTAAATACAGACACAGACCAATCAGCAGTTGAACACACTCCTGCAGGCTAATTTACTAGTATCCAGCAGGGCCAATCAGGGCTTGCCCCTGACCTACACAGTTGCAGGCTAATGCCTGTTACTAAGCCTAATCAGCCCACAGGCTGCCTGCTATGCGCATGCGCCCGGCTACCAGCACCGCCGGGACGCAGCGCTAGTGTACTAGCGTCTGGCCGTTGCCCTGGTAACGGCCGGACAGGAAGAGGAAATGACGTCCCGGTCGTCAAGGTGACGGCCGGGACGCTGGGGCGCATGAGAAGTGAGCCGCGGCGGCTGTGAGTACCGCCGCGGCTCGTGACACACATATAAAGATTCATATTGTGACCTGTAGTGCACCACATAAAATCTTGATTTAACTATTTAGTTTGCTTTATTGACCCATTCCCACTGTCCACATTTGTGGGAATATCCTTATTACTATCAGCACAGGGTTATTCCTAGGGGGAGGCCAGTATATTATTTCTGAACCAAGCCATAAGAAATTCAGCCCCATGCTGATAGACCTAGGAATGGTTGGCACTATGGCAGGGGGACCCCATGCTGCAGACTGTCCTGCTAGTATTGACATTTTCAGGGTGACTTCTTTTTTTATTTATTTATTTATGTATATTCTTCCCATATCACCCTCCATCATTGACCCCCTAAATCATCATCTTCATTCTTAGTTAACCCCCATTCATGGTCATCATATAGGGGAAACCCATGCTGAACCCATCTCTCAACAATCAATTTCCCAATAGTCAGCTCCTGAAATGTAAGACTCACATGAAAGTCTCTTGCTTTACCTAAATTCCAGGTTATATACAAATCAGAAGCAGGTAGAGGTACAGCAGGGAGGAAACATGTGTATGGTATCAGCCTATTGTTTATGTAGGAAGTAATTGTACCCTTTACTTTATTTTAGAAAACAATCCGTTTTAGTAACCTTTAAGAGGAACCCAAATTCTAACTAGATGACCATCAAGGGTACCACACAGGGATCCCTGTGCCACAGAAGATGCCCATTGTAAAGCCTCCAGTAGAAAAAGATGTGTGTTCTCCTATCTGACCAATTACTGACATTGACTGCTTCTTATGTGTACAGCAGTGTGAATTCTCCCAACTCGTAGACAGTTGGGCATGAACTATGATGGAGCCCTCACAGAAGTACTCATTGAGTATAATAGATGTGAATAAAGCTAACCTGATGAACCACCAAATATAGCTGTGGAATAAGTTGCAAGGAGGTTTTGAAATAATGGCATTGTCTGATGTGAAAGGAAGGAGACAAGACCAAGTAAAGAAGGAAGGAGCTGGATTTAAAGAGCATAAAGAGGATTACAATTGAACCAGGTTTTGAGACTAAATTTAGAACAACAAATCTTAGTTTAACTTGGTAATCCTCACATAGACTGACTTCTACAATTTCTACTTCAGTCAGAAGAGAGCTTGTGTAGCTAGAATAAGTGCCTCTTACACTTCTTTAGAGAGAGTTTGGTTTCCCTCAGCCACATTACCCAACTGAGGGAAACCAAGCATGTAATTGCTAGAAGGGACACCAATACCATACATTCTAGCCTCTTGGTACATCAAACTTTCATTGGTAGCTCTTTAATATATAAATAGATATGGTTACATAATAAGTGAGAGCTAAAAGGAGGAAAGCAGGTATTTGTGAAAGTCAAATAATTGATTAATATTGCTTTACCATGTGATTGCGATTAGTACGCCACGTGTAATGATGCAATCGCACGGATTAATAATACACACATTGACATTCACACTTACACTTGTAAATAGTACACATTTATTAAGGTTCCAATCCACATTTATTTATTAGCAAAATGTATCAGAGATTATTTATACATATATAATATTATAGTAAATGTATTTATGGTTGAGGTCCTCTAAAAGGTATAGAGTTTGGTTTCATATAAAAGCTTATTTCCCCAGCATTAACCCGGTTTTGACAGAGTAGCGATGGCATCTAGCGGTCGCAAGTTATGGGAAATATGAGATTAATACTCAAAAGTACTTTGTTTATGGGTCAGTTTAAGCTGGTTATATCGCAGGAAGACACATAGGCAGCAGTTGGAGTAAGTTGAATCCAGCCTTGGAGAAGATCAAATGAACTGACCTATGACCAGCAATCTACTGGAACATTATTAACATTGGACCAATGAAAACCGCTCTTAGTGTTATCTGTCTATATTCGTGACATCATAACTGTTTATGTTAATTCAAACTGCATATAATCAAGCCCTGGGGCAGTGATAGATCTTTCTTCTTGACTTCAGACTACATAACTGTATCTGAACCAGGGCCCAGGGGAAGCGCTTGCATAATGTATTTGGTTTATAATTTCCTGTTTATTATTATATTTTATTTATTATATTGTTTATGTATTATCATGGTTTGCTGTTATTCTGCTATCTTTAACTATTAAATCTCTTTGTGCGCTGGAACCACAATAATTGCATTGGACAATGTTTATTGGTAGTGACAAAATAAACTTTACATATTGATTGGATGCCCTATACCGGCACAGTAGAACGGTTTGCATGTATTAAATAGCACATTCACAGAATATCCAACTCACACATATAATGAGACCAGATCTCCCTCCCTCTACTAATATTGCCTGATATAAGTTGTGATGTAGGAGGCTGATGGATACTATTTTCTCCTGAAAAGATGGAGTATGATTACAGATTCAAAATAATAGCTGTGGTTATGTGCATATCTAACTTTCCTATGTAAATAATCACTTGCAAATGTCAAATTGAGTTACTTCTCCTCCTAATTTACACCTACAGCCTCTAGTGTGCCAGAAGAATACCATGAGTACTCCTGATTAGGAGTATTATGAAAACTTAACCAGGAAGCAAATCTGTGTGAAGAAAATGCCTTGTTGGACAGCTCTGAGAGTCAGTGCTTCTTGTCAGGGATCAGCAGGATGGAGCTATAATAAACAGCGTTTTAGAAATTGATGATCCAAAGTGCTTTACCTTTTTGAACATCACTCAGAGAGCTTGACTGCTCAGAAAGGAGGACCAGCAGACCATCATCACCATCACCATTTCTTTATATAGCGCCACTGATTCCGCGGTGCTGTACAGAGAAATCACTCACATCAGTCCCTGCCCCATTGGAGCTTGCAGTATAAATTCCCTAACACACACACACACACACACACACACACACACACAGACACACAGACTAGGGTCTGTGTGCTTGACCATCTTTACCACAATTATAAAAAAAAGAATTAGTCTTAAAATGTTTAAAACACTAGTTTACAAAATGTGAACAATAGCTGGTATACATTAAAATTCTTCTTTTAGCAAAAAGAACAAACAAAGTAGCCATGTAAATGTGGGGAGCTGCTGCTTGCTGGGGGACTCACCTTGGCGTCCAGAGTCCAGTGGGTCCCTTCCACATGTTCCTGGCGGAAACGATTCACTGCCAGTTCCTCGGTGGCAGGGACATATGGGCATTTGTAATTTTGGTGCCGCGGTGGGTCAATCAGGTCCTGCCAATTCACTATGCAGCATTGTCTTGTTATTGTGTGACCTTGATGCACTGAGAGCTAGTTAAGCCACTGCTCTTGATGCCATTGCACAGTTCGTTGGAAGAGAGGATGTTGTGGGATGTCCAGAGTGGAGACAACGAGTTAGAAGAAGAGAGAACCAATTTCAAGAAACCAGCGTCGGCAATCCCTTGTCAGGACTAAGAGCGCCCATGCTCCAGAAAAACAGAAGTAGCCAGAAGATGACAGAGGAAGACAGAAGGGAAGAAAAAGAAAAACACCTGTGACAGAGCCCTGAGGATGACAGCAGTGAGAGCAGCAGCTGAGGATGCCGTAGGGGACGCACAGAGCTAGGTGAAACCCTTGTGGTCATGACCTCTCTCAGCACTGCGTCTGCACTCCCTGTGGGCACAGTTAGCAGGCAGTAGGCTCAAGTCCGAAGTAGGGGGCCATAAGGCCAAGGACAGTTAGGAGTTGATAGCAGGAGTAATACCCAACTGCGGGCACAGTCAGGCATCAGGCCTGTGGGCCCAGTCAGGTATTATGCCTGTGGAAGCACTAGAATTGTCAGGCTATAGGCCTGTGGGAACACCAGTAGAGTCAAGCTATAGGCCTGTGGGAGCACAAGTAAAATCAGACTACAGGCCTGTGTAGTGCGATTAGGGGCTGGCTATAGGTCTGACGTGGCCTTTTGTGCAGTGGTCGCTTCAAAATATAACGAAGGACTAGTGACATGGTACCCAGTTGGCAGTGCAGCACAATCCCTGCTTTGAGTTCCAGCAACTTTAGTCAGTGGTTCAGATCAGGAGGTGCCTCTATTGAGTTCCGGTGGTCAATCCAGTAGATCCAATTGGGGAAGCGTGCTCCGTGCATTGTAGACAGAATTGGTTCTCAGCTTCGGCAGTGGAAGTTGAAGGTTCCAGTCCAGAATGCCTCATCCTGCATCCTGCATCGTCGTGTCCTAGCTAGCCCTTTTGACTTAAGTGTCAATCAGTTCTAGAGGAAAGTGAGCATTTCCTAATTCATTATGGGATAGCTTAAACTGTAGTGTCCAGGGGTTAGTACACAGTTACTCGGAATACAGGTGGGTGTAGTACCAGATTAGGATATCTTCTGTTTAGAATCCAGGAGTCAGGCCCCCATGATAGGTAGACTCTTAGATTCTTTCACACCACTGTATTACAGTCAATGGTGTGGGGTGTGAATTAGAACAGTGCACTACACCCAGTTGTAATAGGATGCTGCACAACTTAACGCTATCATGTAGCTTTGTTGTTAGGATCAGGGCACTGCTTGTTAAAGTTGTAGAATAAGGCTAGTGTGGGTGGCACACCTTTAAGATGAGATAGCACTTTGGGGGAGGTTGTATTTTGTATTGCCCCTCTTCATTGGAATTTATATGACAGAACAAGGATGGCAATCAAAAGGAGGTGAACAGGTCCCAGTGAGTATCGTGTTCCAAGATTGTCTCCCTTAGTAGGGTCCCTCACCTTGCTTATGGTAAGGAGAACAGGTCCCAGTGAGTACCATATTCCAGGATTGTCTCCCTTGGTAGGGTCCCTCACCTTGCTTATGGTAAGGAGAACATTCCCTACCCCCAAAATTTGTTGTCCTCTTTCTACACCCAAAGAAAAGTGGTGGGGCAGAGTGAAGTAAATCTGCACTTTGCCACTGCCTCGGACACTCCCTCCCCCTTACTTCAGTTATTCTCTGCCTCAAGTAATTTGTTTGGTTTTCTCCCCAGACCAAAGGGAACAGAGAGTGGAGCCATGTGATTGGAGCCCAGTGTCTCTGGAGAGAAGGGCAGACACGTTTCCATAGTCATACATACATGGGAAATAGGTTCCAGTGGTGTGAGTCTCCCTACAGGCACCTCTCACATAGACATGAACCAACTATAGTGAATCAAAAATTAGGAACTCCACACTAGTGCTGATCAACAAAGAACATGTGAACATGCATATAATATCTAATTTAAAGTTACTAATGTAAATTTAGTTTGAATCAGCTTTCATTCCTGTGCTTTTTAATTAGCCCAGAACTGGAAGTCCCCTTCCCCACCTACCTTCTCTAGGATCATTTCAAAAATCCAGAATAGCTTTGATATAGAAACTCTGCTTCCTCTCCTGCCCCCTCAGCTACCACCCTATTTGAACCCCCCTAAATGGTTGATATTCTGCTTCCTGATTTTATTACTGGATGGCTGTATTTTACATTTACTTGTATACCTTTGCAGTATGTATATTTGCCTTGTTAAAATTATACATACACTTATTTACCCCCCCCCCCCCCTGGGTGGAGGTTTCCCCATGTACCCCACTTGTTTGGTCCTGCCCTTTGCTTTCTGTACTTTATGTGCTTTTGAAAATTTTCCATTAAAATGTCTGAGAAAAAAAGGAGAGTGTTCAATGAAGAATGAAAGCTGAAATTGTATGCTATGTCTGTGGATGATAAAATGGTTTGTTTGCTTTGTAATTCTGTAATTGCCACTGTGAAGTGATCTAATGCAAATCAGCATCATCAGACCCAAAGGCATCACAAATATGCACCCCTAGAAGGTGAAGATTGAAAAGCTTCCATATACAGACTAAAATCGATTAGGATTCAGGAACAAAATACATTTAGAAAAGTTTTAGGAAAAAGGAAATCAAGTCATTGAGGTTTCTTATCATCATTATTTGATCACTTATTTATATAGTGCCAACATATTCCATAGCGCTTTATTTAGGAACAAGCTCAGTAATTAATCAATACTGGGTATTACAGACAATCAGAAAGATAAGATGGCCCTGCTCGCAAGCTTACAAACTAAAGAGCAATGTGAGTTTGACACATGAGGTTAAGTGATACATATTGCATATTAATCCAGCCAGATTGGAAAGGTAAAAAGTGCTTAGGGGGCTATATGATCCAATCACACAGCTATGCTGGTCAGAGGGTTGTTGTCTTGTGTGAACTGTGTAATGGGTAGTAATATGGTACCCATAGGGAGGTTAAGAGAGTTGCTGAGAAATTTCAGAAGCTTTCCTGAAGAGGTGGGTTTTCAGAGAAAACTTGAAGGTTTGAAGACTAGAGAAAAGTCTTAATGTACGGGGAAGGGAATTTCACAAAGTGGGTGCAGCCTGGAAAACGTCCAGTATCAGAAAATGGGAACAGGTAATGTGTATAAGAGACACAGATCTTGCGCAGAATGGAGGTATCAAGTTGGGAGATATTTTGATACAAGTGAAGTATGTTGGTGCACTTTTGTTTAGGCCTTGTATGTTAATAGAAGCATTTTATATTTGTTTTGGCAAAAAAAACATACAACAATGTAGAAATTTACAGAGCAAATCAGCAGTCGATTTGCAAGGAAAATTAGTCTAGCCGCTGCATTCAAAATAGATTGTAGGGGTAAGCAGGCCCGGCGCTCCCATTAGGCAAGGTTAGGCACTTGCCTAGGGCGCCGGGCTCTGAATGCCGCTTTTTTAAAAATGCCTAGGGCGCCGTGGACCCTAGCACCGGCCCTGGGGGTAAGAGCCTGATTGGTTTAAGACGAGTAAAGATGATATTGCAAAAGTCAATAAGTGAGATGATGAGTTCATGAATTAAAGTTTTTGCAATGTCTTGTGAGAAATATGTGTGTATTCCGGTGATGTTTTTTAGATGTCAAAGAGTCAAGGATTACACCTAGGCAGCGAGTTTGAAGTTTAAAATGTATTGTTATATTGTCAATAGAAATAGAATTGTCAGGTAGGTAACTTCTGTTGGCTGCTAGAAATATTATTAGCTCTGTTTTTGAAATATTGAGATTGAGGTGGTGAGAGGACAACTAGGATGAGATGGCAGCAAGACATTCAGTAACGTAGGTCAACACAAATCATAAGAGATTCAAAGTGAATAGATAAATATGGGTATTATCCACATAGAGATGATACTGAAATGCAAAGGCACTTATTAACTTTCCAAGAGAATTTCTATAGCTAGAAAAGCGAGATGTTGTAGCACTGAGCCCTGTGGTACTCCAACTGAACTGGATTCAGAGAGAAAATGTAGAGAAAAAAACACTAAAAGATTGAATAGAAAGGTAGGATAAGGACCAGGCAAGGACATTGTACTGGTGATTGTAAAATTTATATTAGAATAGAGTGGTCAGCAGTGTCAAATGCAGCAGTAAGACACAGGAGAGTTAGAAACAAATAATGACCTTTAGATTTAGCAGTGATCAAATCTGTGACAGCCTTAGTCAATGCAGTCTCTGTGGAGTGTTGGGAATAAAATCTTGAATGAAGGATGTGTGAGGAGTAAGAGACCTACTGATTTGTGAGGGTATAAGATCAAGAGGACTGGAAGTAGGGTAGGAAGATAAGAGGAGAGTAGATACTCTGGGCCTGAGTCAAAGCTTTAAAAAGGAGAACGTTTTCACTGGGACAGACCATATTACAATGCAAGGGGTGCAAATTAGTTTATTATTTTGCACATAAGTTAAATACTGTGTCACAGGCCGGGGACCCGCTAGTCGGGACCCGGCTCACTTACCTCTCCAGCGTCAGACGGAGTCCCGATGACGGCGGCCATCTTGGATGGGTCTGCGCATGCGCAGACCCAATTTCTGTTTTAAGGCCTTCCACTGCCCTCTATTGGTTGGAGGATCTCCCTCCAGTATTTAAACCTCCCTCTTCCTCTACTCTGAGCCTGTTCTTAGGTTCAGTTAGGATTCTTCCTAGTGAATTCTCCTGCTCCATATAGCTTCTCCGCTATCCCAGTGGAAATCCTGCAATCCGCAGCAATTTCAGGCTTCATACAGCTTCTCCGCTATCCCAGCCATCACCCTGCAGTCCGCAGCAACTTCAGGCTTCATACAGATTCTCCGCTATCCCAGCGGTCATCCTGCAATCCGCAGCAACTTCAGGCTTCATACAGCTTCTCCGCTATCCCAGCGGTCATCCTGCAGTCCGCAGTTACTCCTGCTTCATACAGCTTCCGCTATCCCAGCGGTCATTCCTGCTACCTGCAGACTGTCTCAGCTTCACGCTGTTCCGCTATTCCTGCGGTCATTCTTGGATCCGCTAATCTCTAAACTCTCCGAAACTCAGTGGAACCTGCCCCACCACCAGAGGACCGCCACTGCGTGGCGGTTGTCGCGAAGTCCATACCACCTTGCGGCGGTTCCTGGTGAAGGCCAGCCGCTATGTTAGACTCCGCACCTCTGGTGAGTGTTAGTCTTGGCAGGTCAGGGGTCTGTATTCCAGTGACCGTGACAATAAGAACAGGCCATGATGGATCCCTCCACGGAGCCCTCGGCAAAAGATCTACTCCAGCACTGGGTTTCCCGAGAAGAACAGCAGGATAAATGAAAACTATTGCAGTGCTTCCAAGCCCTGGTCACCCGAGTGGATTCCTTGCAACTCTCTGCCGCTCCTGCCGTTATGGATCCCCCTGTTGCCGCTCAGCCCACTGAGCACCTTTCTGCATCTGCCCCGTCTACCCTCCATTTGCCTACTCCTACTAAATTTGAGGGAGATCCAAAATCTTGTTGGGGCTTCCTCAATCAATGTTCTATCCACTTTGAGCTGCAACCTCAGAACTTCCCCACTCATTGCTCCAAGGTGGCTTATATCATATCCTTGCTCTCCGGACAGGCATTGGCTTGGGCCTCCCCCCATGGGAGAGAGACGACTCACTTCTGAGCGATAGCGCCGCCTTCATTGCGGCTTTTTAAAGAATATTCGACGAACCAGGTCGGGTTTCCTCAGCAGCCTCCAATCTTCTTTGGCTTTGTCAGGGTACTCATTCGGTAGCTCAGTATGTAATCCAATTCCGCACCTTATACTCAGAACTCCAGTGGAATAATGATGCCCTGGTGGCTGCCTTCTGGCAGGGCCTCTCTGACAAAGTCAAGGACGTTCTGGCTTCTCAAGAACTGCCTTCCACCTTGGACACCCTAATTTCTCTGTGCAACCGGGTTGATCTAAGGTTCCGAGAAAGATCTTCGGAGCAGGAATCTTCCTTCCACCCCCCACCAGAATGGCACCTCGATTCCAACGTCCGTTATCCCCTGTGGAGCCCATGGAACTGGGTCGCTCTCGCCTAACTCCGGAGGAACGAGACCGCAGACTAAGAAACAAGCTCTGCATCTATTGTGCGGATCCAGGTCACCTGCTGAATTCGTGCCCCAAAAGGCCAGGAAACTTAAACCCCTAACCTGCTCTGGGGAGGCCATTCTTTCTCGAAGTCGATGCTTCCAATATCGGCATAAGGGCCATCCTGTCCCAGAAATCTGGACAAAACAAATTTCATCCCTGCGCCATTTTTTCCAGGAGCCTTCTGCCAGCCGAGAGGAATTACACCATCGGAGATAAGGAGTTGTTGGCCATAAAGGTGGCTTTGGAGGAATGGCGATACCTCCTGGAGGGACCTCTGTATCCAGTTACTATTTTATCCGACCATAAGAATTTGTCGTATCTACATTCTGCTCTCCTATTGTCTGTATTCCAGTGACCGTGACATACTGGCTGTTTTTTCATGTAGCACACAAATACTTGATAACTTTATTTATACACTGAAATTTAAAGTTGATCTAGAACATTCTTTATCCCAAGTATACAGTCAAGTCCATAAATATTGGGACATTAACACAATTTTCATATTTTGGGCTCTATACACCACCACAATGGATTTGAAATGAAACTAACAAGATGTGCTTTATCTGCAGACTTTCAGCTTTAATTTGAGGGTTTTTACATCCAAATCAGGTGAACGGTGTAGGAATTGCAATGGTTTCTATATGTGCCTCACACTTTTTACAGGCGGCCGTCCCGGGAAGATCGCAGGACGGCGCCTGACATATAAGCTCTAACATAACTTCAGTATATGTTCACTCAGCTTGCATTTAATGATTTGATAAATGTTAAAACACACTACTTTAAAGAATACTATACCCCCACAAGGAGGTATGGACTCAGCTGCAGGAGACACGCAGGTCGTGGTCCTTCTACGAGTCGGATAGTGAAGCAGGAGAGAAGAATTGTCAGACAAGCCGGGTTTCTAACGGTGCAGGCAATGAAGGTACACAAGGAGAATCAGAAGGGAAGGTGAGCCAAGCCGGATTGGTAGCGTTCTGGAAGCTTGGTACAGAGGGAGATCCAAAAGGGGTAGTCAAAGGCAGTCTGGGTCACAAAGGTCACAGGCAGGCAGGCAATAATCAGGAAACAGGCAAAGATACTGAAACACTAAAGGAAATGATGGAGGCAGGTAGGGACCTGATACTCTGGCACAGGTGAAGGGCCAGGAAATGGTTTATATAGTAGTGTGGACCAATAGGAGCTGGCCCAGTGGCGCTGTCATAGCTAGCGCCAGGAGATAATAATGCTGGCGTTCCGTTGCCTAGCATAGTGTATATGCTGTAGCCGGGCGGCCGAGCAGGCGGAAATGACCCATCTGGTGCTATGCAACCAGACGCTCTGCAAGACTACACAGGCGGCCGTCCCAGGGAGATCGCGGGACGGCGCCTGACATGTAAGCTCTAACATAACTTCAGTATATGTTCACTCAGCTTGCTCTTAATGATTTGATCAATGTTAAAATACACTACTTAAAAGAATACTATACCTCTCTAACAATATATTTTCCATATCTGAGTACTCTTCTAATGTTTAAGTAGATTTTATTTGGGAACCAAAGGATTTAAGCCAAGTGAACTATCATTTCCATTACCTATGTGATAATATAATCAGCTTTGTCAATACATTAGTGAGTTGTTTTCATCCTTCTAGACACTTCATTTGCTGTAGCTTCTTTTCTTATATTTCTTCACCTTAAGCTCTGTTGATTTATCTCTTTGATTTACTGAGACATATTCTGATGTTAGCAGAAGCTGCCCTTTTGCTGCTTGGAATATATCTTAATTATTTTAAACTGTCATTACCTGGCCATTGTTCAAAATGAATCTGTTCAACAACAATGTTCTATTTCAACTTTCTGACACCTTTAGAGAAGTGTTAAGAAACAAGCCATCACTGCAAAAATTGTATTCTTTTAGGAAGCAACCATCTTAAAAACAGATAAATAAAAAAACAGTTTCTAAAGTATTTAAGAAACATTTATATTTCCATGAATTTAATTTTTTTGCAGACAAATATATTATAGAAACATGTAGTACTTGTAACTTCACTGACCATTCCTAATATCTCATTTTAAATTGATAAAAACTTCAACTGCTTTCTATTTAACTGGCTTAAAATAATCCCCAGTTCTACTGCAGAACAAGTTTGATATCTTTGAAATGCAGTTGTGAAACCTTCAACTAATTTTCTAGATGGTGAGGAAACTTCATATTCGCCTTAACCTCCACCCCAGTCATAAAAGAGGAAAAGTGGTTGTGCAGCAATCCTTTGAACAAAATAGCTTCAAAAGCAAAACAAAATAAATGGACACTGGGGATGGGAGGGGCAGCTACTTTAAAGTAATTGGTTTTATAATTTACCTTTTAGACACTGTATTCAATTTTATTAGACCCTTATAATTTATAACACTTTGTTGTCGTTTTTTTATTCATACTGCTAAGATCAAATAAATATTAACTAGTAGGTTTGCTGAGAAAAGGTATATTAAAGGAAGTTGGTATCACTTATGGGCTGATCATGATAATGAAGTAAATATCATAGGATGGGAGATTGGTTAAGGGCTAGTTACACACTACAGAAAATATCTCCTGATGTGACATCTTTAACCATTTTAGCCAACAACAGAGAAAGAAAACACATCAGTAAGCCAATTCATGTGTACACACTATACACATTTTACTAGATCTACCTTCAGATCTGAGCTCTTCAGCTTTCATAACCATCGGCTGAAAAGATCCTGACTCTGCACACTTCATAGAGATCTATGGACGCTGCTGGCCGTGAGTGCATACACACTGCAGGATTGGAACGACGTCTTTCCAGCAATGAAAGAGATTTTTAATTTGGTTTAAAAACCTCGTTCAACAATACAATGGGCTTTGGAATAATAATCGTTCATCGTTGCATCATACACATTAATGTGATATCTGGCCAACCTGTTGTTTATTGTCTGATATATATATATAGAAAACACTGTAGTGTATAAAGGTACACACTTTATGCCAAAATATGCGTATAAATTAAACACTTAATAAAGGCTTTTGACCCTTCAGAATCTTAATTTTCACTTTTTAACCATCATAAACATAAGTTTTCTTTCTTAGTTTTCCCAATAATTTTTTCAGATGTTTTTATTAATTTTCAAACATTTAAATACATATTCACAAACATTGTATCTTGATGTTAAACCAAGTTTCCACAAGCAAACAATATCCATATATTGAACCAATTAGTAATCTTCCCCTTCTCTTTCAAGCTAATTTTTATTGTTTTTTAGTTGAGATAGTGCTTTTTAATAGTAGAATCTTGGAATGAATATGTTGCAATGTATCAGCATTCTAAAAATGTACAAAAATGTACAAAAAATAACACAACTATTTTATTGTTTCCACTCTTACTTTCATACAATCAGTGTAATCCCAGAAATGTACACTAAAATGTAATCACCTAGGACCTAATTCATTAAGGATCTTAACTTGAGAAACTTCTTATTTCAGTCTCCTGGAAACCATGTTACAATGCAAGTGGTGCAAATTAGTATTCTGTTTCGCACGTAAGTTAAATACTGACTGTTTTTTCATGTAGCACACAAATATCAACTTTAAATTTCAGTGTACAAATAAGCTATCAAGTATTTGTGTGCTACATGAAAAAGCAGTCAGTATTTAACTTATGTGCAAAGCAAAATACTAATTTGCACCCCTTGCATTGTAACATGGTTTTGTCCAGGAGACTGAAATAAGAAGTTTCTCAAGTTAAGATCCTTAATGAATCAGGCCCTTAAATCTTTTCTGGCTTTAAGATAGTAAACATATATTTTATTTTTAAGTTTTTTTGATTGTATCAAAGGAATGCATTTTCATTTTAATATTATTTTTCTACAGTGTAGCAGTATGGTGGCTCAGTGGTTAAATATAGGTGTTTATAAAAACATTGTGTAATATTGTGATGCTATATAAATATACAATAATAATACAGTAATAATATATTTCAGTTGTACATCAGTCCACATAATCTGTGTAAACACATTGCTGAAATGGAAGTGAATAAGGTTGAGTCTGGATGGACATTTTAGTGTGTTTGTTGCCTCATTTGTGCAGCTAGCAATAGATCATCAGTGATGTAAGTGGACATTAAAAGTGGAGGTATTGAAAATGTAAATTAATGGAATTTGATAGTTATACAATAAAAGAAGTAGTAAAAGTGATGGTATGGTATACCACTATATACCATTCCACTTAGACCACTAATCATAATTATAAATTATTAAATATAGTGGAGATGCAGAAGAAGCTTCTTCAATTAAATCATTTTTTTTACATAGTTGCCTGGTATTAGTTATATAGTTATTTTGAATTTCAAACGAAATATTTTTTCAGCATAAAGGAATATTGATTGGCCCACGCTATAATTTGCAAGTTGGATATTTTGAATCAAGGACTGTGTTTACGTCTGAATTTCCATTCAAAGAATAACTTATTGTTTATATTCATTATATTATAATACAGTAGTTAATGTTGTTATTTTTGTGATCAATTACAGTTGGTAAACTTAAAGTATTTCATGGATACAATCATTTTGTAGATGTTTTATGTTTTGGTAAGTATGATCACCAATTATAACATTATATATATATATATATATATATATATATATATATATATATATATATATATATATATATATATATGTATATATATATATAAATTTGACACTATATATGGAAGCTACAAACCTCACAATGGCACTATATAGGAAGTCTATCTCTACTGAGTCAATTATACAATATTATTATTTTCACCCTTTTACTCACAATTTGATTCCCAAGTCTGAGTGTAATAGGAAAAAGCAATTATGTACCAATTGTAATAAACATCAAAATGCCTTATTCTGTAGATTCCTTGCTCATACATAAATAGACAAATAACTAATTACCTGGAACTACTGGCAACGTCAACAACAAGGTTTATAACTGCTGTCAGTAATATTATTTATAGACTTTGGAACTTTGTCCTTCAAATGGAATACACCCTCATGGAATAAATGTCTACACAGTCAAACACCTAGTAATGCTAAATCTCTGATGTGGTTGCCTAAACCTTCAATTGGTAATCACAAATGTGGATATTGTGTTCACTGTACAAATACAACCAACATGAAATATACTTTATATACTTCATCCACTTTCTGGTGAGAAGGTTTTTCTTTATACATCCTTCATTTGGAGGCATATTATATTTATTAACATGCAGCTGTTCTACAATGTATTTCACTGCACCATTTGTCCCTTAAATATTAGAAATAATCTAAGGTTCAAACTGTGCAGTGAAATATATTGTAGAAAATGTCGTAAGGAAATATTTTAAAATAAAATGCTTGCATTGTGAGAGATATTAGCCCATGGTAATGCATTTTATTAAAGCTGGCCAACACTTTACTAGTAAACTGAAAATGATAGCATGAGCTGTTCACCACAAGAGTGAATTTTAAGGAACATTTGTCACAGAGAGCAATTGTGTAGATGCTCAAATTATATGCTTTGGACTAACCTAATTACCTGAAGTAAAATGTAGAGCATTTCTGTAATATTTGTAACTTTTAAATGAACTTAGTTATGCCATTGACGCAATATATTCAAACTTTCATACTGCCAATTTTCAATATATCTACTATATAAATGCCTAGTGGCGTGTGTGGGGAAAAAAAACCAAGCTGCAGCGCCACCTGCTGGGCAGAGTTATACACTGACCTATATATTTCTTGAAGGAGAAGTGACAGTTGGGAGTGGTTGGTGGTTGCCGGGGGTGACAGTGGGGAGTTTTTAACACCTTAAGTAGCTTGATGAAGGATGGGGCGATGAAGATGAAGGATGAGGTGATGGAGAAAAATGATGAGGTGGTGACATGTGGACAAAACCACATTAAAAAAGGGCGCTTGCGTCGGGAAGCAACGCTCTTCCCCTGAGGAGGCCTGTGCTAGGCCCAAATGCATGACAAGAACCTTTTTAACACCTTAAGTAGCTTGATTTGACTAGAATGCATGAGTATCATGCACGGGTTAACTTGTGTATATATATATATATATATATATATATATATATATATATACACATACATAAATAAATAAATATATATATATATATATATATATATATATATATAATATATATAAGCCTAGTGGCATGTGTTAGTCTGTGTGTGTGTGTGGAAAAAAAACAAACAAGCTGCAGCGCCACCTGCTGGGCGGAGTTATACACTGACCTACTAAATTCTTAGTGTGTGTGGAAAAAAAACTCAGAAAGGGCTGAAATTTGGTATACTAAGATGTTTTTAATTTGTTAAATTAATTTGTTAGTTGTTAAAAGTGTTTATAAAGATTTTAAAAATAAATATATATATTTCTTGAAGGAGAAGTGACAGTTGGGAGTGGTTGGTGGTTGCCGGGGGTGACAGTTGGGAGTGGTTGGTGGTTTCCGGGGGTGACTGTTGGGAGTGGTTGGTGGTTTCCGGGTGTGACAGTTGGGAGTGGTTGGTGGTTGCCAGGGGTGACAGTTGGGAGTGGTTGGTGGTTGCCGGGGGTGACAGAGCGAGAGGAGTGTGATACTCCGGACCGCTGAGAGAGATCCCTGTGTCTGGATAGACATCTGGATAGATGTGGCGATAAAGATGAAGGATGAGGTGATGGAGAAAAATGATGAGGTTGTGACATGTGGACAAAACCACGTTAAAAAAGGGCGCTTGCATCAGGAAGTAATGCTCTTCTCCTGATGAGGCCTGGCCTAGCCCCAAATGCATGACAAGAACCTTTTTAACACCTTAAGTAGCTTGATTTGACTAGAATGCATGAGTATCATGCACGGGTTAACTTGTATATATATATATATTGTGGCAAGAGCCTGCTACTGCTGAAGCACACGCAAACAACTTCTTCCTTTTTATGTAGTTTTATTGTCAGGATGGTAAATGTTTTGACACCGTACAGATTTCACAGCAATTCCGGAGACGCTAAACGCTAGCTAGACATAGACTCAAGACCAACCAGCTTCCCCTCATTTGGTCTCCCTGGACAAATGAAACAAGAAAGCTTTTATACATGATACTCCTCCCCCAGCCTTAGCTTGATAGTCAGATGACACACCCCCCTTCCCTTTAAGAGGAAACTCCCATCAGTGGTTCTGTTTGCACTAAGACAGACACACCCTGGCTGTTTGCTCTGAGGAGGAACATTTCAAACCATGTAAGTTAACCAAACTTTAAACTATTGTTTGTCAATGGAATTTGAAAGTTTTACAATCAAAGCAGTACCATATATTAACCCACTTGTGTGTGAATGTGCGTGTATGTATATATATATATATATATATATATATATATATATATATATATAAATATATGTATATATATATATATATATATATATAAACAGTAAACAGTGGCACCCAAGACAGTATTGTATAAATAAAAGTGTCCAATCCCACTTTTTACATCTCCTCCACGTAAGGAGGCAGCCTCCCTCAGGGAAAAAACAGCTGGTAAGTCAGAGGTTATTTGAAATAGATACAACAGAAGGAAAAGGCGTGTGGCAATGGAGTATTTAACAGGATAAATATTCTGAACTTTGTGGGTACACCAGTTTTTGCGATTAGTATAATATTCCAAATTTCTGGATTGTTTTCAAACACCATATGTTTTTATTCCAGTCTTGTATATATATAGGAGGAAGACAGAATAACAAAAGGGTTAGATGACTAGTGAGTATTTAGTGATATCCCGTCACCTACATTATGCACACCAAAGAGAAAAGATATTGCTTATCTGTAAAATCTTCTGGTTATAGATGTTCACAACTGAATCAATCCGTCAGCCGATATATAGGAAACAAAACATATTCCACATAGTGTAGAATATTAAAACAACAGGATTTATTCACAAAAGAATATAAACTGCATGCTCACAATATAAACAGTAATAATAAGCTTATCTGTAATCCCATAGGGGTCCTTAATCACCATAGCCGTGGAATACGATGTCAGGAACCTCAATAGTCAGTTAGCTGAGAAGAAGTAAGTGTAAGAGGGTACTAGATGTCGCTCTGCCTCAACACGTTTCATCCACAGAACTTCTTCAGGAGGACAATAAAACATGTATATACTCATAGAAGGTTTATATAGTATGTGGCGGCCATTTTGTGCATGCACAATTTGCGGTACCTACTGCGCATGTGCGGACCGACTTGCGGTCGTGCGAGTTGATAAAAGCAGTGTTGACACAATGCTTATGCTTATAGTGCATGGTAAAACGAGATATAAGTAGATTACAGGCACCAAAGCCATGAGGATCAATATATTATTAGCTTAGTCTCGGAGATTGTCTGTCGACCATTCTGTTTAAGGGAAAAAAGTTCAAGACACTGTTCAAACAGTGAGGCAGCCATTATTGAGAAGGGAAAAAAGGTAATACCCTTTTGAGATAATATCAGATACTTTGTGCATTTTGGCCACAGTAAGAATATAAGGAAAGGGAATATACTGTATATATATATAAATATCACAGTTGATCGAAAAATATTATATAATGACAAAATACTAACATATACATCCATACAAAATGTTACACGGAGATCTGCATTATAAATATGATAATAGAAATGATAATAATCAAAACGGTTTCACAGTTAATGGCATAGTTGTCCTGCAATAGTCCAGTAAAATCTAATGACATATAGATCCACATATAACCTAATATGCACAATAAATCAGATAGTAAATACTAAAAATATAAATATAATGTAATATAAACATAAGCAGCAATATTAATAAAACAGCATAAATAGCAGTACTTAAAACCATGTAAACCAGCAGTAGTAATAGAATCCAGCAATAGTTATAAAAAGGGTGCAATTTCATATCCTGCATTAAAACCAGCCGGGGCAAGAGTATTTAACTGAGATCCAAAACATCTCTCGTCTGGACAATAGGGTTTGAATATCACCCCCTCTTGGATCCAGACGTACATTTTCTATTCCCTTAAATGTGAGATGGACAGGATTATGTGCGGTAATAAAATGTTTGGAAACAGAATGGGACTTTATTTTGTTCTTAATATTGCGGACGTGTTCCTGTATTCCTAGTTTTAGTGGTCTTTTAGCTTTGCCTACGTATTTTAATCCGCAAGTGCATTCAAGTAGATAGATAACGGAAGGTGTCTGACAGTTCATGAATAGCCTAATGTTATATTTCAAACTGTTATCATGATTGCAAAACACTTTCTTCTCTATATGCACAAACTTAGACATTATAATGATTGCAAGGTTTATTTTGCATAATTTAAAAGCACCACAATAAAATTCTCTTATCATATACGGTATCCCAACATAAACAACAAGTGGACCCGTACCGGACTTAAGTGAAGAGTCAGCGTGTAGATTGAATAGCTCCCGGGTAATCTCCGCTAGACAGTCCTCTCTCCTCCGGCTCGTGTAACACTGCTGTCAAGTGGGCGGATCTGTGTTTTACCGACGCGTTTCAACCCCGCCTCTGGGGTCTTTGTCAAGGTATACACAGAGTCCATTCAGTATCTATTTAAGCCTAAAGTATCCAATCATTGATCGTATAATCCGGTTATAGAAATAAAACTTCATTTCTACATTTATATTAGTCAATCGTATGCGTCTTCATACTAATGTGAGAGGTTAATATCTGTAGATTATATGATTATGATCACAATTTGGGGAACATGAAGTGTTTTGCCATGAAAGGGATTGGTTATTATACCAGACACAGTATAATCTGTATATCGCTGAGTGTGATCATGCATATAAGGAATGGGTGGTACAGAGCTTAAATTAAATTATTTTAAGATTCCATCACAATACCAATATTAATATACGTTTGGTGTACTCGTATGGGAGCTAATTATTTGTGAATTGATTAGCGGTGTGATGGCTGAGTTTATAATATGAATTTGTTATATACTGAATTTTTTATATACTGAATTTTTTACATACTGAATTTTTATATATTGAATGGTTTATTGTTCGAATCAGGTTGATACTTGATTCCAGATGTATGAGCCTCTTATTGTTTTTAAAAAAAGGAAAAATCCGTAGCTGGAATGAATAAGTTGGTTTTATAATTGTTCTTTTATTATTATTAATTGTTTGTATTATCATTTCTTGTATCGACTTGAGTAACTATCATTAGTATGAAGACGCATACGATTGACTAATATAAATGTAGAAATGAAGTTTTATTTCTATAACCGGATTATACGATCAATGATTGGATACTTTAGGCTTAAATAGATACTGAATGGACTCTGTGTATACCTTGACAAAGACCCCAGAGGCGGGGTTGAAACGCGTCGGTGAAACACAGATCCGCCCACTTGACAGCAGTGTTACACGAGCCGGAGGAGAGAGGACTGTCTAGCGGAGATTACCCGGGAGCTATTCAATCTACACGCTGACTCTTCACTTAAGTCTGTTACGGGTCCACTTGTTGTTTATGTTGGGATACCGTATATGATAAGAGAATTTTATTGTGGTGCTTTTAAATTATGCGAAATAAACCCTGATGATATTATGCCAGATTATTTTTGTATATTTCTCTCGTTATATATATTGCGAGTGAGCACCGTGTGGTAATTGAATCAGGCACGATTGTGGATATCAGTCAGCGGATTAACTTCACTGTGTAAGTGATTCATCTCATTTTCTCACTTACTTCACCTGTGTGGGGTGTTAAGTAACCGTTAGTTTACACACGGTGAAGTGGATATATGTTACTTTTTGAAATAGAACTAAGGAAGATGGATTTTTGTTAATGGAAATATTAATTTGATATCCATTTATTCCCTTTCTCCCAATTTTTACGGATCATAACATTTGGAGAGTTTTATAAAAGACAAAATTAAGCTCTTCCATGTGACATTTGCTTCTTGATATCACCTGTAAAGAAGATTGCATAAACTGGACCTACGAGAAGCGTTCTGATTTGTGTGAACATTGATGGACTTTTCTTCTTTTCTATTCTATGGTGAACTTGTTATATGCGCCTATATACCTTTGTTGTATTATCTGTGATATATTGAATGTTGTGGCATTTATTGTGGTATTGGGCAGCTGTGACAGGGAGCGCTTTTTTGATCTCTCCCATTCTGTATTATAATGATTGCGTTTATTAAACCCTGTGATCTCAAGAAAGGTTTTAGTAGTCCTGGTATTGATCTCGGGTATCATGCTTGGAGCCAGGGTGTCTTTAAGATTCCTGCTTTTACGAAAAACTATATCAGGTCTGGCAGGTAGAATAGTAGCTAATATGGGATCCATCCTTAGAATGCCCCAGTGTTCGGAGATTGTGGACCTGATTCTATATTCGCAGGAGTTGTAATATGTGATGAATGGGACATAGTTCTTTTTATTCTCTCTCCTTTTGTATTGTAATAGGCCAGATCTATTTACCCCATCAACCGTCATGGCCTCAGATATCAGTTTATCAGGGTACCCTCTATTTTGAAAACACTGTGCATATAGAGAGAGTTGTTCTGTGCACTGAGGTTCATCACTGCAGATACTCATATTTCTAGAGAATTGGGAATAGGCAATGTTAGAATTCCATTTCTTAACATGACAACTTTTATAGTGGCGATAGCTGTTGGTATCAAAGTTCTTAATGTAATTCTAAAACTCAACTCCATTATTGGATCCTGTTACAACTAATTCTAGGTATTCAATGCTAGTGGTGTTACGATTCGCTGTAAATTTTAAATTACAATCGTTATTACTGATAAGTCAAAATGAATTAATGGATTTCGTCATCTCCTTCCCAAACCATCAGTATATCATCTATATACCTTTTATAGATTTTTTATACACTCAGAAAAGGGATTGGGGTTATAAATAAAAGCTTGTTCCCAGCTTCCCATTAAAAGGTTTGCAAAACTTGGCGCAAAAAATATAATACAAATATATATATATATTGTGGCAAGAGCCGCTACTGCTGAAGCACACGTGAACAATTTCTTCCTTTTATGCAGTTTTATTGTCAGGATGGTAAATATTTTGACACCCAATACGAATTCCACATGGATTCTGGAGACCTTAAACACTAGCTAGACAAAGACCATCTCTCCAAACACCAGCCAGCTTCTCCAATGTTGGTCTCTCTGAACAATGACAAAAGTAAGCTTTTATACAGGATACTCCTCCCACAGACCTAGCTTGATAGGCAGGTGACACACCCACCTTCCCTTTAAGAGGAAACTCCCATCAATGATTCTGTTTGCACTGACACAAACACACCCTTCTGTTTGCTGTGAGGAGGAACATTTGAAACCATGTAAGTTAACCAAACTTTAAAATATTGTTTGTCACACAAGTCTTTACCTGGTGTATCATAAACCTAGGTGCATTCCTGCACAAATGCTTGACCCTGCTTGCATGCTTTCTCTGTATATTGTCAGCTAAATGCCTCCCTTTGTTACAACATATATATGTGTATATATATATATATGTAAATATATATATATATATATATATATATATATATATACTAGGCTCGGTTCTCTGAAAACTCACCCACCTGAACTTATGGGATCCGGGTAGGCTCGCGAGCCAGCTCAGTACTTTTGCACGTCTTCGGATCTGAATCAAAGCACAACGTCATGGGTGCGTTGTCTGATCTCGCTGGTTTTGGATTCCATAAGTATCTCCTTCCCCAGGAGATCCAGCGCTATTGCTCACACAGAAATAGGGGTAGCAGTGTTCTTGCAGTTGACAAAAATTAACTGGAAATGACTGGAAACTAATGTCATTGATGTTAAAAATAATGTAGGAACAAAAAAATAGCCAAATTATGTTATTTTATTAAAATGTATTAGACCATTGTAATAAAATTGAAGGAGAGTAACCGCGCTGGAATTTTTTTTCCGGTCGGGAACAGAGGATCCTCGCTGGAAGAAAACATTCTAGTCAAGAAGAGTGGAATAGACATCCCATTAGATACGTTTAGACCTGCGCATGTGCAATCATAGATTTTATGCCTGTATTGGTTATACAAAAGGCAATAACATCTGGGACTCCTATAAATAGGACCATCCTATTTGACCTATCCTAGCATTCTGAGGGATCACAAGAAAAAGCTTGATCACAGACCAGGGAGCCAGGCAGTCACGACTGAGGGCAATGTTGAATATGGTAGAATCGCAAGTGTTCATTATTATGAGTTGGAAATATGATACATTATGAGTACGAAATATGGTATGAAATCAAATGTGTATTGTAAGAAGTGGACAAAAATAACTGCTGAATGTGTGCAACCTTTTTCTAGTGTTGGCAGCTTTGATCCTGAGATATTGAGTACAGTTAAAGGCAAACTTTGTATGTTAAATTCACGAAAGTTGCAATTTAAACATATTGTGTGTTTAAATTTATTGAAGTTTGAGGGCAAAAGTTTGGTTTGAGAAATTAGCGCAAGCACAGGAGGGTAACGGCAATAGTTCAAACACAGCGCACGCAACAACACCACTTCCACCACATATAGATAATAGCAAAAGTATCGCTAGTGGGAACATTAAATCCTGTACATTTTATCCTGTTTTAGATAATGATAAATGTAGTAGTGAAATGGCTGTAGATTACTTTGCATGGGCAATATCAGACATGGCTGCATATACAAGAATCCAAGATATTAAAGATATTTTTCACCATAGAAATGTAGTTGTGTCAGCTTTAATGGATGTGCTTAGAAAGAGTTAAAAGAAATAGGGTACAGACAGCTATTCCAAATTGGAGAGGTATCACAGTTTATGACCTCCGGGAGTCTGCTATTAGTCATGATAAAAATATTGGTAGTAAGAATGAAATGCAGAGCAATAAACTAAGGGCAGTCAGAATACTAGCTTTACAGGAACAGCATTCATTACAGCGAATATAGGAGTATGCAGTAACTTTTTATAACTGTAGCATCTTGCTAGAAGTTGCAGAAAGAAAACAAACCCTTTCATTCCTGTGCGCATAACAGGAGACAAGGCAATTGGCAAATAATTGATTCTAGATTAGAGAGAGGACAGCATCAGGTGCATAAAATGCCATGTGTACACATGACAATCTCTGAAATTTAGGCCACTTCTGTAATCTACAAACTAAAAAATAACTAATAGTGAGAATAAGTAACCAAAGCTAAAAATAAATATTTCTTGTTCTAATCAATCTATACTAACTTATCCTCTAAATTTTTCAGTCAACAGGGAAAACATTCCAGCTGTCGGAATAACAGGAGAAGTCATTATCTGCACCGGCAGAAGTTAATTTTCAGCCTATGTATGCTAAACATTATTTTCTTCTAGCTGCAGCTGGAAAGTAAGTGCGAAGACCTGGTATTGGGACATGATTCAACTATCTACACCCCACAAAAGGTATCTGCCCTCCTAAATTCTGCCCAAGATAGAAATGCCTCCTCAGCAGGGTATATGGACTTGGAATTGGCATTAATAATCTGGAAACATCGCAATAAAAATTTGTAATATGCTAAATCCAGCTAGACACCTAACACATGTGCCTCAATATGCACAAAGTGTGGAGGAATATGAGACTCCAGCTGAAAGTGAATTTGACAGGAATACAGATAAAAGTGAATGTATGGAATAATTGAATCAAAACTTTACTGCAAGACCTGACATACATGACACCTGTTTTTTTGTTTTTTTTAAAAAAAATTGTAGTTTTTACATTTAGCACGAATGGGAATTGACACATATGTCAGGGGCCCCACATCACTTGGTAACGAAAAAGCAGCAGCAGACTCGCTGATAAAAATAAGTATAACAAAATTAATAACTTTTGAAGCTCTCAGTGTACAGAAATTTTTAGAAATTCAGGGATGTGGTCAAGAGTCCTCTGGACTCTGGAAGGATGGAGAAGGTAGGGCAATGGATCCTAAGGCATATCTTCCAAGCTTAGCAGAGGCTGCACATGGTCTGACTCATTTAAGTAAAGAGGATAGGTGCAAATTAGTAAAATCAAAAGAAGTATGATGCCAGGGGAAGAATCTTTAGCTGCAGATTTATTCATAGAATTAAGAGGGTTTTAGTTCTTGGGTGCATTGGACCTCACCAAAACTGCTCGGTGAACAATAAATTATAAATATATACAAGCCCTGACTAAACAAATTGATAACATTACCAAGATGTACAATAACACATTCAGGTATACAGGTAATAAGCTACAAGCTTACAAGAAAGATTGATATGGTACACATATACCCATAAGTCTCTATCTATTTGGATATCTAAAAAAACATATTACACTATTTTACTCATTCTGGAGTTTTAGTTCCTAAATTGGATCCATCCCCATAACATGGAAAATTAAAGAATTGAAGAGGAAGAATCTTTATTCCTTGTTTATGCATCAGATAATCCACTATGAATTTGTTATTGGTACGCATTTACGCATCACATTTTATGCATCACTATTGGTAATTATAATATCTATCTATAGCTATACCTATCTATATCTATCTATCTATCTATCTATATTGAATCAATTACATATATCTATGTACTTGCAATTTTCAGTAGTCCAAATAAAAACAGATGGACACAAGTAAATATAATATAGCTGTGACCTAAATTATTTAAGTACTCTCGATAATACAGGTCAATATGTAAGCAGTCAATCAGAAACGGCTAAATAGTGCCACTGATAGTTATCATCTTCTTTGCACATAACTGAACCAGCCCTACAGCACCCGCAAAAGACATGCATCTCAAAAAGGCGTATCTGTGGATGTGTCCAAGTCTAATTGTGTAACAAATATGTGACCATGCCTTGCTGTACTCGGCCGCCATTGTCGGTCACTATTCACCTTTCCGTGAGTAAGAGAATGCAAGTTAACAATACACAAAAGCTGTAAAATGCACATCCAACTCTAAATATGCCCCCTAGCCATACTTCTAATTATAGTTCTATTAAATGTCATGCTGGTAACCGTCACTATCTTCTCACAGTACATTGCCATTTAAGATCATAAGTATCATTGGATTCTGTGTCTGATACTATTCTAAATCTGGAAATATGTGAGAGCTCCTCTTATTTACATGATTGCATAAGCTACATATTGTCTTAATTTAATTTATGATGTTGGGTTGTATTTATCTATACCTCATTGTTTGAATAATAGAGTTATCTGATATCATAAAAGGATATAGACTCATAACAGGAGTGGGTAAAATCAGGGGACATGGCTTAAGCAATTCTCATTTTTAAAGTAACTTTATTGCTTTATTGCTGATAGATGTGCTCAAATTAATCAACTCAATGAAAAATTCCATAGAACTAATGTTGAATTTTTCATTGAACCCATGTACAAAATATCAAAATTCTTGTTGTGTGTTTTATAACTGCTAAGCGGTTATCTCGATTTCAAAGCCAGAGTTAGAAAATAGATTTTGAAATTCGCGTTCGTTGCTTACAGTTAAAAAATGTCAAAATAAATTGTAAACCATTGTTTTTCTGCCTGTTTGAAAGTAAAACTTTTTCCATCTTGCTCAAATTTAGCACACATATTTGAGTCTATTCAAGAATCAAGAATTTATAATAAAATGATTGAACTTTAGAACTAGTTTGACAAACCGGTCCTAGAAACACTTTGAAAATATTTTGAACACCTCTAGTCTTAAGCAGAACTAGTTGCTTCACATAAACATTTGTAGTACATACAAATAGCTTATCACTTTTATATTGCTTATTTAAGAATCTTAAAAGCTGTTTTAAAGATGTATTTAAGTGTTAATACAATGTGTTTTATCAGCAATATACTATGAAAGATAAAATTTTTGCTCATACTTTTATATAAATAATAAAATATTTCAACATACTTAATTAATGATGGATATCATACAAACAATAGTTCATTTCCTTGTGATGATTTAAAATTTATAGTACTATACTGGACATTTTAAGTCCAACAGTATGAAAGTCTAGCACTGACTAATATACTGTGACAGAAATGTAATTGCCCATCTGATCAATGTTCCATGTGTCACTATAATGTGAATGAAATGGACCTTTATTAGTTGAATGTTTAGCACGCCATTTTATATAGTTGAGAATGTCATTCTGCAAAAGGGCAAAGGATGAAAGTTGATAGAAAATGCAAATTATGTTGTGTAGAATGTAGTTTATATAACAATGGATTGTTTCAGAAAATACACGGAATAATTTTACTAAGCATATAATGCATATAATATTTACATTAGGATGAATATAAAATTTAAATCTGTACATATTATCTATTGCTATAAATCTGCGTGAATGGTATACCTATCTCGTGGACATGTGCTGGGATTCACAGCTATGAAGTAGGCAAAGACTAGAACTATCTTTCTCATCAGATTGTGTTATTAGTCTAAAGTGAAAGTGTATCTGTATAAGAAGCTGTCAAGTTCAGAAGAGGTAGGAGCTAAAATCGCCACAAACATTAATATAATGAGAGGAGTACGTCCACACATATAGAGTGGATGTAGGAAAAATTAAGTTTGCAATTTTGAAAAGTGTTGTTAAAACATATAGCTAACATTCCTCAATAGATATAACCCATGGAGTAATTATAAGAGGAGTCTGTGTCAGCTACCATGAACACTGGGCAAATGTGAATGCTATGAGTCACATGCTATGTATAGCATTCATCCAGCTCAATAATGTCAGTATATGATGTTACAGAAATATTTGCATTGTGCCTTTAGGTTTTGCTTCTATATTCACTGATTACTACCTGTTGAATAGCATATGCTCTTATTATACGTACACAGCAAGAAATCTTACTTTATTTTACTGTAGTTATGTACTTTTTCTTCTCACTTTGATTGATGGCAGTCCATCCAAACTACATATGTCATTATATGCAAAATAGGAAAAGGAAGAAAATCAAGCAAGTATTTCCTGGTAGTGCAGTGATGTCAGTATCACTAAGGCTGCACTAGCTCCTTTTATTATTAACCTATATTTAGGTTAAATAGTTTTTTAGAATATGATTTTCAGGTACCAGTGTAGTTTATGTGATGATGGCAGATGCACTGTATCCCCTCTGCTGTGCAGGGGCATGCTAGACAATTATATTCTCAGTGCTGATTCAGGAACTTATAAGATCCACAGCACAGGTGTCTCTAAATAGGAAGTCAAAGAATACCCATTGGTGATGTTTTTTTTATATTTATAAAGATGAATATTCAGAACAAGAACATAAATTTGTTCATATACTCATGCAAGTCTGATACATATGACTTATCTTCTTAGTTCTTGCCAGTGAAACAAAATAATCAATGATATCAATGACAATCAATATAAGTGCTTCAAATTTATGATAAGCATTTTCTTGAAGACTCTGGATTTTCCAGATCAGACTAGGTATGTGTAAATTAGCAAAAGCTCCATAATTATTTTGAGCACGGGAGCCGTTAAAGAGAATTTACTAAGCAGTGATTTCAGTGGCAGAATTACAACCAAAGCAGCCCATGCGGCTGCTGTGGAGCCTGGCAGTGAGGTGAGCCCTGTGCTGCTGGTACATTGGCTACAGAGGCCTCTGCTCTGCTCTACTGAGCATGTGCAGGAGTTGGTGCATACACAGTTAAACCCAGTTTGGACTTTCAGTTCTCAGAAGAGCAGAGTGAGGTTCCATAGCAGACTGTGTGGACCCCGTAACATATTTATTGCTATGTAGGCCAGCAATTGAGTGCTAAACCTCTGAGTGGATTGGTGTGCAAGTTTCAAATCACCATGAAATGGATTCAATTTTAAAACAATATATTTGAACCAGCATCTGCATAACATAACATCTCCTTATGTGACAGTTTCAAAATACCCAAACTGCATGCAAATCCTAACTGTCTGTGACTGTAATATCTGGTTTTAATGTGGGGTTCTTTGTTGGCTGACAATATATATGGGATTGTGACCTGAGATAATCTATAAATAGTTTGGTACTTCCTTGTTTTTGTTGATAGGAGCCAGAGGGGAGAAGGGATAGAAGAGTTAGAGCAAAAGATAGGTCGTAAATAGTTTAAAGATAGCTATTTCTGAGAGCTGACTTGTGCATTCATTATAGTCTTGTCACTTCTTTGTTTGTTCTCATTACTGTTTTTGTTTTGTTTTTAATTTTAAATCCTGTCAGTATTAATTGTATATGAGTGTTGTATGAGTGGTTGTTTAATTAAATCACTGTTTTGTTTGTAATTTGTATTCTATCTGTGTTTTGATTTGGACCTGTGACCTGGAGAGGGAGCCAGAGTGCTAGCAGCTGAGCTTTACTCAATATGAAGGCAGCTGCTATAGAGTGAAGGTTTAAAGGTGGAATAAAGGGAATTAGGTGATAAAGTAATGTGAAAGAAACATTCTCTGAGGAAAAGAAAGTCCACCCCTAAATTATGCAAAACAGTACTTCTTATGTGGAAAAGCTGAGGTACATGATCAGAGGAGGGCTGGCAAATTTTAGCCCAGGGGGGCAAGACTCGAATTTTTAAAGGAAAAAAATGCAGGTGACCCAGGCAAAGGTAGCCCATTATGTGACCAGCCTGGGGGGGCAGTTGCCCCCCTGCCCCCCAGCCCAGCTTGCCCTTGTACATGATACATGTGTACAAATCAATGCAAATACATTGACAAATGTATGTATAATAACATACTTGCCTACTTTCGGCAAGTTCTGTCTGGGAGAGGGGCGTGACTGGAGGGCGGGAGGGGGCGGGGCGTGGCTAAACGCATCATTTTGTCCCTGCCCCCGTGACAAAAATTCCTTTTTGTTGCGGGGGCGGGGCCAAAATGAAGCATATAAAGTGTGGAATTCCAAGTTATTAATATCTCTTGCTGAGTGATACATATATTTAACTGTTACATGATTGACATTTATATGGTCAAACCAAACTAAAGACAAGGTTGAAAAGTCAACAATAATGCATAGACAGTATTATTAGCTCAAAAATTGAAATGTTAACAGTATTATTAGGTCGACAATTTTAATGTAGACAGTATTATTAGGTTGATAATTCAAATGTAGACAGTATTTTTAGGTCAACAATAATATCCTTATCCCAATCCCTAACCCTAACCATAACTCGATCCCTTACTCTTACCCGAACACTAACCATATAGTACTGTCTACATTTGAATTATCGACCTAAAAATATTGTCAATCATTTGACTTATTCAGCTAATTGTTGACCTAATAAAACTGCCGACATTTGAATTGTCCACCTATTAATACTGTCGATCGTGTGAATTGTCGACTTAATAAATACTGTTGACACTTGAATTGTCAACCTAATGTCACGACTTTCTGAATGTTGACCAAATCAATGTCTAGCAGTCAATCTCTTCCTTCAGTTGGTGGCATGGCAGGTTATTTTTTTGTAGCTGCTGCCAGTAAAACAGAGAGTAGCTTGCATGTGTTTGACTTTGAGCATCACCCCTTCCCCCCCAAAAAAATTATTATTTCCTGATTTTAAAATTCAAGTGTATATAAACAATGAATAGATATAAAATTGAGGACTTCACCAGTACTCCACACCCAAATGCAGCGCAAATACACCCCACCAAATCATACACTAATTTGAAAAGATAAGTTAAAAAAAATACAAAAAGAGGTAATTCCAGCGCTTATGGTTTCTCTAAGATCTATGAATAGATGTTATTATTTATGACAACAGTGGCAAATATTTAATTTGCTTTAGCAATAATAAACAAATAATTAATAAAGTGGAAAATAATTGACTGTCACATCCAGTTTTTTAAAGGGAAAATAAATACATTTATTTAATAAAACATTAGTTTATCATTAAGAATTATGCAGTGCAGCCAACATGTTAGACTCTAGTCTCATTACTGAACCCTCTGTCCATAGCCAGCAGAGAGAAGTTTTTATACCATTTGAACAATGGAAACAGTTCACAAATATACATAAATGATCACAGTGTTATACAATGTTACTAAAATAAGTCAATTATAACATGTAATAAGCTATGTCTATCTGGTCAGATGAAAATGCCGGCTTTGATTTCGGGTCCCTCAGGAAATCTTGACATCTGGCTTTTTTGTCACTTAAAACAGGCAACTCTTAAATAGAAACATTACAATTAATGAAGTCATATTTAGTCTTAAAGTAATACAAATTTAACAACAGCTATGATAGTGACATTTTCCAATATTGTAAAACTATTACTTAATACTTATCATATTATTACGTTATTGAACATTGTTTAAAGTCTATCTAAGAATATTATTCTATTATTCAGCGCCTGCTTCTCGTACGTATTGTTTGCTGTACCTTGTTTACATATAAAACTTTGTTTTATATGAGTTTATAGCTGAGTTTATACTATATATATATATATATATATATATATATATATATATATATATGTGCAAATCTAGGTTTTACATATAGATTAGATTTCACAAGATTCACATGAGACTCTAATTAACATTCAAAGTATCTAGTGAATGAAAGGTATTTTATTCAATATAGGAATTTTACATTTTTATATCTTACTTATTAAAGGAAAGCTTAGCCTAATGGTAAAATACAATGAGCTGATGATTAATGACACAATCATATCGATTTATTAAAAACTACACTGTAACATAATAAAGATACTAATATTCAAAATTTTGATGTATTCATATCTTTTTAATTCCGTGTATTGATCAAGAACAAACATATAAATGGAAAAATTTCCAAATAGTGTAATACAGGCAAGGTTTAAAAGTAAAAATAAATACACCACCATGTATGTGTAAAATAAAATAACTTGATGTCCAAAATAAAATAAAATAAAATTAAATAAATTGGTTTCCAATCTTCAGAAAACAACCTTTCCACTCTGTGTCCCAATTCCAGAAATTCACATGTGTTGCCTTATTGGTATTAGGTTTACCAGCAATATGATTCATTGAGGCTTTAATAGGTATGTCTTTGAAGTTGTAGTAGTCTCACAAATAGAATCATCCCTCTCATGATTCAATGATCCCTATTTTCAGCAAAAATTAGGAAATAGAAATACAGATCTAGTGTAATACAGTATACAATCTGTAAAAAAACAATGACAGTGCTGGAAATTGAAATACACCCCTAACCGATTAATGAATCTGTGAAACTTGATGAATTCTATTAATTTTATTGTAAATACATTCATAAAATATATAAAAAACATGAATAATATAAACACATTAAAAACTATATATAATCAGGCCACTGTTGACGACACCACTATCCATAGATAAAATGTATGTCTTATCAATTCTTAACAAAATAACACATGATTTGGACCTCCTGCATCGGTCAACTACTCATACCACAACACAGTCTTATTAGAAATAATATTCTCTTAGTGTTTTGAGGCTTAAAGGTTCTTATTTCAACAGCTTTGATAAAACAGCCAATCTCCTATAGATCAATTTATCAATAGCGATAGATACTTGGAAAATTGAAACATTCACTCTGTTATAGCCAACCACTTAATGTCCAAATCATTGAGATTCCACAGTTATATGTATATATTAATAGCAGGGGTAACAACTCAACCTGCATATAAAATTTCTGAAAAAAGCTCTTCCCACTTGTCCACATATATTCTGGATGGGATAGCAACTCTCAATGTCAATCACAAATTTGAAGTTCTGTACACAGTTCTAGGTGTTAGCAAATACAAGTCAAATGAGAGGATGTTTCTGCATGTAATATTCCCCATGGAAAAATAAATAATTGTTCAATGAGATAAAGTTTATGCTTTCCTCAAGAAATTATTTAAAAGTTCTTGTATATTCGGTAAAGTGATGGCTTCTAAACCCTTTTCATATTTTATAGCAGTATACAAAAAGGTCACATCAGACATAATGAGACAGTTTTCTCCCTGCCATACTATATTTTCACATTTTTTGAGAACATCAGTAGTATCTTTTAGATATGAGAGGGTGTTTGTAACTAGGGATTGCAAATGGTGGTCTAAATATGATGATAAATTTGTGATGATATTATTGATCCCAGAAATTATGGGCCTCCCTAATGGATTTATTGTGCTCTTATGCATTTTGTGTAATATATACTGTACATAAAGGGCCCTCTATTTTAAAATAAGAAACCTTATCTGTAATGAGGGTGTGGTTGTTCTCTTTGTGAAGGAAATTGTGTGAGCGGCAGTATCACATATATATGAGTAAGGGCCAAAAGACAGGACTTTGTGATTGATAGCACATTCCAAATAAAACAAAACATTTTCTGTAATGGACCAATTGCATTAATTTTAATGATATTGTGGAGTACTGTCTACATTGCAAAGTAACAATTCCTCCTTTACATATCTCATTGGCATTTACGTGATGTTGTGGCAGCTACAAATAGCTCCAACTTTAAGTAGCTTTACTCCTATCAATCATGGGTCAGTCTATGACCCATAGTAATACTTTTTCAACCTCTATGAGTAAAAATGGTCATGTGGGAAGAAAGTGTAAGAAAGGGCACTTAAAATCCAAAATATATGACAATCTCAAAGAAAACATCAGCTCTCCATGCAAGTATTAAGGGTTAAAGTTACTGATGAATGTGGTGATTCATTTAAAGAAACAAAAATAACTAACATTCCATACATCACATGCAGTGGTAAGAAAAGTCTCAGATCATGACAGCATTTTGCTTGAAGTGGTCCTGCTACTGCTCTTACATAAAATAGAATGCCCATTGAAAAAGCGAGTGCCCAACATGGTATTGCATCTTCTGTAAATTCACATGCATAATTCCACTCTGAGAATAGGTCTGTCACCTCCAAAACAGACACATCAGTGCATGAAAAGAACACTGTGGCTAAAGAACAACTCACAGAATCCTGAGGTCAGATTCTGCCACTGTAATTATAGAGCAGCCTCCTTCCTAAACTTCTCAACCATTTGGAAAGGGTTTGATACATATGTTCGAAAGTTACATGATCGACATTTATGTAGACTTTATAATTAGGTCAACAATTGAAATGTAGACAGTATTATTAGGTTACCAATAATATCCCTAACCCTATCCCTAACTATATATTACTAAATTAATAATAAATTGTAGACCTAATGATAACGTAAACATTTGAATTGTTAACCTACTGATACTGTTGTCATTTAAATTGTCTACCCAATAATACTGTTGATCATTTGAATTATTGACCTAATGTTGTACACTTTCTGAATATTGATCAAAGGAATGTCTAGCCGTCAACCGTATAACTTTGGGGGTATAATACATATGTTTGACAGTTACAACTGCATATCTTTGGAAATGTGAGAATAAGTAGTACTAATAATGATTGAGACATAGAAATTGAGGATGTTACTTTGGAACTTGCTAATGTGCAAGAGGATGAGGGGGATAGTTGTGGATCTGAAAATGTTACAATATGTTGAACAAGATAATAAGGAGAATGATGTATGTATCCAAGTAAGTCAGTCACCAAAAGTACCATCTCATGCCCATGATAAGTGCATTAACTTTTAGAATGCAGGACTGCACTCTTATCCAAAGGTGCAACATCAGCACACACTAAGGGGATCCCGCAATTAATACAAAAATAGGCGCTCATTGATTTATTGGGTCTCCACTTTACAGTGATGTTGATAAAGTTAGTTAGGGCGAGGAAGGTAAGGACAGTGAATGGAGTACGACTGTAGAGGGCTACAGACCAGAGTGGAATAGAAAGGGAGGGTCAGAGACAAAATGGAGAGCAGTATTCAGAAAATAAAATTGGAAATAAAAATAAAATCAGATGCAGTAAATAAAATACAATGAAATGAGCTAAAATGAGAGAAGGTAAAGGTGACCTAATGGTAGAGTTGAAATGAGAGAAGAAGTACAATGAAAAGAAACATACAATGTGAATGAGAAAAAAGCAATGGGAAATAAAAATGAAAAATACAATGTAACAAGAATGGAGGACTTAAAAGAGCAGGTACCAGGCGATAAGGAAGGAGATTGCAGGAAACAAGCGAGTCCAGGCAGAGTCCAGGCAGATCACGGGTCACAGGTAGTAGCTGGAGGGACAGTGATCTGAGGGAAACCAAGTTCGGGCTGGATGAGAGGTGCGGGGAGTCAAAGAGTCACAGTGAGCAGGTAGGACCAGAGTATGGGAGTCCAAAGGTGGACCATGGGCCAGAACAGCGTCAGGAACGGAGTTGGAGCAGCAAATGGAAGCCAGAGGCGTGGAGGCCGGAGAACACGTGGAGCCGGATCAGCACTTGGAAGAGACGTGGAGGCCGGAGGAACACGTGGAGCCAGATGGAAGAGACGTGGAGCCGGAGCATCACCTGGAAGCAGGAGCTGGAGGAACACGTGGGGCCGGATCGGCGCTTAGAAGATACGTGGAGGCCGGAGGTCAGAGAGCTGGAGCATCACCAGGAAGCAGGAGCCAGAGGAACATGTGGAGCCAGGGCATCACCTGCAGCAGGAGCCAGAGGAACACGTGGAGCGGCACTTGGAAGCGTGTTGGCCGGAGGTAGATGACTTCAGACGGAACGAGGAGCAGCGGTCGGCGTCGGAGACAGAGGGGCTGGAACGGTTCCAGGCAAGTAGGAGACAGCAGACCCCATTAGAGTTAAGACCAGGAGTAGGGCACGGCCAGGTGCTGAAGGCAGATTGATGGGCAGCAAGGTGGCTAAGTGGTTAGCACTTCTGCCTCACAGCACTGGGGTCATGAGTTCAATTCCCAACCATGGCCTTATCTGTGTGGAGTTTGTATGTTCTCCCTGTGTTAGCGTGGGTTTCCTCCGGGTGCTCCGGTTTCCTCCCACACACCAAAAACATACTGGTAGGTTAATTGGCTGCTATCAAAATTGACCCTAGTCTCTGTCTGTCTGTCTGTCTGTTTGTGTGTATGTTAGGGAATTTAGACTGTAGGCTCCAATAGGGCAGGGACTGAAGTGAATGAGTTCTCTGTACAGCGCTGTGGAATCAGTGGCGCTATATAAATAAATGATGATGATGATGATAAGTGTCTTATACCCATGTGTACTTGAATGACACTTTGCTGTTTGTCTGCATCTATTCCACTATGTGAGACAACTTCAGGGGGTTGTCAATCTATAATAGAAGTCTATTACTTAATAGTAATATAGTGGGCCATATTGCGATTGGAGGATTAGAGGTGGTTTAGTGCACCGAGGTGTATATAAATAGTGGGGAGGGATCATGTTTTGCTACACTAGGCCTGATAATGGCCTTGGGAAGTAGTATGTCTACTTTACCAGGTATTCTTAGGTGGTCCCCATCCTATTACATACCTGGCTCCACCCTGCTTGGCTTCCAAGATCAGACGTGATTGGGCATTTTCAGGGTAGTATGAATGTAGATACTGCTCCACCAATAGTCGTCACTGGACTTTCAGGCTGTGGCCTCTGTGCGGGCTGTATGACCTCCCCCTACTATTTGATACTATATGTGTGTGACTGTTTGTCAGTACTCCAACTCCGCCTCATGTTATTAAGTCAAGATCTACATTTAGGCCACATGGTGTTAGAGTTTCATGTTCAGCCTTTCCTGCTGTCTATTTAAACAACACTCTGACACCTTAGGATGCCAGAGTATTGGTTCACACCAGTTCCAGTACATCCTGTTGTATTCTCCAGAGTGGTTTGCTGACTCCAGACTTGTTTCTTGGCTTCTTCTCCTGGACTCTGATTTGGTTCTGCACAGACTGTTTGGCTTGGATCCTCTGCATGTTCCTGATGCTTCTTCTAGTTCTCCCTGTGTACTGTGCTACTGCTTGCCTTGACCCGGACGTCTGACCATCATCAGTAGGACTTGTCCCATTCGGCTGTTGGTAGGAGTTCTACATTCAGAATGGATTAGTTTCCTAGTGCTCCCGCAGTCTATTAATCCAATCATCTTGGATCTCTCTTGGCTGTGGATGCACTCCCCACTATTTGATTGGATTCATACACAAGTTATTTCCTGGGGTCCGTCGTGCAAAGGACGCTACCTGAAGTCTGTACAACCTCCTGGGCTCCCTATTCCATGCCTCACCATACGTTTGCTCGTGATTCTGCCTAAACCTTACACTGAATTAAAGTCTTTAGCATAGCTGCAGCTGAGGTTTTGCCTCCTCACTGGCCCTGAAATAATCCTATAGACCTGATTCACGGTAAGAGCACTCTCAGAGGTAAGGTGTACCCTTTATCCATACCCGACACCCAAGCCATGTCTGAGTACGTGAAAGAGAACCTCAAACGAGGGTTTGTTCAGAAATCCTCCTCCCCGGCTGGTGCAGGATTCTTTTTCGTGAAGAAAAAGGAAGGTACCCTTAGACCATGTATAGATTACCGTCAGCTAAATGTGATTACTGTGAAAAATCACTATCCTCTTCCTCTCATTCCTGAACTCTTTGACAAACTCCATGGAGCTCAGATCTTAACCAAGTTGGACTTAAGAAGTGCTATAATTTGATCAGAATTCACCAAGTGGCATTTAACACCAGGGACGGTCACTGCAAATATCTTGTGATACCCTTCGATCTTTGTAATGCACCACCGGTCTTCGAAGAGTTTGTTAATGAAATCTTTCGAGATCTTCTATACCAAGCGGTAGTCATTTACTTGGATGATCTTCTCTAAAACCCTTTCATCTCATCGCAGCCACGTCAAGGAGGTACTCCGTCACCTTCGGGAGAACCATTTGTATTGCAAAATAGAAAAATGTCTTTTTGAACAGCCTCAGGTACTCTTTCTTGGATATTTGATCTCCCACACAGGTGTGCAGATGGATCTGCACAAAGTAGAAGCCATTTACATTTGGCCTCAACCCGTCGGTTTGAAAGCCACTCAACGCTTTATTGGTTTTACCAATTATTACCAACAATTTAAGGCCTTGAAACAGGCTTTCTCTTCTGCCCCTGTTCTGTGTCAGCCGAATTAAAGCAAACCCTTCTTTTTGGAAGCGGATGCTTATGTGGTAAGAATAGGGGTGGTGCTCTCTCAAAAGGATTCCTCCAGCAAGCTCAGACCTTGTGGATTTCTGTTTAAAAAAATTCCCCTAATGAAGCCAATTACTGTATCAGCGACAAGGAGCTATTGGCCATCAAAATTGTCATTAGAATGGCGTTACACATTGGAGGGGGATCTTTTTCCCATATTTACCAACCATAAAAATTTAACCTTCAGTCTGCTCAATGCCTAAATCCTAGACAGGCTTGGTGGTCATTGTTTTTAAGCAGATTCCAATTGATTTTGATCTTCCATCCAGGCACTTCAGAACTTCAGGGCTGATGCCTTTTCCAGGTCTTTTGAACCCTCTGACTCCAATTCCTGTAATCAAACCCATTATTACCTCGTCTAAACTTTTAGCTGCGACTTCTGTCAAGACTCCTCCCATTGGCAGGTCTTTTGTCTCCACTCACCTGCACACCAAGGTTTTGGCATGGGCTCACAGATCTAGGTTTGCTGGACATGCAGGTATCAAGAAAACGGTGGCTCTTCTATCTCATCTCTACTGGTGGCCTTCCCTGGTCGCTGATGTTAACAAATATAATATGGCCTGCATAGTTTGTTCCAGACACAAGACCCCTAGATGTTCTCCTCCGGGGCTTCTCCTTCCTCTTCCTGTACCAGAGTCCCCTTGGATCAGCGTGTCCGTGGATTTCATCACTGACCTCCCCAGCAGTCATGGTTACAATTCTATCTGGGTCATAATTGATTGCTTTTCCATGTTAGCTCACTTTCTTTCCTTTAAGACAATTACCATCCGCCCCCACTTTAGCACTGCTTTTTATAAAGAACATTTTCCGCTTCCCTGGTTGTCCTCTGGAAACCATTTTGGACCGCGGGGTGCAGTTTGCCTCTAAGTTCTGGAGAGTTTTCTGTAAACATTTAGGGTTTAACTTGAAATTATCTTCTGGGTGTCATTCACAGAGGAATGGCCAGAACAAACGAGTTAACCAAGACCTAGAGTCTTATCTTCTGTGTTACTGATCCGTGCAGAAATCATCGTAGAATGAGTTCCTACTTGGGCGGAGTTCTCTCACAACAACCATTCACATGAGTTTACTGGTTTGTCTCCCTTCTTTTTTCTGTATGGAAAACATCCTGTATTACCCACTCTTATGAAGCTACACGAATCCTCTGTGCCAGGAGCTCAGAGGTTGGTTCTTGATTTTGCCCAGCTTTGGTCCCAAGTACAATCCAAACAAGTGTTTTACAAACGCTCTACGGGTTTTTCGGATCGCCACCTTCCGGTTCTCCATGTAGGGGATAAAGTATGACTGGCTACCCACAACCTTAAGCTCATGGTCCCTTTTATGAAGCTCGCACCTGCTATATTGGTCGCAGTTATATTGGTCTTTTTTTTATTTCTCAGATAGTTAACTCTGTTACCCATAAACTCCGATTACCCCCTTCCTCCGGGTACATAATACGTTCCATACATCCTTACTGAAGCCACTCGTCCTCAACAAATTTAACCAGGGTTCCTCTCCGCCTCCTCCTATCAAGACCATCCAGGGCGAAGAATTCAAGGTAGAATGAATTTTAAAAACGTGCCTTCTTAGAGGCAAGGCTCAATTCCTGGTGCATTGGAGGGGTTACGTCCTGAAGAGAGATCTTGGGTCAGCAAAGAAGATCTTCACGCTCCTCGTCTGATGAGGGAGTTTCTGAGGAGTCAATTTGCCCCTTCAGAGAGGAGGAGAGATAACTGTCGGGCTCAGTTCCCACACTTCTCCTAGGTGCAGGAGAAGGCCATCGGTCCTCTATGCTCGATGCGTCCCATTGCCTAGCAACGGGACACACTTCCGGTTTCAAGTTGCTCGCGCAGACGCGATCGCATCCCTTTGCTCTGGCATCCTGTGGGCAGTCAGCTGATTCTGACCACCGAATCAGCCTTTCCTGCTGTCTATTTAAACAACACACTGGCACTATTAGGGTGCCAGAGTATTGGTTCACACCTGCTCCAGCACTAACTGTTGTATTCTGCATAGTGGTTTGCTGACTCCTGGCTTGTTCCTTGGTTTCTTCTGCTGAACTCTGATTTGGTTCTGCACAGACTGTTTGGCTTGGATTCCCTGTTTGTTCCTGACACTTCTGCTTCTCCCTGTGTACTGCGCTACTGTTTGGCTTGACCCGGACCGACTGACCATTATTGTCAACCATTACCGCGTTGGTAACTGACTTGGAGAACTGTGAACTGCGCATCCCACACAGCCAAGACCATACCTCCTTGCGGGGATCCTTGGTGAAGACCGGGGGTGTGTTAGAATCTGCGGCTCCCTGCTCAGTTGCGTAAATACCAGCCGGTGCCTTCTACGTTGTCTATAACCGTGACAGTTATGTTATTTGCAGCAACTTAATTCTAGTGGTTTATGAAAAGGTGGAAAATCATGTATATTAACAAGCAGTCCAGTTTCAGCTACCAGCTGAATGGGTAGATACCTCATGCAATCTTCACTGCCAACACCTTCATCATATTTAAGTAGCTCTGTGGCCTCACACTTACATGGTGTGCTTCCTTCCACATTTCTATTTATTAATGTAAAATATTTATGTTTATTAACAGAAATAAAAATACAGATGTGCATGTGTCAAAATGGCAATCATATAATGCTGTAAAGGTGTGGCCAATGACAGGGGTATAGGGGGTTTGGTTGAGAGCTTTGTAGCTGAAGGTGAGAAGATTACATTTAATCATAAGGGTTGTAGAGAACCAGTTTGAGAATTTTGGAGGTAAAAGGAACGAGGGAGATAGGACAGAGTATAGAAGAGTGCAGACTTCATTTGCAGATACCAGAGTGAGGGGAGAGTGGATTGGTGGACCAGCACGTGGGGTTGACAGAGGGGATCAGGGGGTTGAGATATGGAATTTTTTTAAAGACAACAGGTAAGTTTGGGGTAAACACAGAGAAAAATCTCCAAGCACACTGCTACAACCAGCAAAGGAGCTGCTATTTCTTGTACATAAAAATGCAGAATTCTCCATTGCACACTTGCAAATGTATCTTAAGCTACCCGGCCTGTCAAGGTGCTTCTGCTAATAGAGTGGTCCTAACTCTAAAGAGTGAGAGTCCCTATTTTTGAGCCATACATTTATGTGTTTTTAAATTGAGAGCTAACTTACCAAGAGCTACCCAAAACTCCTCCAAATGGCAATATAGCATCAGCACTCCACATCAGATACTGATGCTAAACATGCCTCTCAAACAAAAATACTATATGGTCTTTCCTTTCAGGAAAACCACACTCTTTCAATCACCTGCTATGAACCTATAAATTGATTGAGCAACTTTCACTTCTGTTAGGTAAGTTTGGAGTGCCAAGTTTGAGGCAGGGGTCAATGAAGCTTGATAGTGACTGACAGGGCGAGAGAATGATAAGGATTTATAGAAGAAGATAACCTGCTGCACCAAACAAGGGTGATGATAGGGGAGATAAATGAGATAATAACAATGGGTACAGATAAGTAAACTCATTAATGCATGAATGCAATTAACAGAGCAAATTGCATTGCATACAACAAAACAATACAATACAAGTGAAAACAGGGACAGATAGTGGGCAGACATGAGATATCCACACATGTGACAAGGGGTAGAGGAACTTGCCTGTGAGAGCTCACATTCTAAAGATGGGATAATGAGAGACAAAAGTATCAAAGGGGACTGTAGGCATAGTGGGTTCGCTATGGTAAAGGGATTTGCACGATACTGAGGCCATGATGTAGAGAGGCCTGGAAGGGGCCATGATGGTGCATGGGTCTAAGTGGTACAGATTTTTGGAGGGTCCAGATGGTGCACAGAACTATAAGGGCAATGTCCAGAATTGTGCAGGGGCCTAGTATGTGCAGGGGCCATGATTGTAGTTTAGAAGTTACATGACTAGGGACTTCTGATAGTGGAAAGGTAATTACAAATGCAACAAGTGACAAAACAACAGCAAGACAACACTATGGCAAAGCAATGCTATAGTAGAGCAGTACAAAGACAAAGGTAATACAGTACAGTAAGAGTAGAGTCAAAAGTGAATGGGAAGCAGGGAACTAAGAGAAAACAAAGATATAAATGTCAAATAACAATGCCCAAAACAGTGAAATAAGATGTATGTGTGTGGGAGAGAAGAGGAGGGATGGGGGACAGTAGTTGAAGCTAATTAACAACAGGTATCTGAGGTTTTGAAATTAAACTTATTCACTGGTACCTGGTAAAAATGATTTGTCTAGATGAAAATGTGTAACGGAAGTGATGCACTTCCTCTGCGCAAGGTATATGCGCTTGAATGTGAATTACTGAAAAGCAATTAAAATAGATTTAGTAACCAAAGCAGCCTACAAAAAACAATTTCCTTCACCCAAAATACCCTGTTCCCTCTCAGTACCAGTGCCATGAAGTGCCACTGTCCAAACACTAACTGCTGCGTTACAGAAAACCTGCTGTGGCTGAACTGCTGCAGGAGTCAGGGAATCACTCAGACACCACAGAATAACCAGTAGATTCATGGGGGGGGGGGGGGCTGAGACACTTTTACCAGGGCCGCTTGCTTTGTCAAAGTCGCATATAGCACTCTATTAAAGGAAAGTAATGTTGCAAGTCTGGTAATCCCTGGATATCCCAGGCTGTGGCTTCTGTCAATGACTTTTCTGAATTGAGAGTGGCTTTGGGGCTAAAACTCCTCCTCCTGAGCAGCAGGCCAGGACACAGTGGGAGCCTGAGATGTCTGAGATATGGGTGGATATCATCAGATGCTGTGTGCAGTGCGCACGCCAAAAAAATATCATTTCAGGCTACAGTAAAAACACTAATAAATATAGGGCCGCACATTGCACAATCTATATATGCATTGCAAGCCATACATTTAGTTTTTCTGAATAAATCTTGTGAAGATATTTTGGGCAAAACTTAATATTGTGTTAAAAAGGGCTAAAACATGTTTTGATATTTGGGGCACAGCATTTTATCAATAGAAGGAAGATACAAGAAGCAGACCTGGGTTGGCCAATAACAGGTTAGGGCCAAATATATCAGTCACTTTGAGACCATGTGCATGCATTCTAATGATTGGAAGTGGCAGTGAGCTGCAGAAGAAAAGTGATGAGAAGGAGCGCTGGGAAACTGTTTGGATGCTGTAGCGCTGTTGCTATGCACAGCCTGTATATACTTTGTGCTGGAGGGAGATCCTGTCCCCACTGTTGCAACAGTTGAACACTTTAAATACTGAGCCCAGGCTGCAGCTATCCTCATACTGAGAAGAGACTGAAGTGATCTCCTTCCACTGCTAGACCATTCCTGAAAGACTCCTAACTCAAGACTCCTTTTGCTTAATCGTCCATATGTCGTTAAACAGTAGAATCTGACACCAGTCCACTAGGCTTCCTGTTACTCAGAGTCGCTTATTAAAGCACAGTATTTGGATTAAGGACAAACCAAACCCAGCTAAAACAATGCCAAATTAATTTTGAATCAAAGTGATTTTATAAGCAACGATTTTTTCTTAAAATTTGTGTGGTTGGCAAACACTACGCTTTTTTTTCCCTCTGTTAGTTGAACTGTTTAGTTTAACTATGCATGAATGCTAAGATGTAGAATACAAACTAGCTACATATGTGCTAATTGGTGAGCTGATAAAAAAAACCCTATTATGGTCTAGATAAGAGCAAGGACAGAATGGTGTCATAAACTATGCTTCAATCATCAGCAGCCTAACACAGGTTATAGCAATAGATAACAAATTACTATTACATACTTTTAAAAAGCACAGTTGCACAGTTGAGAAATACAAATTGCAATGAGATGATGTTCAGATTACGGGAGAATGAGGTAAGCAGCAGCTGATGTACATACTTTTAAAACACATTTTGCAAATGTGTGAAGCACAAGTTAAAATGAGAAAAGGTGAGGTTCAGATTAAGAAAGGATGAGAGTAGTAGCAGCTGATGAACATATCTGGGGATAAAAGAGAAGGAAGTTGGCTAGCTGTTGTGCCATTTTACTGTGAATTTCCTAACACCTTGTGAGAGAAAACTCTTACTGTAGGAAAACTCAACTCAACATGTGCACTTTAAGGGGGACATAGTGGATTGTGTAGACCCTCAGTGCTACCAGAGAGCAATAGCCCACAGTTTAACAGAAGCAAGTCAGAAGAAAAAACAGTTTCACAATGCAAAAAAATTACAAAAGCATTTATAATATCGAGATTTTAAAGTAGAAGAAGCTGCAAGAATAATTCAATGACTTTATTGTTATTCAAAATTATACATGTTTTTCACTGATACAAAATCAGTGTTCGCAAAAGGGATATAAGAAAATCAGTTTAAACTACATTACTGTAATAACTAAAGCATATTATCTATCATAATAATTGTGCTTATTTTGTTTCTATATATATATCGTTGGACACATTTTTGGGTCTAGTTATGACCAATCGTATTTTTCTCACATTATTTATAATTTCTTATTGCATTGCTTTAACCTTTCTGTGTATTGATATTGTTGCCAGGACAACAGCTCCAATAGAAGCCTGTCCCAGCTAATAGTTTATTGTAAAGTGATTGCAATTACTATCACTTTACGTACAGGTTGCTATAGCCAAGCAGATGGGGAGAGCACGAAGTCTGACAGAGAGGTATCTGAAAATCCCTCTCCTGCGATGGTCTCCCCATAGACTACAAGGACTAATGCCATCTTCAGATGGCATTAGCTGTTGGGGTTAAATAAGACTCATTTCTACCCATACTCCTTGCCAACCCCTCTGCTCTGCCAACCATGGCTATCTCACTACTACACTGATTACCACTGATTACCTCTCCTCCAAGGCTTCACTAGAATAGCTCCCGACCCGTGGAACATCTCCTATGCCCAATATGGTTAACCACTACTCTCAAAGGTTTCAAACCTGCCCTTAAAATTGACAGTAATATAAAATATGGAGTGTAAAACAGCGCTACTGGAATCCCAAAATAAGCAGAACAGATACTGACTTCGTTGTATTATAAAGAACACGGAGCTGTAAAAAATAATCAGGCACGTTCTATTGAAAATTAACTTACAATAGTAATGCCATTGATGTTCCCGTAGCAGGTACTTGTAGTGGAGATCGTCTTCTAATGTGACGGATGTCAGGTGTGCAACAATGATAGCCGTCTTCACCTTTCAATAGGGAAACCATCCGTGTTCCCGTAATGAATACTTGTGTCGAATACCGTCTCCAAATACTAAATGCTATCCGATGTGTCTGGATAATACAGCAGATCCGTTTGTGCCTCCCCTCTCAGTTAAAGAATGAACATGAATGGGGAGAGAAATATAACAAAATCTAGTGTAGTACGTTTAAAACAATAAAATTTATTTAAGCAAAAACCACATAGGGCAAGAAATATGATCGCCCGTACCAGATATCAAATAGTAATACTTATATAATAACTACGTTTGAAAAACGGAGCGTCCAAATGATCGTCACCACGAGTCCGGTTAACGGGTTCTCAATACTTCCGTCCTCCAATCACCGACCAAGGTTTTTGCTTAAATAAATTAAATAAATGTTATTGTTTTAAATGTACTACACTAGATTTTGTTATATTTCTCTCCCCATTCATGTTCATTCTTTGACTGAGAGGGGAGGCACAAACGGATCTGCTGTATTATCCAGACACATCGGATAGCATTTAGTATTTGGAGACGGTGTTTGACACAAGTATTCATTACGGGAACACGGATGGTTTCCCTATTGAAAGGTGAAGGCGGCTATCATTGTTGCACACCTGACATCCGTCACATTAGAAGAAGATCTCCGCTACAAGTACCTGCTACGGGAACATCGATGGCATTACTATTGTAAGTTAATTTTCAATAGAACGTGCCTGATTATTTGTTACAGCTCCGTGTTCTTTATATACAACAAAGTCAGTATCTGTTCTGCTTATTTTGGGATTCCAGTACTGCTGTATTACACTCCATATTTTATATTACTGTCAAATATCTCTACAACTTATGTGCAGTTGTTTTGGAACTGTATCTCTGCTGCCACTGTATATCTAGCGCTTTATGTGATTCTATAATATTTTATCTGCCCTTAAAATTTGTTATTTTTTTATTCAAGTCTATCAGCCCTCTTCATAACTCCTTTGCTTCGACTATTACCTTCACTCCCCAACACTGTACCACCCTATTTGCATTTTTCCCTTACCTTTAGGTGTAAGCAATTATGATCAGGGTCCTCCTACCTTGTATAGTCCTTGTACTATTCCATTACCTCTGTACCTCTAGGCCTGCTATCCTAAACCTGTTTTTTTTTTATCCCAGGCCTACTTCACATTGACACTATTAGGCCGGGGGGCACAAAAATCTATTTTGGCCAGGCCTTTATTACTTGGTGGCTGGCCCCTCTTCCGGGACCAACCACCTTCTCCCAATGGCTGTGGATCCTTAGGATCCAACCCACCTTCCTCTCCTCCACTATGTGTGTCCTCCTACTGGTGTCACATGGAACGTGCACCACGTGACAGGTGCCGTTCCATGTGTGAAGAGGAACATCACTCCCCCACACAGCGTGCGGCACTGCTGGAACAAGGTAAGTGCCAGCAGGGGTGGGGAGGTGGAATGTTAGTGTATAGTGTATGTGTGTGTGTCAGGTTATAGTGTGCATGTGTGTGTGCCAGGTTATTGTGTGTGTCTGCCAGGTTATTCTGTGTGTGTGTCAGTACATTGTGTGGACCAGTATATATTGTGTGAGTTTGAGGGGACCAGTGTATATATTGTGTGTGAGAGGGGGCCAGTGTATATATTGTGTGTGAGAGGGTGCCAGTGTATATAGTGTGTGTGTGTGTGTGTGTGTGTGTGAAGGGGCCAGTATATATTGTGTCTGTGTGTGTGTGTGTGGGGGGGGCAGTGTATATATATTGTGTGGGTGTGTCTGTGTGTGAGGGGCCATTTTATATATTGTGTGTGGGTAGGGCAGTGTGTATTTATTGTGTGTGTGGGGGGGGGGGCAGTATATTAATATAATGTGTGAGGGAAAGGTTAATTTAATTTAATGGTGGAGTGCAGGTTGGGGGCTAATTATGGGTGCTATTTTATTTGTGGGTGGTGGTGCAATTTATTAGTGGGGCCTATTAGTTGAATGTGGGGCTGTTTGGGGAAAATGAGGTCTGCTTATTAAATGTAATTACTATTTAATGCTTGGGGTGGTTGTGGGAAATGGTTATATTTGTTAAACGTAAATGCTATTTTATTTATTGCTGGGGCTGTTTGGAGGGAGAAAAATAGGTTTGTTTATTAAATAGGAATACTATTTAATGTTGGGGGAAATAGGTCTATTTATTAAATGTAGATGCTATTAATTTAATGTCAGGGTTAGTTGAAGGGAAGTAGATCTATTTATCAAATGTGAATACATATACATTGATTTTTACAGTCATGGCCAAAAATTTTGAGAATGACACAAGTATTGGTTTTCACAAAGTTTGCTGTTTCAGTGTTTTTCGACCTTTTTGTCAGATGTTGCTATGGTATACTGAATCAAAATTACAAGCATTTCATAAATGTCAAAGGTTATAATTGACTATTACATTAAGTTTATGTAAAGAGTCAATATTTTCAGTGTTGACCATTCTTTTTGAAGACCTCTGCAATTCTCCCTGGCATGCTGTCAATCAACTTCTGGGCCACATACTGACTGATGGCCGCCCATTCTTGCATAATCAATGCTTGGAGTTTGTCAAAATGTGTGGGTTTTTGTTTGTCCACCCGCCTCTTGAGGATTGACCACAAGTTCTCAATGGGATTAAGGTCTGGGGATTTTCTTAGCCATGGACCCAAAATTTCAATGTTTTGATCCCTGAGCCACTTAATTATCACTTTTGCCTTATAGCAAGGTGCTCCATCATGCTGGCAAGGGTATTGTTCATCACCAAACTGTTCTTGGAGGGTTGGGAGAAGTTGCTCTTGGAGGATGTTTTGGTTCCATTCTTTATTCATGGCTGTGTTCTTAGGCAAAATTGTGAGTGAGCCCACTCCCTTGACTTAGAAGCAACCCCACACATGAATGGTCTCAGGATGCTTTACTGTTGGCATGACACAGGAGTGATTGTAGTGCTCACCTTTCCTTTTCCAGACAAGCGTTTTTCCAGATGCCCCCAAACAATCTGAAAGGGGACCAAAGAAAATGACTTTACCCCAGTCCTCAGCAGTCCAATCTCTGTACCTTATGCAGAATATCAGTCTGTCCTTGATGTTTTTCCTGAAGAGAAGTGGCTTCTTTGCTGGCCTTCTTGACACCAGGCAATCCTCCAAAAGACTTTGCCTCACTGTGCGTGCAGATGCACTCACACATGCCTGCTGCCAGTCCTGAGCATGCTCTGCAACGGTGGTGCCCTGATCCAGCAGCTGAATAAACTTTAGGAGATGGTCCTCATGCTTGTTAGACATTCTTGGGCGCCTTGAAGCCTTCTTCACAATTATTGAACCTCTCTCATTTAAGTTCTTGATTATTCGATAAATGGTTGATTTAGGTGCAATCCTACTAGCAGCAATAGCCTTGCCTGTGAAGTCCTTTTTGTGCAAAGCAATGATGACTGCACGTGTTTCCTTACAGATAACCATGGTTAACAGAGGAAGAACAGTGATTTCAAGCACCACCCTCCTTTTAAAGCTTCCAGTCTGTTATTCTAACTTAGCATGAAAGAGTGATCTCCAGCCTTGTCCTCATCAACACTATCACCTGTGTTAACGAGAGAATCACTGACCTGATGTCAGCTGGTCCTTTTGTGGCAGGGCTGAAATGCAGTGAAAATGTTGTTTTTGGGATAAAGTTCATTTGTCGTGGCAAAGAGGGACTTTGAAATGAATTGCAATTCATCTGATCACTCTTTATGACATTCTGGAGTATTTACAAATTGCCATCATAAAAACTGAGGCAGCAGACTTTGTGAAGAATAATATTTCTGTCATTTTCATAACTTTTGGCCATGACTGTATATGCAAGATGTGTTTCTTATCACCTAAACCTTTTCCAACTAAAAACTGGTTTGACTACTAATGTGTTACAAAGAGGAAAACAGAGGCCAATGTGTCATAAAACTCAATATCCTTATCAGGAATGGGGTACATTATTCCGATGAGCAGCTTTTCAACAAGAGTTAAAGCGACACTAATATGCCAATCGCTATAACTCCGACTTTAGGAAATGCAGACTTACCTATCAACAGAATATTTCCGACACCAGTGCTAAAATCTGTGACAGCAAAAAATACCCTCAGTGTGATTGTCGTCACTTAAAATTGCGACAGTCACATTAGTGGTATTAAGGGGGCAATGCGAGGACCCGGCAGCTGTTTAAAGTACAAACCTTATTTAAATATTGATTTAGATATAGATATATAGGGAAGCAGATATATATATTGACAGCACTTTTTAGTGAACGTAACACTTTATTAAAGTGCCTTTAGAATGTCACCTGTGTAATGCCTATCACATTAAAGCACACTTATTTGAATGATCATGAAGTATAAAACACATAATAATATGTGCAAGGTAGAAAATATATCAATTAGCTGTTAAAGCCTTCAAATCAACCCTAACCTGCTCATAGAGACAGAGGAGGGTTTTGCCTTTTAGTCTGAACATCCAAATCGCCTTCATGATAAAAGTAGGACAACCACTGTCAAAAAGCCCAAACCCCATGATTCCATGCTTTGTAGAGCAAACAAACTGAGAACGCCAAAAATTTCAACAATAATCATAATTTTAACAGTCCACAGTATCAGACACTTTATATAGTCCGCAGTCCTCAGGGCACAGTTCCCAGGTCTCTAACAACTAGGTCTCTGCAACCAAGATTGCAGTTTGAAATTGTCATTTTTAAATGATGTGGTTTAATTTTTAGTCTTGTCTTTGTTAAATTTCATAGTTTGCAATTCACACATCATAAAAGTTGGCAGTGTTACAAAACCACACTTTGAAGCTTCCCTTCGTCATTCTGTTGCGAGGGGCATGATTTGGTGCACATTTATTAACCAGTTGGCAGAAATTACTAATTTTACACATAATCCATCATAGTGCCCCATGATGGACAGTTGGAAAGATGATATAATATTGATATCTGGAAACAAAGTAAATATATTTTACAGAGACACGCTTATAAATGAAAGAATCCCTTTATTTTATACAATACTTAATAAGTATTTGTCATTCTAATAGTTAAATACATGAATTTTAAGCTACTTATTTTGCTGGACAAAATAAAAGGAGGCAACACTTACGCATAAATGTCAAAGGTTGGCGTCTGATTTAACTGAATAAAATATTTACATATGTTGCATTTGGGACTTGACACATTTCATCAGAAAATGAATTAACATTATATCTCATAAATTACATTAAAGATCCAATTTGTATTTCTGCACACCACAACTGCAGTGTAAGGCACAGATCCCCATAATAATAATTATTAAATTAATGTCACTTCATGTGCAATATGCTGTAATTTTTTTTTTAGCACAGACAGAATGAAGCACAATTTTACATCCAAGGGACCAGTGGCACTGTCTGTAAGACTAAAACTAAAGACAAAACTATCACATCATTTTACTTGTGTCATATATGATGCATCAAAGATATGTATGGAATTTTAAACTGAGCAGTACAGTAGAGTCAAATTTCCCATAAGGGAATTTGCAGCTCCCATTTTTTATAAGAATAAAGAATCTGTGAATAGTGGTAGGAAGAATTTATTAGGTATGAGATTTTTCTCCTCTTTGATGACGATCAATCAGATTGAATGATTCCAGGATGTGCAGAATACTTTTAGCCTGGACTGCATGTCATTGTAATTGTGATTTTGCATGCTAAAGTTACATTTGCTAGTCATGGATGATGATCAGTATGAAGATACCAAGTTTTCTGGCCCAATTCTACCCACTTCACGCTGGCTGGCCACCCACGGGTTCCTTACTATGTCAGGGAAGTCTACTCAGTACCTTCTAGGGTTCTCAGTCACTCAGGCAAATGCAGTTAGAAAGTAAAAAAATACATTTAATGTAACAAAAACAATCATTATATAAATAGTAAATAAATGCCAGGCAGGTTTAAAACATTATCTGTCCCTTACTCCACTAGCTTAAGAAGTTACAGTCATCTGGCTCTCCGGACTTGACGACCCGTGGATCTGCTGATGTATATCACTGGTAGAGAACGGCAACTCTCAACTCAGCCACCCTGCAGCTTCCAGTCCCAGAATAATTATCTCCCCCCCCTGGAGTAGCTCCTTATTTCTAGGGTCTAATTTCCACTGTGTTTTCCTCTCCCATGGCAAAACACTGGGTTTATCCTTCTTAACCATTGGTGGGTGCTGTATCAGGGGGTTGGAAGGGGAGTAGAGATGAGCTGTACTTCCACAGAAGGTCCCCTGCTGGGCTCTAGACATAATGTCTGAACTAGTCATGTTGAGAACAATGGATACTAATTGGCCTTCCCCCTCACCAGTATTCTGTGATCTGATCCTTATTTATAACCCACTTGGCTTCACTTTAAGGACAATGAATAACAACCTCACTGCCACATCAACAATATACAATATACATATTTACAATGAGCTACAATGTCCCAATATCCACATGTAATTAGACACTGCAGTGGTATTCTGTTGAACTGGGGAACAAAAGCAAGGCTATAAAAAGTACATGCTATAATCCACATTTTGTGAAAATCAAGGGACAGGCTGGTTAGGGTAATATTAATATCTTGTTTCACCACAATCAGAACTTGAGCTTTTTAGGACTAACTTATGGAGGCATAGTTTACCTTTCAGCATCATGTGTGGTTACTTATTTGAGGGCAAATACTCACTTGCTTATATCTTGCTATGATGTTATGATTCAAGAAGCTTTATTTTAGTTTGGAATTGGATGTAACGGTAACTACCATTTTATTCCCCTTGATGTAGGTGTAGTTGGGTAAGAGTAGGTAGTTTTTAGTTGGATAGTTTTAGTGGTTGGGAATGGGAGGTTGGCTAAGTTGTTTGATAGGGTTTGCAAACAGAGGTGCTCAGTTAGGTTGGATGTATGTATGTTTTCTTCTTTCAAAGATATCCAATTCTGAATTTGTGTATTGTTGATTTGCGCCTTGGTACACCTGAAGAGGTGGAACAGGGGCAAGCAGGGAAGGCTAAGTGTGCGCAAAGTACAACAAGTGCTTATTCACATAATGGCAACAGAATTTAATGAGTATGCAACCACAGATATGCCTTTTAGGAGTTATATCTCTTGTGGGTGCTGTAGGGCTGGTGCAACGATACACAGTGAGGATGATGACTGTCATAAGCACTAGCTGCTTGTATTTAGCTGATTATGTCTTGATCCTTGATACTTAAATCATTAACGTTGCAGCTATTTTATATTGGGTTGTGGCGGTCTATTTACATCACTTGACATTTCCATTTGGACAACTGCAGGAAAGAACATTCCCATTTGAAGTTTAAAGGGGAAAATAACAAATGTTATTTAATTTACCTTAATTCCATTTAAATTTAATTCAATATAATTTAATTTGTATTTTATATTTGTGATTGTATTCAATTACATTTTACGATGAAAATTTAATTTTCATCTTTATTAATAACTACCAAGACACTATTCTCTCTTGTATATTTGACACTTCATTACCAGTGCCGTAACTAGCCATTTTAGTGCCCTGGGCGAGACAGGGAACCGGCGCCCCTCATCTAAGTGGGAGTGTCAATAGTCGGGTGGGCATGGTCAACCTACTGTGGGGGCATGGCTAGCTCTTTACAAGTTCTAGACCGCACTGAAACCCCCTCTCTCCCCATTCTTCTCGGTCTGGCTTTGTAAGGATCTTTATGTAATAAGCCTCCATATAATCAAAGTAGTATCACATGCTATCTGTATAAAAAATGAATTGGTTATTGAAATAAAACTCACTGAAACAAATTAAAACATAAATGTAACGGTACCACCTGTATCACACTGCCCCTTCATCCCACTGTGCCCTCCATCACAATTTCTCCTTTATCACACCTTGCCATGGAGCCATCTTTATCACATTGTTCCCCCTTATCACCATCACACGAAATTATTATATATATATATATATATATATATATATATATATATATAGAACAAAATAAGCGGGAGGGGGCGCCACATAGTATAATACTGTATGTAATAATACAGAGAGATGTCCCACAAGACAGAATTTTGGTCACCAAGTGGGTATAGACACTCACATATTATTGGTGAATCAGTAAGAAAAAGGGAAAAGCACTCTAGAACACAGACACCAAGCCAATATATTGTGCATACCAGATATAAAAACTTTTAGGCTTATCTGTAAGTATAGCTGATATCTTCATGAGTCAGATTAGGCTCTAGTTCCCCTTCAGAATAATAGGATGCTTCACTCAGCACTTAGGGTCCAAGGCTGGCACTTTATATACCCTCAGTAATAGCCAGGGTTATAGGAAGAAGGAAACTCACATAGTGTGATGCTGTACATCAACATATTTATTTTATAAAGCAATACAGATGTGAACTTACATAAAAAACTTTAAAAGGAGCTTATCTGGGTATCTTTGTTCAAAGCGAAACAGTTTAGATCCAAAATGGAGGCTCACCACCATACAGCTGGATATGGAGTCAACAGGTTTCTTAGAAACACAGTCCTCAACGCATTTCGTCTTATTGGATAAAGACTTCATCAGGAGGGATAGTTGAAGTCTTTATCCAATAAGACGAAACGCGTCTTTTATATATATATATATATATATATATATATATATATATATATACACACACACACAATATAAAGAGCCTCCTAGTGTCCGCCGTACAATACAGAGAGCATTCCTGTGACCCCCATACTATACAGAGAGCATTCCCATGATCACCATACAATACAGAGAGTATTGCTATGATCACCATACAATACAGAGAGCATTCCTATGACCATCATACAATACAGAGAGCATTCCTATGACCGCCATACTATAGAGAGAGCATTCCTGTGACCGCAAACAATACAGAGAGCATTCTTGTGACTGCAATACAGATAAATACCTCACCTGAAATTAATAGACCCCACCATTAAATTAAAAAGCCCAATCAATAAATTAAATTGACCCACCAGCACTCCACAAATAAAATAGTACCCATTAAATAATTACCCCCACCTAAACATCACCATTAAATTAATAGCCTACCTCCCACCCATGTACTAAGACACCCAACCTCCCTACCCTCATATCACACATTATATTAATACATCCCCCTTCCCTCACACATTATGGCAGCATACCTCCCCTTCCCTCATAAAGCATAGCAGCATCCCCCCTCCATAATAGCAGCTTACATCCCCCCTTCCTCCTTCCATAATTGCAGCTTACATCCCCCATTCCTCCTTCCATAATTGCAGCTTACATCCCCCCTCCCTCCTTCCATAATTGCAGCTTACATCCCCCCCTCCCTCCCTCCTTCCATAATTGCAGCTTACATCCTCCCCTCCCTCCCTCCTTCCATAACTGCAGCTTACATCCCCCCTCCCTCCTTCCATAATTGCAGCTTACATCCCCCTCCCTCCTTCCATAATTGCAGCTTACATCCCCCCTCCTCCATAATTGCAGCTTACATCCCCCTCCTCCCTCCATAATTGCAGCTTACATCCCCCCTCCTCCCTCCATAAATGCAGCTTACATCCCACCCTCCTCCTCCTTCCATAATTACAGCTTACATCCCCCCTCCTCCCTCCATAATTGCAGCTTACATCCCCCTCCTCCATAATTGCAGCTTACATCCCCCCTCCTCCTCCTTCCATAATTGCAGCTTACATCCCCCCTCCTCCTTCCATAATTGCAGCTTACATCCCCCCTCCTCCCTCCATAATTGCAGCTTACATCCCCCCTCCTCCTCCTTCCATAATTGCAGCTTACATCCCCCCCTCCTCCTTCCATAATTGCAGCTTATATCCCCCAACTTCCTCCCTCCATAATAGGGATGAGCGCGCTCGGATTTCTGAAATCCGAGCCCACCCGAACGTTGCGGATCCGAGTCGGATCCGAGACAGATCCGGGTATTGGCGCCAAATTCAAAAGTGAAACTGAGGCTCTGACTCATAATCCCGTTGTCGGATCTCGCGATACTCGGATCCTATAAATTCCCCGCTAGTCGCCGCCATCTTCACTCGGGCATTGATCAGGGTAGAGGGAGGGTGTGTTAGGTGGTCCTCTGTGCTGTTTAGTTCTGTGCTGTTTAGTGCTGTGCTGTTTAGTGCTGTGCTGTGCTGTGCTGTGCTGTGCTGTGCTGTGCTGTGCTGTGCTGTGTTCTGCAGTATCAGTCCAGTGGTGCTGTGTGCTGTGCTCTGTCCTTCTGAGGTCAGTGGTGCTGCTGGGTCCTGTGCTGTGTCCTGTTCAGTCCAGTGGTGCTGTGTCCTGTGCTCTGTGCTTCTAAGGGCATAGTTATTTCCCCAATATTCCCCTGTGTTTAAAAAAATAAAAAAAAGTTTTTTTTATAAAATACCAAAAACTACTTTAATATTTTTTAATTACCACAAAATTTTCACAACCAATCCTGCAGTATAAGCCCATTGGTACTGCAATATTACCAAGTTCACACATTCAGCAGTAAAAGTCCAGTGGTACTGCAATATTACAAAGTTTACACATTCTGCAGTATCAGTCCAGTGGTGCTGTGTCCTGTGCTCTGTCCTGCTGAGTTCCGTAGTGCTGCTGGGTCCTGTGCCGTGTCCTGTTCAGTCCAGTGGTGCTGTGTCCTGTGCTCTGTGCTTCTAAGGGCATAGTTATTTCCCCATTATTCCCAAGTTTGTAAAAAATTAAAAAAAAGTAAAAAAAAATAAAAAATTTAAAAAAAAAAAAAATATATAATAATTATAACCAAATTTGCAAAACCAATCCAGCATTATAAGTCCATTGGTACTGCAATATTACCAAGTTCACACATTCAGCAGTAAAAGTCCAGTGGTACTGCAATATTACAAAGTTTACACATTCTGCAGTATCAGTCCAGTGGTGCTGTGTCCTGTGCTCTGTCCTGCTGAGTTCCGTAGTGCTGCTGGGTCCTGTGCCGTGTCCTGTTCAGTCCAGTGGTGCTGTGTCCTGTGCTCTGTGCTTCTAAGGGCATAGTTATTTCCCCATTATTCCCAAGTTTGTAAAAAATAAAAAAAAAGTAAAAAAAAATAAAAAATTAAAAAAAAAAAAAAAATATATAATAATTATAACCAAATTTGCAAAACCAATCCAGCATTATAAGTCCATTGGTACTGCAATATTACCAAGTTCACACATTCTGCAGTATCTTGTGCTACATATAATGGAGACCAAAAATTTGGAGGATAAAGTAGGGAAAGATCAAGACCCACTTCCTCCTAATGCTGAAGCTGCTGCCACTAGTCATGACATAGACGATGAAATGCCATCAACGTCGTCTTCCAAGCCCGATGCCCAATCTCGTAGTACCGGGCATGTAAAATCCAAAAAGCCCAAGTTAAGAAAAAGTAGCAAAAAGAGAAACTTAAAATCATCTGAGGAGAAACGTAAAGTTGCCAATATGCCATTTACGACATGGAGTGGCAAGGAACGGCTTAGGCCCTGGCCCGTGTTCATGACTAGTGGTTCAGCTTCACCCACGGATCTTAGCCCTCCTCCTCCTCCCCCCCCCTACAAAAAATTGAAGAGAGTTATGCTGTCAGCAACAAAACAGCAAACAACTCTGCCTTCTAAAGAGAAATTATCACAAATCCCCAAGGCGAGTCCAAGGGTGTTGGTGGTTGTCAAGCCTGACCTTCCCATCACTGTACGGGAAGAGGTGGCTCGGGAGGAGGCTATTGATGATGTAGCTGGCGCTGTGGAGGAACTTGATGATGAGGATGGTGATGTGGTTATTGTAAATGAGGCACCAGGGGGGGAAACAGCTGATGTCCATGGGATGAAAAAGCCCATCGTCATGCCTGGTCAGAAGACCAAAAAATGCACCTCTTCGGTCTGGAGTTATTTTTATCCAAATCCAGACAACCAATGTATGGCAATATGTAGCTTATGTAAAGCTCAAATAAGCAGGGGTAAGGATCTTGCCCACCTAGGAACATCCTCCCTTATACGTCACCTGAATAACCTTCATAGTTCAGTGGTTAGTTCAGGAACTGGGGCTAGGACCCTCATCGGTACAGGGACACCTAAATCCCGTGGTCCAGTTGGATACACACCAGCAACACCCTCCTCGTCAACTTCCTCCACAATCTCCATCAGATTCAGTCCTGCAGCCCAAGTCACCAGCCAGACTGAGTCCTCCTCAATACGGGATTCATCCGAGGAATCCTGCAGCGGTACGCCTACTACTGCCACTGCTGCTGTTGCTGCTGTTAGTCGGTCATCTTCCCAGAGGGGAAGTCGTAAGACCGCTAAGTCTTTCACCAAACAATTGACCGTCCAACAGTCGTTTGCCATGACCACCAAATACGATAGTAGTCACCCTATTGCAAAGCGTATAACTGCGGCTGTAACTGCAATGTTGGTGTTAGACGTGCGCCCGGTGTCCGCCATCAGTGGAGTGGGATTTAGAGGGTTGATGGAGGTATTGTGTCCCCGGTACCAAATCCCCTCGAGATTCCACTTCACTAGGCAGGCGATACCAAAAATGTACAGAGAAGTACGATCAAGTGTCCTCAGTGCTCTTAAAAATGCGGTTGTACCCACTGTCCACTTAACCACGGACATGTGGACAAGTGGTTCTGGGCAAACGAAGGACTATATGACTGTGACAGCCCACTGGGTAGATGCATCCCCTTCCGCAGCAACAGCAACAGCTGCATCAGTAGCAGCATCTACAAAATGGCTGCTCATGCAAAGGCAGGCAACATTGTGCATTACAGGCTTTAATAAGAGGCACAACGCTGCCAACATATTAGAGAAAATGAGGGAAATTATCTCCCAGTGGCTTATCCCACTTAGACTCTCATGGGGATTTGTGGTGTCAGACAATGCCAGTAACATTGTGCGGGCATTAAATATGGGCAATTTCCAGCACGTCCCATGTTTTGCCCACACCATTAATTTGGTGGTGCAGCATTACCTCAAGAGTGACAGGGGTGTGCAGGAGATGCTTGCGGTGGCCCGCAAAATTGCTGGACACTTTCGGCATTCAGCCAGTGCCTACCGCAGACTAGAGGCACATCAGAAAAGCTTGAACCTGCCCTGCCATCACCTCAAACAAGAGGTTGTGACGCGCTGGAACTCCACCCTCTATATGCTGCAGAGGATGGAGGAGCAGCAAAAGGCCATTCAGGCCTACACAGCCACCTACGACATAGGCAAAGGAGTGGGGATGCGCCTGAGTCAAGCGCAGTGGAGACTGATTTCCGTGTTGTGCAAGGTTCTGCAGCCATTTGAACTTGCCACACGAGAAGTCAGTTCCGACACTGCCAGCTTGAGTCAGGTCATTCCCCTGATCAGGCTGTTGCAGAAGCAGCTGGAGAAAGTGAGGGAGGAGCTGGTAAGCCATTGCGATTACAGCAAGCATGTAGCTCTTGTGGATGTAGCCCTTCGTACGCTTTGCCAGGATCCGAGGGTGGTCACTCTTTTAAAGTCAGAGGAATACATTCTGGCCACCGTGCTCGATCCTCGGTTTAAAGCGTATGTTGTGTCTCTGTTTCCGGCGGACACAAATCTACAGCGGTGCAAAGACCTGCTGGTCAGGAGATTGTCCTCTGAAGAGGACCGTGACATGCCAACAGCTCCACCCTCATTTTCTTCCACATCTATGGCTGCGAGGAAAAAGCTCAGTTTTCCCAAAAGAGGCACTGGCGGGGATGCTGATAACATCTGGTCCGGACTGAAGGACCTGCCAACCATTGCAGACATGTCTACTCTCGCTGCATTGGATGCTGTCACAATAGAAAAAATTGTGGATGATTACTTTGCTGACACCATCCAAGTAGACATGTCAGACAGTCCATATTGTTACTGGCAGGAAAAAAAGGCAGTTTGGAAGCCCCTGTACAAACTGGCTCTATTTTACCTGAGTTGTCCCCCCTCCAGTGTGTACTCGGAAAGAGTTTTTAGTGCAGCGGGGAACCTGGTCAGTGAGCGGCGAAGGAGGTTGCTTCCTCACAACGTTGAAAAAATGATGTTTATAAAAATGAATAATCAATTCCTCAATGAAGTACAGCACTGCCCTCCAGATACTACAGAGGGACCTGTGGTTGTGGAGTCCAGCGGGGACGAATTGATAATGTGTGATGAGGAGGAAGTACACACTGTAGGGGGAGAGGAATCAGAGGTTGAGGATGAGGACGACATCTTGCCTCAGTAGAGCCTGTTTAGTCTGTACAGGGAGAGATGAATAGCTTTTTTGGTGTGGGGGCCCAAACAAACCAATCATTTCAGTCAAAGTTGTTTGGTAGGCCCTGTCGCTGAAATGATTGGTTTGTTAAAGTGTGCATGTCCTATTTCAACAGCAGACCTCTCAACTGCAGCTCATCCCTCCTCTGCGGGGATAATGTCTCCTGTGCTCTGACACGTCACTCTGTGTACTCTCAGCCTCAGGATCTGACACTACAGCTACCATGCCTCTTGTAGCAGCCCTCACTCCAGGGCCTCTTCCATGTGCAGTGTCCCCCTCTCTCTTGGGTTCACTATAGTGGCATGGAGTTCTCCCCCTCATCCAGGGCACACATTCCTTGCCCTGGCTCAGTCACCACGCTCAGACTTCCAGGCAATGCTGGGGGAGCCTGGGAGCTTCCACCCCAGGTCCCCAGCTACAACTCTCCTCTCCTGTGTCTTCTCTCTCTTTCTGACACTTTAAAGATCGTACCTTTAAATGAAAAAGTCAGTCTTGATTGCACGACTATGTGCAAGTGCAACAGGGACATTTTTTTGGGTTTACAAAGTCAAACAATAACACTACGACCCTGTCTGTCTGGGGTCTGTCAATGACGAATTGTCTGGAGCATGTTTTGAGGAGGTATTGTGGCCCCGGTATCAAATTGGGTACCGGGGCCACCCCACTATGCAGTCCAGATACTTGTTTGGTGGAATTCCGACACGTGGAGGGTTTTTTAATTATATTGTGGCCTCGGTACCAAATTGTGTACCGGGGCCACCACACTACGCAGTCAAGATACTTGTTTGGTGGAATTCAGACCAGTTGAGGGTTTTATTATTATATTGTGTGGACCACTCTATCTATACCACACTACAACTCTATACCACTCTATTTCCTACTTTAATTCTATTTAATTCTATTTCCTACTTTAATTCTATTACTAATTAATTAACATAAAGAGGAACAAAAAAAAACCAATTTTACCAAAAGTATAATATGACTTAGACTTACAAACACTACACTTGAAAGATCGTGCCTTTAAATGAAAAAGTAAGTCTTCATTGCACGACTATGTGCAACAGGGACAGTTTTTTTCTTTACAAAGTCAACTAATAACACTTGGACCCTGTCTGTCTTTAACATACTTAATGGGATCTCAATGACGAATTGTCTGTAGCATGTTTGGAGGAGGTATTGTGGCCCCGGTATCAAGTTGGGTACCGGGGCCACCCCACTACGCAGTCCAGATACTTGTTTGGTGGAATTCTGACACGTGGAGGGTGTATTTATTTTATTGTGGCCCCGGTATCAAGTTGGGTACCGGGGCCACCCCACTACGCAGTCCAGATACTTGTTTGGTGGAATTCTGACACGTGGAGGGTGTATTTATTTTATTGTGGCCCCGGTATCAAGTTGGGTACCGGGGCCACCCCACTACGCAGTCCAGATACTTGTTTGGTGGAATTCTGACACGTGGAGGGTGTATTTATTTTATTGTGGCCCCGGTATCAAGTTGGGTACCGGGGCCACCCCACTACGCAGTCCAGATACTTGTTTGGTGGAATTCTGACACGTGGAGGGTGTATTTATTTTATTGTGGCCCCGGTATCAAGTTGGGTACCGGGGCCACCCCACTACGCAGTCCAGATACTTGTTTGGTGGAATTCTGACACGTGGAGGGTGTATTTATTTTATTGTGGCCCCGGTACCAAATTGTGTACCGGGGCCACCACACTACGCAGTCAAGATAGATAGATGCGTATCATAGATAAAGTACATTCAGTGGTGTGGGGCAAATTGAAAAATATTCAAAATGCACTGACATTATCAAAAACAAGAGGTTGTCACACGCTAAAACTCCAACATGTATATGATGGAGAGGATGGAGGAGCAGCCGTATGTGTAGTGTAATGCAGACCTGTTGAAGGTTTTTTATATATTTTATTGTGGTGCCCAGTGCCCACTCCTCTACGCAGTCCAGGTACATTTATTGGTGCGAATCAAACAAGTTGATGGTTTTCTTATTATATATATTGTGGTGACCCACTCCTCTACGCAGTCCAGGTACATTTATTGGTGCGATTCATAAAAGTTCAGGGTTTTTAATATATTGTGGTGACCCACTCCTCTACGCAGTCCAGGTACATTTATTGGTGCGATTCATAAAAGTTCAGGGTTTTTAAGATATTGTGGTGACCCACTCCTCTACGCAGTCCAGGTACATTTATTGGTGCGATTCATAAAAGTTCAGGGTTTTTAAGATATTGTGGTGACCCACTCCTCTACGCAGTCCAGGTACATTTATTGGTGCGATTCATAAAAGTTCAGGGTTTTTAAGATATTGTGGTGACCCACTCCTCTACGCAGTCCAGGTACATTTATTGGTGCGATTCATAAAAGTTCAGGGTTTTTAATATATTGTGGTGACCCACTCCTCTACGCAGTCCAGGTACATTTATTGGTGCGAATCAAACAAGTTGATGGTTTTCTTATTATATATATTGTGGTGACCCACTCCTCTACGCAGTCCAGGTACATTTATTGGTGCGATTCATAAAAGTTCAGGGTTTTTAATATATTGTGGTGACCCACTCCTCTACGCAGTCCAGGTACATTTATTGGTGCGATTCATAAAAGTTCAGGGTTTTTAAGATATTGTGGTGACCCACTCCTCTACGCAGTCCAGGTACATTTATTGGTGCGAATCAAACCAGTTGATGGTTTTCTTATTATATATATTGTGGTGACCCACTCCTCTACGCAGTCCAGGTACATTTATTGGTGCGATTCATAAAAGTTCAGGGTTTTTAATATATTGTGGTGACCCACTCCTCTACGCAGTCCAGGTACAATTATTGGTGCGAATCATAAAAGTTCAGGGTTTTTAATATATATTGTGGTGACCCACTCCTCTACGCAGTCCAGGTACAATTATTGGTGCGAATCATAAAAGTTCAGGGTTTTTAATATATATTGTGGTGACCCACTCCTCTACGCAGTCCAGAAAGATACCTTGTTGCAACGTTTTGGACTAATAACTATATTGTGAGGTGTTCAGATTCAGAATACACTGTAAATTAGTGGAAATGCTTGTTATTGAATGTTATTGAGGTTAATAATAGCCTAGGAGTGAAAATAAGCCCAAAAACTTGATTTTTAAACTTTTTATGTTTTTTTCAAAAAAAATCCGAATCCAATACCTTAAATCCGAACCGAGACCTTTCGTCAAGTGTTTTGCGAGACAAATCCGAACCTCAAAAATAACGAAAATCCGGATCCAAAACACAAAACACGAGACCTCAAAAGTCGCCGGTGCACATCCTTACTCCATAATTGCAGCTTACATCCCCCTTCTCCTCCTTTCATAATTGCAGCTTACATCCCCCCTCCTCTTTCTATAATTGCAGCTTACATCCCCCCTCCTCCCTCCATAATTGCATCTTACATCCCCCTCCTCCATAATTGCAGCCTAAATCCCCCTCCTCCATAATTGCAGCTTACATCCCCCCCTCCTCCTCCTTCCATAATTGCAGCTTACATCCCCCCTTCCTCCTTCCATAATTGCAGCTTACATCCCCCCTCCTCCTCCTTCCATAATTGCAGCTTAAATCCCCCCTCCTCCATAATTGCAGCTTACATCCCCCCTCCTCCTACTTCCATAATTGCAGCTTACATCCCCCCCTCCTCCTCCTTCCATAATTGCAGCTTACATCCCCCCCTCCGCCCTCCATAATTGCAGCTTACATCCCCCCCTCCTCTTCCTTCCATAATTGCAGCTTACATCCCCCACTCCTCTTCCTTCCATAATTGCAGCTTACATCCCCCACTCCTCCTTCCATAATTGCAGCTTACACCCCCCCTTCTCCCTCCATAATTGCAGCTTACATCCCCCCTCCTCCTCCTTCCATAATTGCAGCTTACATCCCCCCTCCTCCTTCCATAATTGCAGCTTACATCCCCCCTCCTCCCTCCATAATTGCAGCTTACATCCCCCCTCCTCCATAATTGCAGCTTACATCCCCCCTCCTCCTCCTTCCATATTTGCATCTTACATCCCCCCTCCTCCATCCATAATTGCAGCTTACATCCCCCCTCCTCCCTCCATAATTGCAGCTTACATCCCCCCTCCTCCTCCTTCCATAATTGCAGCTTACATCCCCCCTCCTCCTTCCATAATTGCAGCTTACATCCTCCCTCCCTCCATAATAGCAACACACATTCCCCTTCCCCTGCTTACCTTCTTTATTCCTGACCAGCCGTCGCAGAAGAGCAGAATTCAGAAGGGGGTGGAGCCGGGTGCCGGCCGCCATTTTGGATGCGCCGGGCGGCCGGCAGTCTGGATCTGAGGTCTGTTTAATTTTTTTTTTTTTTACTCCTCACAAAGAGACTGGTGCGGGCGGCCATTGCGCCCTCTTGGGACTGCGCCCTGGGCGGCGGCACCACCCGCACCGGCCTCATTACGGCTCTGTTCATTACATTATATATATATTCTGTACAAATACAGTAATGTGACTTTAGTATTTACTAACACTGTCAAGCCACATCTCTATGCTTTCTCCATGTTACATCTACTCTAATAAAGGGCAAAATTACACACACTTGTTATGTCTTATGTACATCTGGTGCAAATACCACTGTTTATTAGTTGGACGCAACTTGAGATGCGACTGAATAAACATATGCATGTAAATTCCCTATTTTATGTGCATATTTTCCCTATGTTCTTAGTACATCTCCTGAGTGTACAGTTTAATAAAAACTTTTTCAATAATGAAATTTCATTCTATTTCACAACTACACATAATAAAAAAAGTGTTCAACTTTTAGGGTTATGATAGGTAAGCATTTTTTTTTTCACTAATGTTAACGTTGCATCTAAAGAATGGGTTCCACACATATCTTTCTTTTGTTGCCACCTCCTCAGCTAGAGGTATCCAACTCTGTGCTGACAGTCCTAGAAGCTGGTTTATATATTTTATAACCTTGTATATAAAATTAGATTAGGTACACAAACACATATATTGCATCCCCAGGAAGCCTGAGGACTTTTGCCAGTGTATCCAGATCTGGGTAATCTGGGTTCCAGAGTACCAATCTTGTTGATACTTCTGATACCTTGCTACAGGTATGCGTATGCCTGCATGGTTCCACAGAGTTTTGTGCACTTTTATGTTAGAAAGGCATCCACAAAAATGCATTCTAATAGCTGTCCATGTGCTAAAATCATTTATCTGAATGAGAACTCCAGACAACAGAAATACTGTTTCTAATTTATAATTAAGTGACAAGTGTGAGTTTCCTGGTTAGTGTGTAATAGTTATATAGGTTTTACATGGCTATAACTTCCAGTAGCAGTAATATTGCTTACATGCCTGCCATGTTAAAGATCAAGTTTAGCACTGCCCACTCCATGGGCCTGTAGGTTTCTTGCACAATTATGGCTCTTGTTCCCAGAATCCCAACCTGGTTTCAGCTCTTATTACAGCCTACCGGCTTGTGTGTATCTGCAAGCTTCCATAGAGTTAGAGGCATGATCATGGTAGCAGTAGATGTCCCTTAGATAAAATGTACAAACGTCTTTTTGACAAAAAGCACACTAGTTGCTGATTCAAGTTTAAGTCTTACACTGACACACTTATACCATTGAAATAGAAAGGAGGACAATCTGGAACACCTAACATGCTTCAGGGACTACTGCACACTACAACTAATCTAAAATAAATTTGCTCCACCTGTATGTCCTGAAAGCCATTCAATAAAGTTATATTGCAGTAGGTAAAACTCAATTAATTTAAATCAGAAGCTAATAAGAAGGTATAAGGGGCCTGCCCATATAATGGACATTTTCCTTCAGAATAGCTACTTCTAACAGAGTAATATTTAACACTTTTTACCCACTTAGTAAGCCAAAGTATTAATAAGTAGCATTGCCTTTAGTGAGCGATATTCCATGATAATTCACGGACTATAGCATACACTACCATATGCAGTTAATAAACAATCAATAGATGTGAATAGGCATAAAAGAAGAGTATGCATTCATTGTTTTGCCAGCATCCCACATTGTATCCAATGATGGGTGCAAGTATAAAATACACTCAATATAGGCGCAAGTTGTGCACATGTCCAGTACAACTAATTATACACAAGTCTCCTTTTTAATCTCCTTTTTCATCTTTATGTATATTGTAGCCATAAGACACTTTCGCATTTGATAAACAATTTAGGACATATATTTTTATACACTGTATACTGGTCCTCAAATTACAGCATTATGTCAATATTATTCATAGAGTAAACACAGAAAAACATCAGGGCCCCCACTGCAGTTTTCCTGGTCACAGAACTCGAAAGTGACTTTTGATATCTTTGTTATCTACACTAGGATTCATGTTGTTATATATAATATATGATTGATAATATCACTGCGTAAGGATTAAAATAATGTAATTTAAATGGCATTATCCCAGTATAAACATTACACATGTATTATAAGATTAATATCTTAATATTATGCATTAGTTTAACATTAAGGTCAGTTATGAGCTGGAATTATGCTTAATTACAGCTTCCATTTTCTGCAGGCGTTAAGCAGCGAAAAGGTTAAGTCCATATAGAAAGTAAATTCCTTTCTTTTCAAGAGAAAAATTGGAATATTATTTTCTTCTCATCCCCCATTGTTCAACTCATTTTATTAAGTAGGATTAGTGCTGTGCTACAATATGGTAAAATTGAAGCAAACTACACATAATTATAAAATCACCTGGAAACACATACATATTTTGAACTGAATTATGTTTTTATTCTAAGAAGATGTTTTAGGTAAATTAAGTTTTATTTTCACTTATGTGTATTACAATATGCATGCAAAGAATTTAAAAGCAGTGATGATAAAATTGTAGTATCTAATAGCAGCTAAATCTTGCCCCCTGTAGACAATAAACATTAAAGTTTGAAAATAATCAGAACATAAAAGTGGTATCGTTAAAAATATAATCTGCCGCTATGTATGTATGTAACTAAACTTTTCCTGCTGGTGTCTGCAAGATTACAATAAACAGCAGGACAATCCCCACAATCTGAAATGTGTTTATGCATAAAAACCGAAAGGTAACTAAATAAATGGAAAAAAGATACATGCAATACACTACTGAACAATAAATGATAATGAATAATAATAGGAACTATTATTTTAAGTACATTTTCTTTTTTTTTTACTATCATATTTGCTTTAAACCTTTTTCTATACCTGAACTTAATGTGAGGACTTTTACAGAATACTACAGTGGCATCAGTCGCCTAGATGTGGATGATACTGATTAAGAGAGACTGATATGTTTATAAATAAAATAATTATAATTAGCTATTAAGGGTATCGCTTTTAACTCATTCTCGACTGGGGGTATTTAATATCTTAGAGACCAGACTAAATATCATGTTGAGGTGGTGTGCAGTGATACATTTTGTACTTAATAATCTACCCTGGAGAATTTCATATTGATTTTGGGTACTGATTTATTTATCTAACAAAACATATCATGCAAAACATATTTGGCACCTTTGGGGATTTGACTATGTAAAACCAAGCAAAAAAAATCCAGCAAATAAGAAACAAATTTCCACGATTCTTCCCATAATTATTTTAACACAATTAATTCAACTCTACAAATTTACCACACTTCTTATTCAGCTTGTTCTCCTGAGTATAAGGATGCCAAATATGTATACTTTGTACAAAAGCCTATAAACCCATAGGGACAGGAATGAAGGTTCATAATTTAATTTTGAAACTTTTTTTTATTGCACAATATACTGTGGCTGCACACTAAAATATTTCAGTGTCAGGGTGGGTGACATTGTCTTAATGGTGCTACATAGTGAGAGTAACATAAAAGTTTCTATAAAATACTCCCACAAACTCCTATACTATATGCATGATCATTGCAAAAGCACCTATCAGCTTCAGAAGTAAATTTGCAATAAACCAATCTGAAGTAACTAGCTAGTACTTATGACCTTCCCCATAATCAGCTTATATTTGCTCCTTCCATTTTGCAGGTGCAGATGACTTGACCGTAAGCATGATGGCTCAGTGATTAGAACTTATGCCTCTCAGCGCTGGGGTCATGAGTTCGATTTCCAACCAGGGACTTATCCGTGGGTAGTTTTGCATGTTCTGCCAGTGTTTGCATGGGTTTCCTCCCACACTCCAAAAACATACTGGTAAATTAATTGGCTCATGGCAAAGTAAATCCTAATCTGTATGTCAGGATTTTTAGACTGTAAGCTCTAATGGGGCAGGGAATGATGTGAATGACAAATATTCTCTGTACAGCACTGTGGAAATGGTGGCACTATGTAAATAAATGGTGCTGAAAGGCATATATGTATCTGTGCTTGACTGCTTAAGCCACTGTTGCGTTAACACACCTTTACTTTACTTGGGCTATGTTAGACCACTCCTTCCCTTACCTTTTCAGGTTCTCCAGTCGTAAAGAGGTGCATGTGTCAGGAGCATGCTAACGAGCATGCTAACATTTCTTTTGTACATTACAATTTTTGCTATGTAAACTGACATAAGTTAAACTAATCATCAAGCCCACAGTGCAGGGCTGTCACTGGCTGTTGAGTGACAGATACATTAGGTATCATTTCAAAAATTTAGCTATGCTTACAATAGAAATAAACAAAAAACATACTTGATTTCTGAGCAAAACATGTTGACCTAAGACAAATTGTTGTTAGTGAAAGGTGTGTCTGCTCATCTACACATAGGGATACCTTAGCTTTTTTTTAGAGTATGCTTCCTGTGTATTCAGTGGTACCAACAAGCAGGTTTGTAGCTAGATATTTGATTGCCCTGGGAGAGAGACCACTGGCGCTATCCTTGGTGGGAGTAGATACTACCTCCCAATGGTGGAGGAAACATAACCATCCTACTGCTGAGGCTTATAGGGATATATGTGGTTGATGCAGATAAACAGTAGTAACTGTCCTGTATGAGCTAATTAGCGTATAAGGGTTAACCACCTCCTCCACCAATATTGTGATTCAGAAAATTAAACTCAGCGCTCTTAAATACAGTCAGATTTGATTCTGGTAGTTTGATTGCTGAAGTTTGCATATCCTTTTTCTGCTAATGAGAAATATGTAGCCATATGATCATACATGCATTGGGTGCATAATGTACAGCTTAGTGCATAGTCAGATGCCCAAAAACCTTGACTGAATTGATGTAACACACAGTGTATATGTCAATGTGGGACTTATATATCAATAATAAGTGAATCTTGACATTAGTGTCAGTTCAGCCACTGATTATGAACCACAGACGTTACTAGTAAAGATATGATCAACGCCCATCAGACCATAGGATTGCTAGTTGTGCTATCAGAATTAAATCCACAAATTTGTGCTGAGCAGACCTGTATGAGAAGTGAGGGTTTATGATTACTTTGTCAGTGTAGTAATCGCGTGTAGAATTGATAGTACTTGTCCTCTGATATACACAGCCATGTGGTGTCTATGCCCGGAATCAAAGTCTCTTTTCCCATATGGGACACAGAATACTTGATATTGTACTAGTTATATATATATATATATATATATATATATATATATATATATATATATACAATAAGCAAGTGGATAATCATTGTAATGTTAATTGATTGTTACTCTATTTTGTACAAATTATTGGATATGGAACTTCAGAAAAATGAATAATCATAGATTTGACCCAATTCAAATACTTTTTTAATTTTATTTGTTTTTCCAAAGTTTGTTCTGCAAAAGCTTGGAAACCAATTATAAACAGGTAATTTTGTTCATGCATTTCATTAAACCTTGATCCAACAAAATGATTCTCAATCTTAGTTGCTGAACATCACACACTCATTATCTTTAAATTGAATGTATTACACCCTTGATAATAAAAAAAATGATAGACATCTAGCCATTCATTTTATATTTCATGTATCATCTAAGACTTCCCCCATTCTGCTCTTTCAACCCCCATTTGTTCCAGTTCATTGATGCAAGTGGGTCTCGCCAAAAATGAAAGCATGCCTCAATAGTGAGCCCCACCTTTCAATCAACTCAAAACCACTGACCTAGCAGATATCAATAATAATTACTTGTGGTTAGTGTAATTTCTATGTCTTTGGGGCAAGGTCAGTACAAACAGGAGGACCAACTGGATACAACTAAAGAATGCAATATATAAAAACATGCTAAAACTAAAGTTTATTTCTCCTTCTCCAGAGTACTTTTCGAGAATATGGAGAAAATAAGTAATAAGTGATAAACATTTATTTAGGCTAATATAAATATTTTTTAATAATACGTTTTTAGATAGTCAATAAAATAGTTAAATCCACCAAATTATTTTTCAACTAACCTACATTTCATTATCCCAAACAACCTCCACTTTCCTGCTCCTTATATATCCTAGCAGCTTTCTAAATTAATTTATCTGTGTAAAAAATTGTGAAAGCAAGTCAGTATAGCGTAGCTTATAAGTAGTGTTAAGCTGAACACAAATATAGTTTTATGCTTATAAAGTATAATATTAGGGGAGAACACAAATCACTACATTGGAAGACGATCTACCTGGCTTTTGAACATGAAATATAGAATAGTAGAAATCTAATTAATTTCTAGAGTCAAAAATTGACTCATGTTACACTTTTCTTTTTTCTGTAGGCATACAATGTTGATAAGCAGAGGTTTTATTTCCTGTTTTTTAGAAGGTTAAATTTAACTAGAAGGTTTAATTTAAATGTGCTATGAAATGTATAACCTTTATAACAGAACAAGATCTATGCTTTTTCTTATATCTGTATGGCAGGCAAGCAGCTACACTGTAGTAACTTCTGTAATCCTTGCCTCTGCTGTTAGTACTACTAGAAAGACTTAATAATATCCCAGAGGCAAAGATGAAACAGTTTCACTGCAGTTACTTGTTATGGATATCTTTTGAAGTCAGTCTTAAGATATCTTTATTTCTCTACCAGAAAACTCATTTTTTCACTTTGTTCTGTCATGATGGCTCTATTTTATTTAATTTTAGGAGGTACTGCAGAGAAAAATTATTAAAGTGAACAACTTTTTTTTCAGGAGCAAAAACCTATAAACCAGGCATTGAAGCATAGTATATAGCAAGTGAGATTATGTAATAACATACTACCAAATCTTCACAGCTGCAATTCTGGATAAAGCCAATTACATTTTTGTTTTTGATTAGTTCACTGTAAAATAAATGGTTGGTTGCTTTGGATTTTTGTCTACGTAAATTTGGTGCATTCCTGCTTCTGTCAATGTTATTAGGAATATGCTCTGGGTTAGTATACCTCTTTCAGTCAGGGGCAGAACATACATTGCAGAGCCCCATAGCACAATTTGAGAATGGGTCTGGAGATGACAGTCTCACTTCCCAGGCCCCCTGCTCAGGGGGGGGGGGGGTGGTGTGGGGGGATGCCCTTCTGAGCATGCATAGTCTTTTGAGAGCAGAGCGGGCCCTTAGAGGCCTCAGGTGAGGTGGGTGACCCAGCATTGTCGCTACCCCCCCTTTACCCCCTATTTTTATGCCTCTGCTTCCAGTCTAGGCATTTGCTCAAGTGCAAGCCGTGAAAACTAATTAGGTCCTTTTTTGAATAATGCTACCGCTTGATCATGTAGCAGCATTCCATTCTACTTTTTTTTCATAAAAATGTGACTAATTGCTCAAATGTGTTTAACATAAAGAAGTTCAAAAATACTGCTGCCTCACTATATATAATGCATTCTATATCCACAGACAACTGAGGGTTTTCCACAGGATAGCAGATGTTTGCATGTATACAAAATTAATGGCAAAAAAAACCCCTCAGAAATAATAAAAATCATATTACGATGGTGGCAAAACTTTATTTTATTGTTGTATTCTAGAACTAATCATTATCTTATATAGAAAGAAAAAATAAAAATAAGAAAGCACTAAAACCAGCAAAAGAAATATACAGATGTAAATTGAATTGCAAATCTACCAATATTACTTGCCTTGTGTCCGGATTACTATGATTGCACTTCTGTGATCATGCATCATTTTGTAATACATTTGTATGCTTGCTTAGATGCCTTTGTTCACCCATTACGACTCCTCTGTGTAGAAATGGTAAAAATAATTCTGGTCATGGTTGTAGCTTCTTACACAATTGTCCCATCGCTGGTTAAACTAAACTTTTCCAATCACAATTAAAAACTATTTTCAAATAGTTGCTCTTTTGACTCTGCTTTGGGTATTAAATGGATCATGAATGTAAGGGGACAGTTGCAATGTGTTTATTTCAAATATTATAACTGTTAAATTTCTAGCATCATTACACAACCAAAATAACTGGCATTTTCCTCACCTATCTATGCAGCAGAAAGACGTAATATCCTGTGTCCCCATTCTACCTTCACCACACCACTTTGCAACTCCCTACACTGATTTCCCCTGTGCTGCTATCCAGCTATGAAATTCCCTATGGCACTCAATCAGATTCTCCCACCCAAAAAATGTTTTATACATTGTATATATACCCCTTTGTAGTGCACAAGTACTTTCAGATAATAGGGTGACCATTGGTCTGAAGTATTTGTGCACAGATGGGTAGAGGGTTAATTCATTAACAGGAAAAAAATGTTCCTAATTAGGCTGAACCATATAAAAAACTGCCTAGGTAGTTGTGTAACACAACTCTGATGAAATTACCTGTCTGGTGATGAAACTTGTCAGATTGGAAGCCTAACTTTTTATTCTATACCACCGATATTCATTACCAACCTATTACCAACCTTCCACTACTATTTGGAAGATCTACATAGATTCATTATGCTGTTTGAAGTTTTCATCAACTATTTCGGTATACGTTTGTGTTGAATCGCTATTACCTTGAAGCATGCATGAGAATTGATTAGAGTCCTCAGAACAGAGCAGCGGGTTCATTGCTTCCAGACACAATAGCGGAGAAACACATTTCAAATGAATACTCGTGAATTGCTACAAAGGTACTGGTCTCATGAAATTACACATCTCCAGGAATCTAGTAAGAGACGGTTATTCCTTTCTTTACTCGGATAAGCAAGTTTCCTTTTCTTCATAGCTACAAGCAACAGCTTTGTGATCCATTATTTGAGTCATCTGACCCAGGAATCTGAACTATCCCAGTTTCAAAATCATGGTAATATACGCGATTCAATTATTTATTATAACAATAACTATAGCGCTCTAATGTCAAAGATAACATAACATAAACCACACATTACAATTGAAAACTATTGTCTATATGGTAAATTTGGCCTCAGTTCACTCGACAAACGGCATGTACAAAGCCACTACCAATTCAAATAAACTCCTTCCGTTCTTAAAGAATGATAAAAGTACCGTTACTGGTTCAATCTGGTGAGTAACATAATTGTCCAGATGAGTATCCTCCTCCAGTAGTTTCCAAACTGTATGTATAGTAAATATCAAATATTCAGACCTTCTTTACGGAGGTCCTGATATCCCACCCGGTGTACAACTTCCAGCGGGACTTGAATCCAACACCATGTAGCGTTTGGGTGTTTGTAAACTATGTCACCCCAGATGCTGCAGGTATCCAACTCTCCGTACGATGTTCTTGGCTCTACTTGTCAGTAGTGAACTCCAGTCCACATGTCAGCAACAAGAGAAGACCAGAATAATAGATAAGTATAAACAACTTTATTGTACCAAACAAACGAACATCGGTACTTACAATTGAGTAAATGTAAAAATATAAAAAAGGTGTTCACGATTGCCTCCTCAACGCGTTTCGTTCCTCTAAGGAACTTTATCAAGAGAAAGTACCGTAAGTACCGATGTTCGTTTGTTTGGTACAATAAAGTTGTTTATACTTATCTATTATTCTGGTCTTCTCTTGTTGCTGACACGTGGACTGGAGTTCACTACCGACAAGTAGAGCCAAGAACATCGTACGGAGAGTTGGATACCTGCAGCATCTGGGGTGACATAGCTTACAAACACCCAAACGCTACATGGTGTTGGATTCAAGTCCCGCTGGAAGTTGTACACCGGGTGGGATATCAGGACCTCCGTAAAGAAGGTCTGAATATTTAATATTTACTATACATACAGGTTGGAAACTACTGGAGGAGGATACTCATCTTGACAATTATGTTACTCACCAGATTGAACCAGTAACGGTACTTTTATCATTCTTTAAGAACGGAAGGAGTTTATTTGAATTGGTAGTGGCTTTGTACATGCCGTTTGTCGAGTGAACTGAGGCCAAATTTACCATATAGACAATAGTTTTCAATTGTAATGTGTGGTTTATGTTATGTTATCTTTGACATTAGAGCGCTATAGTTATTGTTATATAGATGTATTTTTGTAAGACATAGGGGAGTCTTCTCTATATGCTGCTCATGTCAGAGTGTTTGTGGTTACTCAATTTAAGCGCTTATCCATATCCAATTTGTATACAATTATTTATTATATATTCTATATCACCAGCATTATTAACTGTCACAGCTCTGAGGTTTTTTGCGGATCCCTTGCCTCTACTATAGAGGATGGTGGAGGCAGAACACAATGATATTCTCAGGATAAGTTCACGGCTTACAAGCATCAATAATAACACAGGAGAAAGTAGTAGTGCTGCAACGTAGTGTATTGAATGTTGGTACAACAGGAATGGAAGGAAATATATATATATATATATTAGCAGAGATAAATACAGGGCAATTCGTAGTAATGTAGACACAAATCACATATGCTACTTCATAATAGGTAACCCTTGGCAACAGCATGAGATGATATACAGTTCAACGCAGTGATGATAAACAAGAACACTAGGATCCAATAGAGAACCACATGGCAGATGAATGTGAATTTACTGGTACAGCTTACAGTCCAAACAGAGTAGCATATAGAACTTAGCTGATCCGAGAGTAGAGATGACTCAACATAGCAGGTGGTACTGGGATCGCTGTGATTCTTATTAAGTAGAGCAGTAAGCATTAAACATCACCCAAGGACTTGGATGAACACTGACACATGCAGTAGAATATTGCCTAGAAATAGCAGAGACGCGAGTAGTATCTGAACCATGCGTGGAACTACAGGTAGCAGGATTCGTTGTAACTGCAATGGTAAGTTCGCTGTAGTATGGAGCAACTGAACAGAGACACGCAACTTGAGCCCCAGTATTAGCAATCGGCACAACAAGTAGTTCACAATAACAGTCCAGTAAACAGGTAACAGCAGAGTAAGGATAACCCGTGTCAGACGTGGAACTACAGGGGACAGGTAACTTGATAGTAGCTCTAACAACGAGATGCAGCGATCTTAGCCAGTCAGCAGTAAAGTTGAACCAATAGATAAGGCACAACAACTCACGATACTCGTTCAGCGTGCAGATGAATAGCGGAGAGGAGATCCAGCTTGCAGGTGAACAGCGGTAAGAAGTTTGCAGCTTGCAGATGAACAGCGGTAAGGAGTTAAAACTTGCAGGTGAACAGCGGTGAGGAGTTACAGCTTGCAGGTGAACAGCGGTGAGGAGTTTGCAGCTTGCAGATGAACAGCGGTAAGGAGTTACAACTTGCAGGTGAACAGCGGTGAGGAGTTACAGCTTGCAGGTGAACAGCGGTAAGGAGTACAGTCCAGCGAGCAGGTAACGGACACACGGAAGGAAAGGTATACAGCCAGATCAAAATGCAACCAGAGTTACACGAAGAACAGGCAATGAGCCCATAACCATGGGAGGTTCATTTAGTGCTCCAGGAACAATGAGGTTCTGGAGGAGGTCCAGATCACAGTAGCCAGGAACACCTGTGAAAGTAATGTCTCTGAGGCAGAAGCAAGCAGACTCATGGTTCTTAAAGGGAAAGTCACAGCGCCGGCACCTAACTATGGGACCGGCGCGTGACATTAACCCAGTAGGGTAAACTGCGATTTATTGGTTGGTTGGATTTATCCACATTTTCATCTGTCATATTTGTAGGTGCACCTACTATGTTTATGAATATATATTTTTTGCAGTAATCATATTACATTAATGTAGTATTTTTATATTATGTGATTTTTTGCATGAGTACACATTATCCATGTGGATTTGTGTTGTATCATAATAACTTTTTTATAGATTATATATACACCTTTGTAGTGCACAAGTACTTTCAGATAATAGGGTGACCATTGCAATCCTTGTTGTGGTTTATTTTTATATATATTTTGGGTTTGCAGACCCTCAGTTTTGGCACCTTATTTATATGGTCATTTATAGCGCCGGAAGGTTTCTTTAGATTCTTCCCCAGCATTAAATTCTTTAAAAGCTCTCTGAAAACCCACCTGTTAAGTAGAGCCTATACTACCCATACTGGTACATCCTTGCTACTGTTCCAATCTCCACTCTGAGCCACACCTCTTTACCACTAGATTGTAAGATCTCTTACAAGCATGGTTTTCATGGCTATATTTTGTCTACCTTGTATGTCCCTATTTTATGTGTGCTCTATTTCCCTAACTGTCCAGCTCTGTGGAGCATTGTGGCACCTCACAAATCAATAATAATAATAATATCCCTAATACTGAAATCATGGCTATTGAAATAGTCTAAGCACAACTTATACACCTAGGATAAGTAAGAAGAACTCAAATAAAAGCATCTATTAATGTCACTTCTGAGGTGTGTTAAAAGGCCTTTGATGGTGTTAAAAAGCTTTGCATTGCACCTCAAAAATTAGGAATTTTGCTTTTAACTTCCTGTTACTAATTTTATTATCTCATGCACAGCACAAAATAATGTTTTACAATTTATGACTTGCAGACATTTGCATAATTGCACATATTTAAACATAAAGGTTCACCCTTATCTGCCCTTAGCTAACTCTATCCACCTATTATCCAGGGTAAAATAGCTCCTTTGTACAAGACAAATTAGTGGAAAGTGACATAAAACCGGGCACAAGTGGGGTAGATAGTACTTATGTGATGCAAATATAAGTAACATAAAACTTTTGCGCACAATGCATACTTTTTGCTTTTTCCTGTTTTTAATTTGCTTAACTTGCTTTCCTCTTCAAATAACTCACTGAAATTATGTACCACCATTGTAGAGCTCAGCTAATTATTTCTCCTCGAAAATACAATAATAGTCTTGACTAATGCTTGAAATATCTCTATATCTATAATGGAGAGAACTATATGGAAGATTAAAGGGAAACTTACTTTTCTACAAGATATGCAGAGATGAGATAATTAGGTATCTTCTGGATCTTGGCTGGTCTGATTGTCTTAAATTACTTTTCAAGCCACATTTAAGGGTGTGAGATTATATGATATGTACAATTTCTACATATTGTATTTAAACTTTTTGCTCATTATCAATTGTGTTGAGCAGATGCTGTTGTTGGACTGCAAAGCTCCATAGCCAAAAAGTGTATAAAGGAAATAAATGTATTCTATCAAATATTTACATTATTATTGGTTTTTAGGTTCGATGGTTTATATTTAAAAAATTACGTCTTTCCACAAATCCTGTCTGCACTTAATAAATAGCTATACATAATATAACAAATTGAACAAACTCAAAATCACAACTTGTATTATCCTGTAAACATGTTTTTTAAATGATATTTCACTCTTTTGTTAGAAGCAGTGTGTGTCGGTTTTACCCCAAATGTACTTACATTAATGTAGGCACCATTCTTGTCAATAAAATTCCTTTGACACTAAGGCCTGAGTCATTAAGGAAAGTTAGGCAAAAAAAGGAGGACAAACCATGTTACATTTCAAGGGGTGCAAATTAGTTTATTATTTTGCATATAAGTTAAATACTGGCTGTTTTTTCATGTAGCACACAAATACTTGATAGCTTTATTTTTCCACTGAAATTTAAAGTTGATCTAGGACTTGCCCTTTCCCAACCATAAATCTGTCCCCACATTTTAAATGTATCCCCCCCCCCCTCCAATGCAATATGGTTTTGTCCAGGTGCAAAGTAACTCATCTTAATGCTTTGCTCTCCTTAATGGCTCAGGCCCTCTTAGTGTAAATATGTTATATTATTAGGGCAAAGTGCAACTTTCTTATTGCACAGTGCCTTAACTGTTTTTTAATCTTGCCTAATTTTCAAAATTCATAAATACAGAATAGAACAGAATGTGATAAAAAAAAAGTAAAATTGATACTACTAATCTGCGGCTTCCAAACCATGTATGACCTTCATATTCCTTAAACACAATAGTGCATATATAGAAAGTATTAAGAACATTGTCTGTCGTAAAAGAAAATAAAAATTCAATTCTAAAACAATCCCTGTCACTCCTACACACATATATTTTGAAATGCTATACTTTGCAGAAGAAAAACTGTACATTTCAGAACATAAACTTTAAAAAAGTAAAACAGTTTTTGTGCCTAAATACCTCACATAAACCTTATGTATTAAGACAAAATCATAAAAAAATCTGTAATTATACATTTTGCTGAACATGTAGATTCAATATATTGCTAGCTTTATATGTGTGTTTCTGGAAAAATAGCTAAAATGAGAATTAAATAGCAAGACATACTTTGGACCAGGAGTGGGTTGGGGAAGCTTTAGTTTTCAATAGTAAGAAATATGGTGCAGTTGAGTGCTTGTACTGGGCATCTCGGGTAATAGGATGTTATTGCTTGATTGGGTGAGTGTCATGTGCAGGGCCGGAATAAGACATTGTAGGACCCTGGACTAGGGATACTGTGAAGCGTTTTATGCCCAATCCAATATTATTAGGGCCCCCCAGTAATATCGGATTGGGCATAAGTCGGTTGAGCTTTGTTAATTTTAAGATACCTACTCAGTATTTTCAAAATGCAAAAAAGAAGTTAAAGACAAAATCAAATTTAATTTTACAAGGTCACTTATCAACAATTAAAATTCAAAACTTTGTTTTGCACAATTTCTTGGAAACAAATTTCTCTAAAACATCAGTAAATTGTAAGTCCTTTAGAATATCATTTTCAATTCCCATAAGAGCAACTCTATTGAGTCTTTTTTGTGCCATTGTCGATCTGCATGCATTCTTCAAAAGTTTCATCTTGGAGAAACTCCTTTCTCCAGTTGCATTAGTTATCATCAAGCACATGTAAATCCACAGCGCTATTTCAACATTAGGGAATGAAGAAGATAATCCATTGTTTGTCACAAGGGTGTAGATATCATAAGCCCTTAAAGAGTGAGGATTTTTCTTGAATTCATCAAATTCCGCTACAAAGTTCTTAAAGTGAAGAATTTCGGGCACAAATTAAGGCTCAATGTCACCTGAGCAAATCTTCTGAAATTTAGCTGCTGCTGTTGAAATGTCTGCATCACTTATTACGGGAATTTGACCAGGAAACCAAATTGTGAGTGAACATTTTTGTATGCTTCAATATAAGTTATCTAAGATGGATATATATTTTTCCACCTTAAACTTCTGCCTTCCTCCCAAAATAACATCATAAGCATTACAAACATTGATTCCTTTTCTTTTCGATTGTTGTCGTTTGTGTTCATCACAGTATTGTGTATTTTCAACTTTATCTTGTGCTTTTCTTTCAAACATGTCAAACTGATTTTGCTGTGTCATCAAAAATTTTAGTAGAGATTTTACAAGTTTAATAGCTGGCTATTTGAAGCTCCAGTGTTTCAGCTTGATGTGACTTGCTGACTCTCAAGAATGACAGCCCAGAAGTCTGATAAGAGAACTGTTTCCAATTTTGCCAACTGCTTGAGAATAATATTTGCCTCATAACATGTGCCAGCTTTCTGATTAACATCTTCTGAGATTAACCGTAAAGCCTCTTGAAGAGAGCTGTAGCTTTTAGAAACAGCGTTTACAGCATCATCCCTGGCAGACAATCGAGTATCGGATGTCCTTTTAGTTACTAATGTAGACTGACTTCTATATTGATGCTTGAGGCACTGAAGCATTACTGATCAACGTTGAATGGAACCAGAAAAAAAATTGTATTTTTTTTTATCAGATTAAAGAATGATATTGCTCCAATGCAGCTTTCCACAGCCCATACACTTACTAAGTTGAGGGAGAGTGCAGCACATGGAATGGAATGCGCAAGAGGACTGATATTTGTAATATGTGCTTGCAGCCCTTTGTAGCATCCTGACATGTTCAATGCGTTATCATAGGACTGTTCTCTTAGATTAGCTACATCAATGCCAATTTGGTCAAAGTATTTCAAGATAATTTTGGCAAGAACTCCAGTGTGACGTACCATGATGGGAATGAAAGTGAAAAAACGTTCAACAACCTTATAATTTGAATTTTTAACATACCAAACAACTACAGTCAGCTGATCAGTTTGAGAATTGTCAGGTATTGAATCAACACTTAGGGAAAAGTATTTTGCTTCCTTGATTTCTTCTACAATGGTTTTCAATACTTTGTTTCCCATAAACTCGAAGATTTCCTTGCATATTGTTGAAGATAAATATGCAGCTTTTCTTGTCCTTGATTACCATATCTTGTTATATGAGAACTAAGAATAGGATCATATTCAGCATTCCATTCCATAATTCAAGAATGCCAAGGAAGTCGCCACGAAAAGCTAATCCATGGGATGAGAGAAATTTGATTGTAGAAACTACTCTTTGCAGTACTTTTGCCCATTATTCCTTTTCCTTTGTGAATTCAATTTCCATCATTGAATCAATTCATCCAAGATCTCTAACCCTAGAAATCCATGTCATCATAGAGGTCCTATGTCTATTTCTTTTTTTCATGTTCTGAAATGCGTGTAGAAGCATGTTTACAATCTGAAAATCCACCATGAGAAAACTGTGATTTCGCTCCATGAACACTATCAAAGGGAACACAAACAAAGCAATATACATTCACTGTTGAAGGAGAATACACCAGCCATTCCCTTTTAATTGGTTCAGTATTTATGTGTTTTTCGGGATATCAAAGAATGTGAACATTTTCTTCTCTGATTGGAGTATTCTTTTTCGGATAAAGAAAAGTCATCATCATGGTGCTGGCATTCCACGGGACCTTGCTTGCACCAAAAGTCACGTACCCATTTGTTATATTGGCATTCAACCACAAGCCAATGTCATTCTTTATTTTTTGCTATTTATTCCCCCCAGTCATGATGATCTCGCACCACCTAGTCATACTCTCCCCCCACCCAGTCATGATCACCCCCCTCCCACTGGTGATGCCATAATCCGTTTGAAAATATATATTTTTTTATCTTACATTTTTTCCATTTTGCTATTTATGATTTCCCCCAGTCATGATAATCTCCCACCAGCCACCACCCAGTCATGCTCTCTCCACACCCAGTCATGATCTCCCCCCAGTCATAATGTTTTAGCTCTGCTCCGGTCCTCCTCTACCCCCCCCCTCCTCGAGCGCTTACCTCCTAATTACTTGTGGTCCACTGGTCCAAATCCTCCTCACTGTCCTTTCTTCACTGCAGGCTGCAGCAGGCGTTCTTTGGTCACTCTAAGTGCGTGCACGGTGTGCAGTGGCTCCTTATTGAGAAGATCTCGTGAAAGTGAGACTATGACTCATAGTCTCACTCTACTAAGGAGATTACTGTGCACCATGGCCATACTTACAGTGGTAGCAGGCAGCTATCAGCATCAGATTTGCTGTTGGCTGAAGCCAGCTCACTAATGTGACAGTTGGAGCCGGGGCAGGGCCGCCCCGACCTGATGAAGAAGATGTCTGCACTGTGGAATTTTTTAAAAAAATAAAATACATGAAGAGCCCCATGTTAAAATAGTTTCTAGCCCCCCCTCCTCCCCACCAGTCGCCTGAGGCCCCTGGGCTTTAGGTATTTTGGGTATTGTTGAACTGGCTAATATTTTAATAAATTCAATATTGGTGATTCTGCGCAGATCATTTGTTCGTTTTGCTCTATTGTTGAACTGGGCAAAAATTGTCATTGGTTGATTGGAAAAATAAAAACTTGTTACATTAAAATATTACTTTGCTTAATCTGTATTGCCTGTATTTCTTGCTAGTCGGGTAACTGTGGAGGAACAGTGGCTTTTTGTTAATTTTATATATTTTTGCATTTTTTTTATTCATTTATTTTCTTCTATACTCTTATGGAACAAGAGGTTGCATTGTGTTTTATTAAGGTCAGGAGGATGGGCTAACCAGTCAGATATGAGCTATAGGATTGGAGGAGCAAAACATTACACTTAAGGTCAGTTCAGTCTAACTTCTCCTGTAAAGGTGTATCTAACTCTCTCAGAAAAGCCACCTGTGTAGAATCTACATCCTATTGAATCAATATAAATATTGAATCTATAATCAAGGATATAAATCTCTGCATTGCCCTGCAAAATTAGGGATGAATTTTCTCATCATTGTCATATTTACAGAGTTCTAGAGAATCTTATTATCCACACTGGAATTAAATCATAAATATATTAAAAACAGAATATTCTATCCCAGTTTAAACCATTGTTAAAGTGTACAATACAAATTTTGGTATATAAAGAATATAATTAAAGTGGCTGGGAGGTGCTACTGAGCATATTATTCATGTATTACTACAAGGAGAAAAAATAGGTATCTATTTATGTACACAATGATAAATAAATGATTAAAATATAATTTTTATTTGGAATACTTAAATACTATATTTATTTCTGCTAGAAGTGACAACATTTAAAAACAAATGAAGCAGATAAAAAATTTAAAGTAGTGCTATCAGATACAAGGGAAAATCTTAAAAAATATGGCAAAGTATTACCTTTATAATAACCATTGTTGTAGTGATACTGAATTTCAATCCCTTAGTATTCATGAAAGCTGCTTTTATTGGAATAATATATGATTATTATGATAAGTGTATAATGCAACAGTATCTGTATCCGTAACAGTATGGAAATAATGTATCAGCTGTCCAATAGACGATTTTCAGCAATATTTATATTATATTGAACACCAATTACATATATCTAAAGTTTAAACAGCTACTCTTATAGACATCTGCAATGAAAGATAATAGTTGATACATTATTTCCTCTTTTAAACAGTGTAACTCAGCCCTTAAATACTGTTGTATTATGCAAAATCATAATAATGATTGTTTTTCTATTAAAAGTAGCTTCTGAGAGACACTAAGGGTTTAAATCCTCAGTATCATTAATTTCATAATCGTAAAAAATGGTTATTATTATATAGGTGATACAGGAACATAGTAGTTTATTCAGATTTTTCCTTTCTATTTGATACCTCTACTTTGCATTTTTAATCTATTTTGCTTGTTTTAAATGTTGTCACTTCTAGCAAAAATAAACATAGTTTTCATAATTTATTTATCCTAGTGTGCACTGGAAGTGGATAACCATTTTTTCCTTCACATAGACTTCATTAAATTACCAGCAGCTACTTTTTCTAGCAATTCACACAACAACACTGGTTGCTTTACATCTGTCTAAATATGACATTGAATTATATTTTTTGCTATACGAAGGAACCTACATGGGTTATTTTTATATAATTTTATTCTGCTTCTCCCTTCTTTAAAATTCTTACTGATTGAGACATTACACATCACTCTGATTGCTGCTAACTTAATTATTTCTTATCTGTGGAGGATTTCAAACATGCTGATATAACTAGCATCAATTATTAAATAAGAAGGAATGATCTGTAGATGGGAAAATTATAAATTTTTGTCATGCTGATACTTTATTATTTTCTCAAAATGAGTTAAAATATGTCCTTTTTCCGTATGCGGAAAAAAGGCACAGGCCAATGTCATTTTAGCATTATGGCTATTTCTATGCTACTAAGTCAGATTTATAGTACAGTACATTTTGTTCTTATGTGCCAGAGAAAGGCAATGCTGGGAAGATACTTTTATTACATTGCATTAAATGCCCAGGTGACAAAAATGCAGATAAAATCATTAATATGTTTTATTAGATAACCATTTAGCATATTACAATAACTTACCCTACTGTATGATCAGAAGTCCACAAAGGACACACAAACATCTCTACATTTAAGTATTTAAAGAATTATTGTAAACCTAGACGAGATGTGGTACTTTTACAGAAAAGTTAATATTAATACACACAAACTCAAGGTTTGAGTATAATTTAAAAAAAAACAAACGTAGTTAACTAACTGACGAGGTTGAAAAAAATGTATTAAGTTCAGCCTTTTGGTAAATTCAAGCTGTGTTGATCCAGGAGAAAGAAAAACACCATCCTCAGTGAGACATCTGTTAATTAAAGCACAACAGGGGAAAAGATCCTTCCTCCTCCATTAATGCCAATCAAATTTATTTGTGGGTACAATCATACAATAATGCCATTTATTAATTATAGATACAAATATCTTTATTGTAAGGAATGCATATAATCTATTTTTAAATCCATTTAGTGATTTGACACCAACACCTCCCCGAGTAGGGGATTCCATATTTTGACCACATTCACAGTAAACAAAACCTGTACTATGTGCAAAATTGTTTTTCTCCAGTTTCAGTGGATTTTTTAAAAATATCTCAAATGTAATAAATATATATTTTGCATACTTGTAATCTTAAAAGCTAGACTTCCTTCATAAATCACTAAGCAGCCTGGGCTAATTTGCACTATAACAGAGAGACCATGAGTGTTGATACCAGCTTGATACCAGCATCCATGTATACTAAATTATTTTTAAATAACTATCACAGATCATATATTTCTCCTCGCCAGAGCCTTTTGATGGGTTTAACATGATTTCAACAATGTCCACGTTGTCAGGAAACAGATGCAGACTTATTCTACTGCTCATGGATCTGACCCCTGGTCAGAATATTTTGGATAAAGGTCCAAACCATTGCTATTGATAAATTGGTGAATTACCTCCCCTTTGCACCTCATTGGGCTATCCTGGGTATTCTTCTGACTGGTCAACATGTGACAAAAGGTCGTAAATGTAGACCATTCTGAAGGTATGGTCACAATCAGGGACTGCTCTAAATAATTTATTCAAAGAAAAACTATTTTACATATTGAAGATGGATTGGCTTGAGGCCTCAATTGCTAGGGAATCTAAAGTTAGAGGTTTCTTTGAAATGTGAGAGAATTACATTGACTCGCTTCAGATGGATGTTAAATCACAAATCTACAAATGTTTCTCCCCAATTTCTTGATATGAATTAAGAATTGTTGCTGAAGACCTGCCTATTATATTGTAAAGTGGGAAGTAGTTGGGTCAAAAATTTGTAATATATGTATTTAGGTCACGACAAAAATACTTATTTAGTTGTATGCAAAAATGCCCCTCTGCATCCAGACACTCTGCCCCCTCTGCATCCAGGCACTCTGCCCCCTCTGCATCCAGGCACTCTGCCCCCTCTGCATCCAGGCACTCTGACCCCTCTCACGCTGTCCCCCTCCTCTGCACTCTGTCACGCTGTCCCCCCTCCTCTGCCCTGCTGTCCCCCTCCTCTTCCCTCTCTCACGCTGTCCCCCTCCTCTTCCCTCTCTCACGCTGTCCCCCTCCTCTGCCCTCTCTCACATTGTCCCCGTCCTCTGCCCTCTCTCATGCTGTCCCCCTCCTCTGCTCTCTGTCACACTGTCCCCCTCCTCTGACCCGCTGTCCCCAGCATCCTCCTCTCTCCCGTAGCTGTCACTGATGTCGATATTCAGTGACAGCTGCGGGAGAGAGGTGGATGCTGGGTCCCGGCGCCGTGCGGATTGGTAAGTGTTTGTGTTCTCTCTTTTTTCTATGGCTGGCCCGCGGCACCCCTGTGACAGCGCCGCGGCACCCCTGGGAGCCACGGTGCACACTTTGGGAACCGCCGGTGTATACCATATATATGCTTGTTTGTTTATAGTTACCAAATACGGATATATATACCAAACACATTGTTGCCATTTGGTGTTTATAAAATTCCTTTTCATAGTTTATAATAGATATTGATTGTAGAATGTTATTATATACACAGTCATCTAAATAACATGTGCACCAGTATTTCAATTTGTATTGTTTAGTTTCAGAGTGATAATAAAAATAATTTAATAAAAAAAACAGTCCCAGGGCTGCTGCTCCTAAGGTATCTATAAGTGTGATCATCCTTTTCAGAGCAGAGCTGCTACCTGAAATGGTCAAATACACAACAAAAAAGTTATTTGGCGGAACCAACACTCATGGACTTTCTGGTATATTGCAAACCAGTCAAGCTGTCTTGCACCATAGCTGATTAAGAATTTTGGGAGGTGACTACATTGTCCATAATTACAGCACAATGTAATTAGCCATCTGGATGCACTCAGGCAAATTTAAATAATTAAACACACTTCCGCAGAAAAGTGGGCATGCTTGGTTTAAATCCAAGAGCAGTTGGAGCTCACAAATACTTGATAGCTTTATTTTTACACTGAAATTTAAAGTTGATCTAGGATCCCCATCCCAACTATATATCTGTCCCCACATTTTAAATTTACCCCCCCTCCAATGCAACACGGTTTTGCCCAGGTGCAAAGTTACTCCTTTTATATGCTTTGCTCTCTTTAATGGCTCAGGCCCCTAGTATTTTAGATGACCCCAAATGTTGGCACTCTAGATGGCCCTTTTAGTTTGTCTAATGCTAGCACCAACCCTGCCCATAAACCTGCAATTAGATATAGGTGAATTAACTGAATAAATTCTAAGGGATGTTTCCACAAATATGTAATGGAGAATACATTCATTGTCAGCATATATTTATAAAAGAAGGTCAAATGACAAACTATCAAATTTATTTTTATGAGGTGGTAAATTGTAAGCTGATTTAAGACAATGCATTGGATGTAATATATTTTGATATTTCAAGCGTATTTGATATTTTCCCACATAACAGATTGGTGCATAAGACGAGAAGGACAGAGTTACAGAGGAAATTAGTAAATGACTGTCTTAATGATAGACAATAAAGAGTTGTTATAAATTGAACATATTTAGACTGTGTTACATGTATTAGTTGGGTCCAATAGGGATCAGTAATGGACCAAATGCTTTTTAATATTTTTATTAATGGCCTGTTAGATGACCTAAAAAACATGGTGTTCATATTTGCAGTTGAAACTAAACTATGAAGATGTGTAAGCATGGATATGGGTAATATATTTGCAAAATGACTCGGACAAATTGAAAAGTTGTCCAGAAAAATGGCAGATGAAGTTTAACATACATACAGGTAAGGTTGTGCACCCAAAGCATATTAATAGCTTTGCTATTTATATTTTAAATGGGATATAATTGGGGAAGTCTGAGAAGGAAAAGGTATTTCTAAATACTTGTATTGTTAGTATACTAAGTAACAGGGCAGCGGCTACTAAGGTTAATAAAGATTTGTGATGCATAATAAGGGAGATCAATGAATATAATAAATTTACTTATGTGTCAGTCTGTTGTCTGTACACATGTCAAATATGGTGCCCAAAATTGTCAAATATGACAATTTTGGGCACCTGTCTACAAAAGTACATAGCAGAAATTGAGAGGGTTCAAAAGTGAGAAAATTAATTAAGGGAATGGAGGGGGTATATTATAAGGAAACACAAAACAAATTTAACTTATAATTGATCTAATTAGTATGTTTAAATATATAAAAGGTCATTACAAATATCTCTCTAGTAAGCTTTGTATACCTAGGACTGTGCAGTTGTCAAATGAACATTTACTTCTACTGGATAAAATATATTTTTTTTCCATTAGTACAGAAAAAGGTCTTCACTATAAGAGGATAGTCAGACAATTTAACTATTTTTACATGAATGTATAAATACATTTGGATTTCTTTCTTATAAGATATTATATATTTAGCTATGGAAATTATTAGAATGCATTAATGGGACAATTTAGCCACGTAATTCATCTGATTACTATTTATGTAGGTCAAAAAGGCATTTGTCTCACAAAGAAGACGTTATCACAGCTGCCTTGCTGGGGATATATTTTGTCTTACTCTGGATCCGTATAGTTACTTCATATAATAATAGTTTGAACTTGATTGACTTTTATCAACCTTATTAACTATGCAACTATGTAATATTGATTTCACTTTCATTCGATATACATGAGATCTCCCAATGATTTTAGTGGGAAAAAAATAAAATAGAATTAATATGGCACATCTACTGTGCATATTCACGTCACTAGGAAAGCAATACATGTTTAATGGGATGGTCTATTTTATAATTATGTTTAATTAACATATTTTTTCTTCTTTATAATGATATTTAGGTTTTTACATTTTACTTGCACTTATTATTAAGCATTGGTTGTTTCAGTGATTTCCTAAATGTATGTTTGGACAGAGTAAGGAAGACAATAAGGGTTTACTATTTAGGACAGTATTTTTCAAACCTCATCACAGGAGCCTAAGCAATGCAGATTCACAGGATTGTAAACTGTTTACAGTTATCTTGTAAACGGTTTATAATTTTATCTTCACATTTCAATGGATGCTGCCATATAACAGAAACAAGTGGGACAAAAAGCACATTTTTAGATTAGTCAATTTTTTCTGTTTAAAGTCCTCTTGTTGGTCAGTCCTATGTGAAGCAAACTTGCCAACTTTTCAAACCTCTCATCGGGAAGGAGAGGTCATGTGAAAGCGGGTCACCATATCCCTGCCCCCTGCTAGGAAATTTCAAAATTCACAGCATTTAAAAGCAGGGGGCGGAGTTTTATTTTGCAAAATTGCGCCATTAAGACCTGCCTTTATGCCTACAATGCCGCCAGGTCCGAGGTATAGTCAATGTCGTCAATCACACTGACTACATTGTAAACCTGTCTACATGTTGTAAGTGTCGGCATTTAGCCTGCCGACATTTTTATTTTCACAGGTTAAGTGCCAGCATTCTCTCAATTGGAATTTTAACTGCCACCAGACCAGGCACAGGATTTAAACTAGTTCTCTGGGAGGTGCAGGAGTTTCGGCTGACACCAATGCACTTATCAGTGCACTGGAAGCTGAGTTGGACGTTCCTGTGACTTACAGTAAACTGCCAATGTTAAACCGCCCATTTTTTTTTTAATATGTTCTGCATGCACAGAACGAATTTGCGGAGGATACACTCAAAAAGCTAGTTACATGTCTTAATGACTCAGGTCCATGAAGTCCAGCTCAAGTTATCCTACACTTTTATGACAGGACTGATCAAAAATAGCCCTTCTGCTCCACAGGAGGTTTCTGTCCCCCCTGAGCTTACCTTAGTACACCCGTGTTACGGTTTGACAGGTGTAACGCGCCAGTTAAACTCTCCATCTGCCACTGTCCTCAGATCTTCTGTGCAACATTTTTTGCCTTGTTTTCTAACACACATGTTATATTAAATGTCTCCCAATATATACTTTTTAGACACTAGCAGGGTAATTGCAAACAGCGCAATAATTTTTGCATAAATGTGCAAATATAACTACCATGTGCATAAATAGGTGCATGTCCCCTTTTCCCCTCTTCACTCTGCCATGCTGCCTTTGCTCTCCCTTCATTCTGCCATGCTGCCTTTGCCCCTCTTCACACTGTGCCATGCTGCCTTTGCCCCTCTTCACACTGTCTCATGCTGCCTTTGCCCCTCTTCACACTGTGCCATGCTGACTTTGCTTCTCCTTCACTCTGCCATGCTGCATTTGATCCCCCTTCACTCTGCCATGATAGCTTTGCTTCCCCTTTCATACTCTGGCATGCTGACTTTGCTCCCCCTTCAATCTGCCACACAGTAACTCCAAGCTTTGGGCATCTCAAAGGTATGTGTTTTACTGCCATATCACTTGCACCAGCTATAGGTTGAGTATAAATGCTGATTACTAGTGATGGCGGTTGTGTGTGCATGCTAGAACCTGTGTTTGCAATCAGGAGAAATTATAAAAATGTATTTTATGTATAGTAGACATTAATAACAACATAATAAATGTATTTTATATGACTAAATTATTAACAGGTGACATTAATTAGGGACTTTATATTCCACATAAGTATTAGATGTATCCTACAGTGTCTTGTCTGTTAGAGCAGAGCGGACCAAGACCCATATTCAACAAGATCTGCTCCTTGTTGAATATGTACGTGTGTGTGCCCGATTCACGTGTGTTTTAAAAGCAAGGCAATTTATATTTGATTGTGTGCCTTAATGAATCCAGCCTTAAATGTAAAAAAATAATTATTCAGATGAAAAAGAGGTTTGTTCAAGTACTCCCACTTCTAACAAATATACATAATTTAAACCTAAATTCAATCCAATGTATTTAAATGAGATTACACCAATTATTTTAAAATCACCATAGATGATTTAGAAAACTTTTTAATTAAAGAATAAGTAAATATCAAGAGTATTAAGTCAAATATGCATATTAAAAAATAATGTGTTAGAAGAGCTTGAAAAGGATAACTTAGTTGTAATAAAGCTTAGACACATTGGATATAATAAAATACCTGGGGAAATGAAAAGGTAGGTTGAAAATAGCATCATATAATTTAAATTAAGAAGAAACCATATGTCAGCAATGAAAAATAATCCAACTAATTTATATTGGTGATATCAGAAGGTAAGTTTAGTTTGATTATTTAAAAATCCAGCTCTCCCAAACTCTTGCTCTTTACATCCTTGGAGAATCACCTGGGAGATTGAATATGTAGATTTACACTTTAAATCTATGTTTAAGGACTTCCATAGTTCTTGAATGGAACAGGGCATATGTTAATTTTTTTTCGCTTTTAAATTAATAAACTTAAGTAAAATATCTATATGAATATACTTATATGTATTGTATTTTGGGAACCTTATACCCTTTATTACCTCTGGTGTGGAGTAGGCCACTTGGCACTGTGATATATTTGGAATTGTAAATTTACACGACTGACATTTTATATAATGTATATGATTGGTGATAAAATAGGGACCAAAACATACTATAATCCCACTAACTGTAATAGCTACACTTTAGCAAAAAGTTGCCATTATAAAGTTGGCTTGACAACATCCCTAGAGGACAGTTGGAAAGATATAAAAGGAACTCATCAAACAGGCAATGGCTTTGTGTATGAAGGTAAAAGAAATGCAGATTTTGGGACATTAATTCAAATAAATATTTTTCTGAAACGTTTACCTTCTAAAATGTTATTTTTACTTTGTGTTAAGTGAAAAATAAGCTTGGTAATAAGTGCATTTTAGTATGCAGAAGATACATAGATAAAAGTATGTCTATCTCCATTTGCACCAAAAATTGCAGTGGTGTGCCCCTGCACTAACTCCACTCCACTGCATTACACTACAAGTGTAGTCTAGTGTAGTGGAGTTAGTGCAGAGGGGAGTTTTACTGAAATGTGGTTTCCAAATTTCTGTTTTCTGAATAATACTCGGCATAATTTATGGCTTCAATTAATCATTAGAGTAAGGGACACCAGGACTATTTTTATTACATGTGGCACTTTCATTACAATGCTTAAAGTGCACTTGGAAATTTGTTTATTACTATTTATACTTATAGCGACATCATATTATGCAGTACTTTCCAGAGACTATTGGAGCCCACAGTACACCCAAAGACCACCAGCTCTGACCTGGTGAAAAACTGAAGTACTTTTGTGAAGTGGGAATGGCTATTTGTCCCTGTGAACAGCTATGAATGCCTCTAAAAATTCACCCTCTCCATTCCTTTATCACTCCTTTATCTGCAATACTCCATAAAGCGAGGCACAACAGTGCACCTTTCTGTAGTTTGCTATAAAAAAACTGCCATCTTGCTCCACAAACCCATGAACCTTGGAGGGATATCTATGGCACACTAAAGGCAATCAAGGCATTACTTCCACAGTGTCTGATATGCAAATAGCTTACCATGTTGTGCAATAGATTGCTCTGATAAGCAGGCACTGCATCCACACCTATTGCACCTAATTCCTTTATAGTACATATTGTTATTATTGCAGCAAAGGGATACATAATAAGGACTGCTATAATCAGAGCTTGGATATTTGGGATGCATTCTCTTTAAACACCTAATTATGCTTTCTTATAACCCTATTTGTTTGTTATTATTATATTGTTTGTTATTATTATTAATTCATTTGTTATAATAATAATAATTATTATTATTATTATTATTATTAATAAGTAAAATGCAAGTATACTAGCATGACATTAATACCTTTTCTATTCTTTTTTTCTTTTTTCAAAGCATAGATAATCATTATTCAAATATTTAATCCTGACCAAACCCTATTAATCTGCTAGATAATTCATTTTATTATGAATGCTCCTTTTTTTTTTTTTTTACAAAATACCACAGACATTAACAAGTACAAAACTGGCCTTGTTACCACTCTTAGTGTGTTTACACTTTAAAGGTGCCTGAATGTTCAGGGATACCATGGTCTGACAAAGATAAATACAGCAAAGTAAATTTATCAGCAAGGACAAAGGGAGGACACTTCTCTGCTGGCTAAGTGTCTGATGCTCCCTTAGGTGTCTGAAATCTACATTTAATGATGTACAGATATTTGATTCTTTGAAGTCTCTGATTTAGGGAGTAAAAAGCAAAGAAAACCTTTTTCCTGACCCCACATTTGTTGTTAAAGGAAGCAAGGAAGATGAAACACTTTCTTAAGATTCTTGGGTAAATTATTGTAGTTTCAAGTTGTTATTCTTTCTTGCATTTTATAATTTACATTCAAAGTGGTTCTTCACTAGTTCTGATTAGAATAATAATTAGTGTGATATTGTGGAAGGCTGTTGACACAGCCTTGAATTAGACAGCTCTTATCTTGTGCCTGACTTTTATGATTATGCTGCCCATGCTGTCAATGTCTTATTATTTTCACACTCTATCTTTCCAGCTGTAGCTGTACAAAAGGTTTGGTAAGTTTCCAAACAGTGGAGATGATATTTTTTTCAAGCATAAACAAATTAAAGCTACATGAGGTAGCTTTAATATCTCCTATTAATGTAGCAACTTAAGTGTCATAGATTACTATGAATGATAAATTATGTATTGCTTTTATTTTTAGAATATGCAAAAGAAAGTAATAATGTACATGTTTGGAATTGTGCTTAAACAGTTTAACGTTGCTTTTTAAATGAAGTGGCAAAAGGAAACATATTTAAATATATATTCCAGAAACTGGTAGGCATATAATTATCCAAGTCTACCATAAAGAGAAGACTTCACTAAAGCAAATACAGAGGGTTTATTACAAGTTGCAAACCAGTCATAAGCCTCAAGAATAGAAAGAGCAGATTAGACTTTGCCAAAAAACATCCAAAAGTTCTGGAACAGCCTTCTTTGGACAGATGAAACTAAGATCAACCTGTACCAGAATAATGGGAAGAAAAAAGTATGGAGAAGACTTGGAATGGGCTGACGCATACCTCATCATCTGTAAAACATGGTGGCGGCAGTGTCATGTCATAGGTATGCATGGCTTCCAATGGAACAGGGTCACAAGTGTTTATTGATAACTAGACAGAAGACAGAAATAGCCAAATTAATTCTGTATAGGGATATTCTGTCTGCTCAGAATTAGCCAAATTTAGCAAAGTTGATTGGACAACGTTTCACAGTACAGATGGACAATGGCCGAAAACATACTGCATAAGCAACCCATAAGTTTTTTTAAGGCAAAGAAATGGAATATTCTGTAATGTCAAGCACCTGATTTCATCCCGATCAAGCATGCATTTTACTTGCTGAAGACAAGCTAAATGCATATAGATCCACAAACAATCAAAGTCTGTACCTCAGTTGCATCTCCATTGTTTCATCTGAAATCCATTGTGGTGATGTAGTACATAACAAAAATTATTGAAATTGTGTCCAAATATTTGCGGACCTAGCTGTATATATTTAACTGTAATTACCAACTGTCCAGAGCCAGGAACCAGGGCTGTACCTTTTATTACCAATTGTCTGGAAGCAGGAACTGGCACAGTGCCTGTAATTACTGACTGACAGAAACTATTGCTTTGCCTGTGGTTATAATATGCCTGAAGCCAGGAACAAGTACAGTGCCTGTAATTACCAATTACCTATACCTAGAGCCATGAACTTGTGCTGTACTTGTTATAACCAACTGCCTGAAGCCAGGAGCAGATCCAGAGAGGCGAATACCCCCCTATCCCCTAGAGACCCGCTGTGATTGAGGGGAAGGGGGGTTGTTCCATCATATATTGTATGCTTCATTCATTTTTTTACCTGCTGCAGAGACTTATTAGTGGCAGGTTGGCCTGTACCAGCCAACATGAAAATTTTACACTTGCTGCCAGATATTGACCTGCCCCAAACTCTCCAATTGGCTCAGTCCAGCTCACTGTCATATAGAGCCGAGCAGCCAAACCAAGGCCTGGGCGTTGTTCTGCAGTCTATCCCCCCACCCCATGCACACACACCAACTCCTATGCTGACTTCCATCTATATTCGGCAATACACATGCTGCCACTTGTTTACCCAAATTGTGTTAAGTATTAAGAATTTTTTTTTATTATTATTTCATGCTTTTCCAATGCTTTAGCAAAACCCTTATAGGAACACAGCTGAAGGGAGGAGAAATGAATAGCAGAGGGTGCCATTGACAGGTTGGACAATTTAATTTATTTAGGAAATTAAAATGTTATATAATTTTCAATTGGCGTTTTCTATATTTATCAGATTTTGGAAATGGTATATCTGTGGGTGAGGTATGGAGGAAATGGGTATAAGGTATCAGGAAATGGTGGTGGGTAAAGAGTGTTTCAGTGGTTGAGATATAGTGTTAGGGAGGGTGTGAAAATACCGGGTTTTCTGGCCCAATTCTACCCACTTCACTCTGGCTGGCCTCCCACGGGTGCCTTCCTAAGCCAGGGAAGCCTATTCAGTACCTTCTAAGGTTCTTATTATTCACTCAGGCAAATGCAGTGAGAAAATAAAGAATTACATTTATTGTAATACAAACAATCCCTAGATTATCATGTACAAACAGTAAATAAATGCCAGATAGGTTTACCACATCATCCGTCCCTTACCCCAGTAGCTTAAAGAGCTACAGTCACCTGGATGTCCTGACTTAAAGACCCATGGAGTTTTTCTCTTAGCTGCAGCTGTAGTCCAAAAAAACCAGCTACACTGCACCTTCCATAAATCCAATCCCAGAATGAATATCTCCTCCCCCATTGGAGTGGCTCCTTATATCTAAGATCTAGTTTCCACAGAGCTTTTCCTTCTCTGGGCACACCCCTGGGCCTTTCCTTGTTAAACAATGGTGAGTGCTGGACTAGGGGGGTTGGAGAGGGGAGTGGAGATAAGCTGTACTTCCACAGAAACTCCCTTGCTAGATGGCATGTCTGGACTAGTCTTGTGAAAACAATGGACACTAATTAGTTTTCCCTCTAACCAGTATCGTGCAACCTGATCCCTACCAATAGCCCCCCTGGCTTCACTTTAAGGATAGGGAATAACAACCTCACTGCCACATCAACAATATACAATAAACTGTTAGGAACCCCTCAAGCCGGTACAGCAAAACCCGGAGTCTGCTCTGGAAGTATGGTGTTCACTGGAGCCCCTAGTGGTGGGGACAAACTTGGCCACAGACTAACAGAGGGTTGTGAAATGTGTACCGGCTGGGAAGACTCAGGAAAGCGGAGAGAAGTGCAGGCAAGGGTCGAGGGCCGGCAGCAGACAGCAAATCCAATAAACAAGCTGAGGTCAGAGGTCACAGGCACGGTAGCATCATCCACAGGTGGACCAATCAGAGCCTAGCTCTGAAATTACTCCCAGGATCCAGCTAACTAATAATTAAAGCTTAATAGCCTCCAGCCTATTAAGTCCCTTTGCGCACGTGCCCGGCTGTCCCCTGTTGCCGGGACGCTGCGCTACACTGCAGGGCGTCCGACCATTGCCTTGGCAACGGTTGGGAGCTGAGCGGAAGTGAAGCCAGGGAGCACAGGAAGCAAGCCGCGGCGGCTGTGAGTACCGCTTCGGCTCGTGACATAAACAATATACATATTTACAATGAGCTACAATGTCCCCTTATCCACACATAATTAGACAATGCAGTTGTACTCTTGTGAGCTGGGGAACAAAAGCAAGGGCTATAAAAAGTATTTGCTATAATCCATATTATGTGAGAAGCGAGGGACAGGCTGGTTAGGGTGATATTAATACCTTGTTTCACCACAGAGGGGCATTAAGTTATGGGTATTTTAGTGAGTGAGGGATGGTGTCAGGCAAAGATTGATTAAGCTGGGGGGCTTGGGCAGGTGTCTTGGGCCCCATCTCAGGGTGCCCCAAACACCCATTACTCTCAAGTTGCCAGTGGGGAACAGTGTTGTACCTGCTGGCTGTCCCATGCTCCAAGACCAGCCACCTTCCATCAGGTAACCATGGATCTTATCATTTGTTCCTCCCTCCCCTATGTGTGATCTCCTCCTATCCCTGTAAGAGACAGATGTCACATGGGATGCACACCACATGACAGATGCGTCCCATGTGTGCAAAGCTGCAATAGTGGTGCCTACACACTGCGGCTGGAACAAGGTAAGGGAAAGGGGTGTGAGGGAAGAGATGGGGGGGATCTTAATATAATGTGGGTGGGAGGTAGGCTATTAATTTAATGGTGGAATATGGGAGGGGCTAAGTTTTTTAATGGGTGCTATTTTATATGTGAGGTCATAATGGGGTTGTATAAATCATTAGTGGCTTATTATTTTGAGATGGGATGATGGAATCTTTCATTTAATTTGGGGAGGAGGGCTATTTATTAAATGTGAATATGAATTATTTAATGTTGGGGATGGTTGTGGGAAATAAGTATATTTATTAAACAATAATCCTATTAATTTATTGCTAGTGCTTTTAGAGAGGAGATAAATTGGTTTATTTATTAAATGGGTATAAATTTAATTTAATATTGGGCTTGTTGGGGGCAGGGATGGCTATATTAAGTGTGGGTTTAATTGATTTAATGTCTGGGCTGGAGCTTTCTGTCTGGGCTGGAGCTTTTCTATTACATCAGTGGTATCTACAGTGGCCTTGTCACCAATAATTCTTGCTTCTGACAAAACAATAATCATGTGTTTGCATTGGTTCATGTGACAGTAGAATGAAATACATAAAGTCCTTCAAACAGGTACATTACACGACTACATGGGCTACTCACTTTTTTTAATGTTTCTACGGATTCGCTCCAGTCTCCTTGCCTCTTTATTTTTAAGGTGCGACCACCTCTTATGGACTTGGAATTTATTTATTTTCTTTCCAAGTTTTTCCTTCAGTAATCGCAGTAGTTTTTGCATTATCAATTCCTTTCTATTATTAACTTTTCTGTACTTTCGCTTTTGACAGTCGTAGTTGTACTGGTCCAGTACTTTTACCATCATCTCCATCTCTCTTGGCTCATTGACTTTGCTCTTTTAACTGCAGTATATTCTTCTTGAGAATCTCCATCCCCCACCTTAACTTTTACAACATTTGTTGGGCCTTCCAGCACCTGCGTCTCCGCCTCCATTGCCTCAACCCCCACTAACACCTTCTCTTCATTCGCCATCTTCTCACGTTCCTCGGCGCCAGACAGGCTCCTCTATATTTTTATACACTCAGACATGGGTGTTCTTTTATGCTGAGTACCAATCAGCGGTGATGCCTGCAGAGAATGGAGCATTATGGGTGATGCGTATTCGTGTATAATAACCTCGTGTATGGATTATTTTTCTATAACTGTAACCCGTTCATGACCGTTACATACAAAGGGATTTTACGATTCTTCTGACCTGATCATTCGTTCACATATACGGTAAGTTCTTTCTGATTGGTGCATACATGTGTACTTGCATTGGTTTATTGTACAGCACAGATTATACATATTTTATTATACCCAAACAGAACACAATGGCTTATAAAAGAAATGCTGACCTAATGAAGGATTTTATTGAGACCTACAGGGCTCACCCATGTTTGTGGAAAGCCAAATCCAAAGAGTATTCTAACAGAATGATGCGAAACATGGCGATGCAAGAACTTGTAAAAGCATGTCTGCCATATCACCCTGGAGCAACTGTTGAATGGGCAAAAAGCAAGATCCAGAACCTTAGGAATGTGCATAAAAAAGAATTAAATAAAGTCGAAGCAACCAAAAAATCTGGAGCCGCAGCTGAAGACGTGTATGTGCCAAAGCTATGGTACTTTGATCTGTTTCACTTTGTGAGGGACCAAGAAACACCACGTACGTCCACTAGCAGCATGCCCACAGACAGCAGTTCATCCATAGAGGTAGAGCAAGCATCTGATATAGCTGCAAGCGGCACAGTAAGTACAGTACATTATGATGTTGCTATTTAACAGATTTATTATTGATGTTCAAAGAATCAACAACACAATAACAATACGTAACATGTATAATAACAGTTGTCATAAGCAATCATTCTGCAATGGCACGACACCATCACCACTGAAATACATAAGGTACGCTTCCCGATTTAATTTTGCCAATGTACTACTATTTTTAGAGTGTCCACACTGTAATGGTGTCAAGCCCACTACCTCCATGTCCTCGGCATTACTTTCCACATTGGCCTGAGTGGTACGTCCACTGTTGCTTTTACATTGCAGAAAGTTATGCAGAACACAACAGGCCATCACTACTTTGTCGACTTTGTCCAATCGCAGGTTTATTGCAGAATGAAAAACTCGGAACCTGTTACTTAGAATCCCAAAGGCATTGTCAACTACACGCCGAGCACGTGACAGTCTGTAATTAAATATACGCCTTTCAATCCTTAGATTTCTTTGTGGGTATGGTTTTAAAACATTGTTGTGCAATGCAAAGGCGTCATCTGCAACAAACACAAAGTTTAGTCCATATTTTGTGCTACTCTGCGACGGAAGGTTTAGGGCATTGTTTTGAAGTTTGTTATGGAAGTTAGTATCCTCCAATGCACCTCCATCTAAGACTCTTCCATTTTTTCCAATGTCCACAAATAGGAATTCATAGTTCACATCCACTATGGCCATTAAAATAACGCTAAAAAAACCCTTTGTAATTGTAGTAGAAAGATCCAGGGGTAAATGTATGAATCTCCGGATTATTCATTTTTCGGCGTGTTCAGCCTCTTTAGCGCTTAAATTTAAAGCGGCGCTGCATTATAAAGGGAAGTTTCCCTTTACAATGCAGCGCCGCTTTAAATTTAAGCGCTGAAGAGGCTGAACACGCCGGAGATGAAGAATCCGGAGATTCATATATTTACCCCCTAGTGTTTGATGGTGGCATTATTCGGACATGTTTGCCATCAATGGCACCACCGCAATTTGGGAAATTCCATAGTCTCTCTAAGTCCGCTATCACTTTCCAGTCTTCCTCTGTTGATGGAAACTGAAACATAAAGATGTGTAAATAGTTAACATTTGAACATGTATGCAATTGCATTCTCTAATTCGTTTGCTCTTTTTCAGCCTGCACTACTGCCTGATGGGCTCTTGCTGGATGTTGAAGGCCAGGATGCTACAACAATCAATAGCACTGCACGTGCAAGCCAGCTAACTGCTGACAGCCAGGACGTGACCCAAGCTGGTACACTAGCAAAAAACAATCAGAAGCGAAAGAGACGCAGAATAAATGAAATACAAGAAACTGATGCACTAGCAGAAAAGATGCTTAATTGTGCTAACACGTTGATAACAAAAACAAAGGAACAGGACACATTTGATTTGCTGGGAGCAACAATAGCTAGCAAAATGAGAAATAGCAGCAAGCGCATACAAGCTGAAACGGCTGCTGTGCGACCTCATGTGTAGGGCAACAGCTGAAGATTTGTGGCCGGACACAGTTATTTCCCCATCTAACCACAGACACAAACAATCATACACATTTCACACAGCACAGTTGCAGCATGGTAACATGGGTGGACAAAGCGTAGTGTCTCAACCTTGTATGACATCCACACCAACAGCATCAGGAAGGATGCCACATTACGCAGGGGACATATCTGGAATGGACACAAGCGAAATTTTACACTACCAACAATTATAAACTGTTGCTCTGGTCCAAATAATTTATGCATTGCATGTTACAAGTTAAATGTATTTTTACAATGTTATATATGGTAATCTGTATGTTAATAAACCGCTATTTTTACAATAAATACTATTGCTTTTCACCAACCTTCATATACTGCTCACTGAGAACTTCGATGATAGCAACACAGGTGTCAGGTATTATCATACCAAGAGCTTGAGGTGAAATAGCCGTGCTGTATTTAAGATCTAAAAGTGTGCTGCCTGTTGCCAAAAATCTTAGTGTTGCCACTAGTCTTTGATCTGGCAGTATGGGTCTCCTTAATTGGGTGTTCTCCCTCTGGATGAGAGGGGTTACTAGTTGGAGCAGTTCCTAAAAGTTGAATCATTCATAAGAAGAAAATTCTTAGTCATCTGGGTTGTTGTCCCGTATCTCCTGTAGCAGGGGCATATGAGAGAACGTGTCTCTCCTCTTGAACCAATCTTTGCTCCAACAAGATCTATTCTTTCTCCTTTTTTCTCTTTGGTTCCATACCAGCAGTCTTCTTGCCACAGCAAGCAGGAAAAGTGCAGTTGCTTGTTCTTGTACTACTGTAGCCATTGTAGGTTTACAAATAGGAATGAATGAAGAGACAGTGTAGCCTTCTGTTTTTATGCTGTTTTGGGAGTTAACTATAGCGAAAGCTCTGCCCCTTTATGCTAATGTCTTTGGTATCTCGTTACATTTCCCGCAAATGTCGCTGCAGTGTGTACGAAATGAAAATCAATGCTCACGACAACATGGCTGTAAAAAGTTGCTAAAGGGATGTCCGCTCTTCCCTTTATCGTCCTAAACAAGGCTAGTGTGTATGCAGTCTATGGACCGAGTGATCGGACCATCGATTGCATGTAAAATCGCTCAGCATAAAAAGTTGGTCGAAATTTTGTAGTGTGTACCCAGCTTAACTTTCATGCACTTGCCTTTTCCTCCAAATAGGGCCCCAACATTCCAGACATGCAGCAATTGAGCTAAAAACAACAGAAGCTGCAGTTAGTGATAATGGCAAGAACAGGTGGGAGAGAGCAGGACAGTTTACCAACTATCCTGAATCTGGTGGGACAGTCCAATTTGAGTGGATATCCTGCATAGTCAGGATTTGGCCCTACTGCAAGCTCATTTGGGAGGAATGTCCCACTTCACACTGTACTGCTTTTGAAGGGAGAGATGCTTACATCTAACATTAGTACACACAGTATTGGCCGTGTATTTTTTTCCCCGGGACCCTCAGAGCCTTAATCCAGGTATGGTGTCAGGGAGTGGCAGTGAGTGGTATTTTAGTAGGTGAGTGGGTGGGGTATTTGGTGAAAGGTAAGTATGGTAGGTAAGGTAGTTTAGTACAGGTAGCAATACTGGCTGTCTGTCGCCCTGGGCACCAAAATATCTAGTTACAGGTCTGTGTTGAAGGCTTAGCATGACCAATGCTGAGTGGAATGGCGAGCTAGATTTCATCTCTATAGGCAATGAGGGGTAGCACACATATGTCTAAAGAAATTTCAAAATGAAAATTGTCCATATTGATTTTGTTTTAGACCTGGGGCAGTTTCTGTCTAATTTGGTCTAAATTGACCAAATTAGTGATCAAATTCCCGTAAATGTGGGTGGGTGGTCCAGGGGCGGATCTAGATTTTTTATATAGAGGGGGCGATTTAGTAGTGCGCTTTCTGCAGCTAATCACTATGCTCAGGTCCATATCGGTCGACACAGGAGGATTGTCACAAACGATTATCTGTCTGCATCTCAGGTGTCATGGAACTGTGCATAGTGTGCGGTTGCAGGCAGCACACCCTTGCTAGGGGAGGTGAATGCCCCAATCGCACTCTCTGGATCCACCATTGAGGTAATCACTGACTGTCCAGCAAAATGGAGGTGTGACATGATCCCAGACAATGTATGGGGCTATAGAGCATGCATACAGATAGTGGGACATGACCCATCAGCCCTCTCACATGTCAGTTCCTTTAGTGGGGATGCTTTTATTGTTATTTACCACTGAATGAAGAAACTTGGCAGTATGAGGCTTTCACAGTTCATAACTATAGGATTGATTATTTTTAATTTTTAAGGCAAGTATATTGCACATTGTTTTTGTTACTTCAATTCATTACATCAGTTTTGATCTCTGAATGTAATAATATAAAGCAGATGACATGTGATGCATTAGTGAGATGAGGTACACTGCCTGACTGACAAAATTTATTTCAAACCCAAAGGCTAAACGTCTAATGTGAAGGGAGATAAAAAGTTAATGGAATTAGGAGAAGAAATGGATGGAGAGGAGGCAAGACTATAAACGGCAGGAGTCTGGATTAGTTGCTAAGCAAAACCCCCACCCCTCACTCGCCCGCCATGAAAAGTCTAGATCCACCACCGACTGGAGCTTGAAATTCACACAGTGCATGTACTTTCCAAGCGACCAGAGCAAGAAACTAGCACTATACCTGCAATTATTGACTACCTGGAGCCAGAAATTAGCGCTGTACTTGTAATTACTAACTTCCCAGACAGGGCCTGATTAAGGGTTCTGGCCACCCTAAGCTAATACACATGTAGTGTCCCCCCCATGTTTAAGTTATTATTTAGCAATAAACAAAATATTGTATTGCACATGCACTATAACAAATTAATACACATAGGCAACTATATGTTGATGTTCAGTATAGCATATAAGGCACATATCTGAAAATCAGCAATGAGTATCCAGGCATATAGAAATATTCCTGAATATGAATCTTAAGGACCTTTTTCAGAATTCAAATTTAGACTGTGCCAATCACTCTTACTTGTTCTTGCAGCTTTGAATACTTGCTATTCTTTCTTGCTTTTTCTTACAGCATTTTTGCTGTTTGACTGGCTTTTGGAAAGTTGGAGTTCTGTTTTGAAAATCTACAAAATTGTACTAAAACGTAAAATGCTAACAAACCCTGAATGATTAGGCCCTTTAGTTAAAACACAATACTCCATTATGGACATATTAAACTACCACATAGCACAAGCATATCTAGAAAATGAAATATATGAAAAAATGTTGTCAAAGAGCTATAATCAAATATAAACATCTGCCAGCCCCATCTGAATGGTATTTAGTATTCTAGTGAATGCAGAGACGGCAGAGAGCATCCTTGTAGTAACCACATCATACAGAGAACTTACTTGTGACCCTCACACCATACAGACATCATGGTCCCTCCAGCCATTTTATGCCCCACTCTACTTCAGTCAGTTCATGTTGGTTTGTGACTGACAATGGTTTTGATCCTATACATGCTGAAGGCAATTAGATCCAGAATTACTTAATTGACCAGCAGAAGGACTGATCATGTGGAAATGCAAAAGATTTCCTTACATTGACATAACCAACATGTCACTTGAAAGCTGCTCCAATATTTTTAAATGCCCTCTCAACCATATTATCGCCCCCACAACCATTTCATTGCCCCCTCCCCCCCACAGCTAATTCTTTGCTTCCCCATTAAGAGGTTTTGTCACCCCCTCAGACAATTGCTCACATTCTAAATGGGTGAGGTAGAACTTACAATAAGTTACATATGCTGAAGTTTGCAATAATGTTCAAAAATGTTCAGATTTTGATGTAGGCAGTGGCGGAACTACCATTGGTGCAGCAGGTGCCGTGCACCGGGGCCCATTGTGAGAATGGCGCCTGCTGTATGGCAGATGAAGAGAGCTGGGGCCTCCAGTTCCCTCGTCCCTGACTTAATGCACAGGGGCCTACAATCCGCTAATTCCGCCTCTGGTTGTAGGGGTAGATGAACAGAGTTAAAAAAGAAAGCTTTATGCTCTGAGTTGGCTATTATATAGAATATTAGGTGGCAGAATAGAGGAATCAGACTACAGAGATATAAAAGAAGAATAAGGTGTAGCTGATCAGATGAGAATTTAGGAAAAAAGAGCCGTGTTTAAAAATCACCCCTCAGTGTAGCAAAAGAAAAATAATATTAGTAAATTTATTCATCCCTTTATAGATATAAAAACACACACACACATATAGCATAAATGCATTAAAAGTTCAAATCATCAGGCTGGAGGCAAATCAAATAAGGAGGCAATATTGGGCTTAGCAATTATCTGTATGAAATCCTGGATAAAACATACCACATATGCAGAATTGAATTACCAGAAACTATAGCAGAGATGTAGCGTAATGCTCACCGCCCCTATGGCCTTTTAAATTTGATATAGCCAATATCAGTTTCTTTCTCAGTCCCGCAATAAGGATTGTAACACTCCATAAAGATATGGTAAAATTAACAATAGTGCACTGTGATTAGCCGCAGATCTAGAGTTGAATTAGCAGGAACTACAGCAGAGATGTAATGAAACACTTACAACCCACTTTGTAATTGATATAGCAGTTTTCTGCTCAGTTCGACAAAAAGTATAATAATATGCCACAGAGAAAAAATAAACGATAGTTCACTGTAATTCACCAACAGAGCTAAGTGACTATAATAGTGCACTGACACAAGCATACGCACTTGTTCCAATTCCAGTCAACAGTTCAAAACTTGCCTTCATTATCATCATCATCAAAATTGAATTGTATAGCGCCAACAGATTCCGTAGAGCTTTACAATTGGGAACAAACAGTAATAAAACAATACTGGGTAATACATACATACATACAGAGAGGTAAGAGGGTGCTGCTCGCAAGCTTACAGTCTATGGGACAATCTTTTGATACAAAAGGGTAAGTGATACATCTTATTCAATATTTTCCCAGGTAGAATGGAAAGGTTACAAAGTATTTAGTGGGCTGTATGCTCAGTCCCACAACTATGTTGGTGAGAGGGTTGTTGTCTTGTGTTAGCTGTGTAGAGGGTGGTAATAGGGTAACCTAAGGAGATTAAGAGGGTGGTAGAGAAATATTATAAACTTGTCTGAAGAGGTGGGTTTCAGGGTCCCTTGAAGGCTTGAAGTCTAGAGGAAAGTCTTGTGGTGTGAGGGAGTGAATTTCATAAAGTGGGTGCAGCCCGATAAAAGTCCTGTAACCGAGAATGTGAGGAAGGAATGAGAGTGGAAGAGAGACGCAGATATTGTGCAGAACTGAGGTGTCTATTTGGGAGCTGTTTTGAGACAAGTGAGGAGATGTATGTTGGTGCAATTTTGTTGATGGCCTTGTATCTTAATAAAATAATTTTATATTGGATTCTTTGAGAAACAGGCAACCAATGTAGAGACTGACAGAGAGACTCAGCAGATGAAAAAACTATTTGCAAAGAAAATCAATCTAGCTGCTGCGTGCAAAATAGATTGTAGGGGCTCAAATCTGATTTTGGGAAGACCAGTAAGGATGGAATTACAATAGTCGATGCGGGAGATGATGAGTGCATGAATTAAATTTTTTGCAGTGTCTTATGTGAGAGATGTATGTATTCTGGAAATGTGTTTTAGATGTATGCAGCATGAAGTAAATATAGAGTTGATGTGGGGAACAAAACATATTTGCGAGTCAAGGATTATACCTAGCCAGCGAGCTTGCGGGGTGGGATTTATGGTCATGTTGTCCACAGAAATCGAAATGTCAGACAGGAAGCTTCTATTGTTGGGTGGGAATATTCTCAATTCTTTTTTTGAAAGATTAAGTTTGAGTTGGCGAGAGGACATCCACGATGAAATCTCAGAAAGACAATCAGAAACGTGAGACAACACAGATGGTGAGAGATCAGGAGAGGATAGATAAGATTTGTGTATCATACACATAGAGATGATTCTAAAAATCCAAAGGAGATTATTAGTTTTCCTAGAGAAGTGGTGCAGATAGAGAATAGCAGAGGACCTAGCACTGAGCCTTGTGGTACTCCAACTGATAAAGGAAGCGGAGCAGAGGTCGATCCAGAAAAATTAACACTGAAAGAGCAATTGGGTAGGGAGGTCCAGGAGAATTACAAGATAGCAATCACCTATAGTTTTAGCTTTGATCAGATCATTGATAACCTTGGTCATCACAGTCTCTGCGGAGTGTTGAGAGCGAAAGCCTGATTGAAAAGGATCCAATAGGTTGTTTGCAGAATGGAAACGTGTAAGGCGAGTGTAGGCAATTCTCTCAAGAAGTTTGGAAGGAGAGATGGGGTGGTAATTTGAAAGAGAGCTTGGGTCAGAATTTTGTTTTTTTTTTAGAATAGGAGTAATCACTGCGTGCTTGAATAGTGATGGAAAGATACCTTAAAGCATTTCAGTGCAGGGAACTTTCTTCAGAAGGATAAAAATCTGAATAACCAGTCCACTTATTTATATTAAAGAGCTCCAATCATCTAAACTCATTAAGTAAGTGCCCAGTGAATCAATCAATCAATCATATAGGTTAAAGAAAAAATAGTATAATAATGATTAAAAGACATTCAAGGTGTTTTAATAATTAGATCATTATGAGACTATAAAAATATAAAATAATGTTATATTTAAAATATTTGTATACTTTAAATGAATTTGACATGTGGCACATAAAGTATAATAATATAGCCAATAATACAGAAAATATACAGTCCAACTTCATTAAACACAATCCTCTCTCTTGATCTCAATCACAAACAGTTTTCTTAAGTATAAATATATTGAGGAATTTAAGCATTTTATGGTTCAATATAATAAACACTATAGGCATGGTTCATTATGGCACGCAAAATTAACTTTTTTTTAACCCCCCCACACATGGTTCTGAGCATACACAGTGCAAATTTACGCCAAATATGGCAAGTATAGGCATTTGCGTGCCGTTATGAATACAACTATGTTTCTTGTTCATTTTCAAGCTCCTAGAGAATTCAGTATATCTACTTTTTAAAAAAAGTTATAATAATTTATGTTAGCACCTTGTGGATGCATAATAAATGAATAATGCTAATGCTAATTGTAATAGTTATACATGAAAAAAGAAACAAGATAGATTTAGAAGAGTAAAATCTATTCATTCAAGCATATAGTGCAAAACAGTATACATATTGTGATTTTAAAGTGAAAGTCTCCTGTTTTAATGAAGATTAAGACAAATATATAATTTTATTATAATCTTCGGTAAGAACTTAAAGTCCAGTTCAATGCTCTCATTGAAGCCTTCAAGTTGTTAATATTTGTATCCAACAGGATTTTCTTACAGCAATTTCTGAAAAAGTTCACAGCCTCTTCGATTCATGAATCAAAACCCAAATGGTTCAAACATTGGAAGAAGTTACAACATTTTTTAAGAACCAGATGTATTTTTTACCATATTCTTACAGATACATATTTGGATGAATACTCCTGTGTTAAAGAGTATAATATTTTCGCACAGGGAGAGATTGAGCCACAGGATATAAATCCAACAGGGTAGCAAGATAATGGGTTATTCCACAAATGAAATACTTCACAAAATATAAAAGCAGAAGAACCTGCTGAACCCGCACAGGAGTATTGAGAAGTCGAAATAATGACTCTTTTTTATTTTCCCAACAAGTAAAAGGAAAGTGTTTCCATCTCATCCAGTCTTGAAAGCCTTAAATGGAGAAAAGTAGCAAAATTTCACATAAAGGAAATGGTTCTAAACTAAAAGATTTAATGCAGTTTACAAGACTGAGTGAAAAGAAGTGGAGGAATTAGATTTGCCTCAAACTGAAATTAGCTGTATCAAAGCTCTTAAAGTTCTTTCAGATGACAGCTCATCTTTTAAGGATTCTCTGTTCTGAAGGTGCATTTAGGAGATCTTATGCTCCTTTGCAGCACTCCATGTATGTCTGCAGACAAAGATTGGAGACTAAGGGGCATATTCAATTAGGTTCCGTGATTACAGTAACGTATGGAGTGCGCATTACTGAAGGTAATACGGTATCGCAATAACGCAGATTTTCCTTTGTACCCCATAGGGTTGCGAGAAAAATCAGCATTATTGTGGTAGCTCATTTTACGTTCGCACCCTGTTCCCGCGCATTACCGCGATCCCAGGACCTAATTGAATATGCCCCTATGAATTAGTTAACTAAGGAGAGGCAATGATTGCATATGGCCGAGTATTGGCCTTCTGGAAATGATTTCTGAAATTAGCAACAGATTTGTTGTGTAGTTTCTTTTGAATACACTTAAACTAAGCTCTAAGAACTTAGCGCTGCACACAGCAGAAATAGGTTGCTATGGCAAAAATAAAAGCCTAGGTTTATATTACTAAAAAAAATTGTTGCTTTTTTTTTTTTTTTTAAATCCATTATTTTTATTGAAATTTTTTAAGATATAAACATACTAAACAACAAAAAGAAAAACAATCGCATACATATTGGAATTAAATGACGAAATTTACAAGATTACATTAAAGCATAATAATAATAAATGTGCTATATTCATTCAAGATCATACATCGTAAATGCTTATACATAAGTATGTTACACATGCAGGGTTTATTACATGGACTCAGATACTTATTATAAGAACTGCGGTAGCCATACATTTAAGTAGATAAAGCATCTGTACTAGATGACATAGGATAGAATGGAGACTCTAACCATCTGTACAATATATTCTCAAATTCCTTCAGAGCCTTTCTGCTAGTATAAACAAATCTCTCGTGCCTTATGGTGGTATTGACCAGTGCCTTCCAATTTTTAACCGTGGGACTCGTCGGGGCCAACCACAGCCTCGCTATACAGACCTTAGCCAACATCAATAACTGTGAAATGTACATTTTTGTCAGTTTATTAACTTTCCCCTTCAATCGGAGCCCAAAGAGACAAGTGGCCAGTGAACTAAGAGACACTTCAATTCCAGTAACCTGAATACATCTCCTGATCCTTCGCCAGAAGATTTGTATACATGAACACTCCCATAGAAGGTGCCAAAAGTTAGCATTGATCGAATTGCATTTCGGACAGTTATGGGTAGCATCCGGGCGAAATTTTGCCAATCTAATAGGGGTAAAGTAGGCCCTGTGTAAGACAAACACCTGTATTTGTTGAAATTTTAATGATGAAGTATAACCTTTAGTACTGTCTGTAACCATTTCCCACTCCTTGTCTGATAAAGGGCCAATATCTATTTCCCACTGATTCCTCAAACCATCCAAATCATCTGCAGTGGATTCATACAGAAGACATGAATACATTCGAGAGATCAGACCTCTATAACCCAAGGCCTGTAATTGTTTCCTCAGTGGATCCACCCCAAACACCAAAGTCTCCCCTTTAAATAGTGTGTTTAGGGCGTGTCGTAACTGAATATAAGAATAAAACATTGTTCTGGGTACAGAGAATTCCCCAACCAACTGTTCGAAGGATTTAAGTACATTTGTATCATAAAGCTGACCTACCGACACCACACCCAACCGAGACCACTCCCTGGCCCTCTTCACTGTATTCAACTTCTCAAATTTCTTTGCCCCCCAGATAGGAGTATATGGATCAATGTCAGTTTGTTTCATTATTTTATTACAGATTGTCCAAATCTTAACTGCCTGAATCAGGAGCGGAGGAGCCCGCATACCAAGCCGCCCCGCCAGCAGTGACTGTAAGGGAGTGTGATTAGAATTAAATTGGTGTACCAACACCCAATGTAGTTCATGGTAATCGGGGTCCGAAACCCATGCCTTAAGGTGGACCAATTGAGAGGCAAAATAATATAATTTCAAGTTAAAGAAGTGCAAATCCACCAGAAGATCTGGATCTATACAGCGAGCTGAGCTTGACCTTAGCCCTTCCCCCTCCCCAAACCAATGAAATCAAATAGCTATCAATGCATCGGAAAATGGAGGGTGGAATATATACAGGTGACTGCTGGAGTATATATAAAAACTTTGGCTGCACCATCATCTTAATTAAATTTATCCTACCGGAGACAGAAAGTGGGAGCTTCTTCCATACATGAGTTTTTTCTTTAATGTATTTGATCTGGGGCCGCAAATTAAGTTCAGCATATTCAGCGGGGGTATTAGAGATCCATATTCACAAGTATTTGAATTCCGATGCCCATTTTAACTGTAAGCCTTCTGGCATTGTCACGGGACACTCCCATCCCAGAGGGAACACGCTAGATTTATCCCAATTAATTTTAGGCCGGAAAAAAAACCAAATCCATCAACCACCCGCAGCAAATGTTTTAGGGAAGTGTCGTGATCTGAAAGGAACAACAGCATATCATCTGCATATAATGCCACATTATCTTCTCTGTGCTCTGATCTAAGTCCCACAATTTCTCTATCATGCCGGATCTTACAGGCCAGCGGCTCTATTGCTAATGCAAACAGGGCCGGAGACAACGGGCATCCCTGTCTAGTACCCCGCTCTAATTGAAATTGTTGAGAAAGATGCCCACTGACACAGACCCGCGCCACTGGATGTGAATACAAAAGTTTAACCCATTTTATAAATTCCGGGCCCACTTCAAATCGGGACAATACCTTCCACAGATATGGCCACTCCACCGAGTCAAACGCCTTGGCTGCGTCCAAGGACACCACAACTTCGCTCTCAGAAGAGGGTGACCGCACCTGCAGGAGAGTATACAGCCTTCTAAGATTGATAGACGTGGACTTGCCCGGCATAAATCCCGTCTGATCCGGTTGAATTAATTCCAGCACCACTCTACTTAACCTCAAAGCCAGTAATTTTGCTAGAATCTTAACATCATTTGACAAAAGTGAAATTGGGCGGTAGGACTCAGGGTACAACAAATCTTTCCCTGACTTAGGCAGCACCACCACTATTGCCTCTGCCATTGAAGGGGAAAGAGCGCCAATCTCACCCAGCTCGCTGAATGTATCCAACAACCTAGACACAAAAAAGGGCCGGTGTTTTTTATATAATTCAATTGGGATTCCATCTACTCCAGGGGCTTTACCATTAGGGAATGACATAATAGCTATATCAATCTCTTCAAGAGTAAAGGGTGAGTCCAAAAACTCCCTACTATCATCAGAGGACAGGAAGGGAGATACCATTCAAATACTGCTGTAACGTATCCATGTCATATCTGACCTGTGACTTATATGTATTCGTGTAATATTTATGAAATACCTCAACAATATCAGGCATCAGATACTTCTTAACCCCACTGTCATCACAGATAACCGGTACTGCTGCATCTGCCCTCTCCGCCCTTGTCAGATAAGCCAGGAAGCTACCATTTCTATCGCCCTCTGCATATCGTACATGCTTAGAAAACAGAAATTTACGTTTGGATTTCTCAAATACATACTCTACCCACTCTCTCTGGGCCAACTGCCATGTTCCCCTTGCAACCTCAGTTTTGTCCGCAATGTATTGTGCTTCTAAGGATTTACACTTTTTCTCTAATATCTGTTCTTTTTGTCTGGACGACTTTTTAATTTCAGCTATGCCAGCAATTAATGTCCCCCTTAGGAAAGCCTTAAAAGCGTCCCAAACTATAGGTGGCCTTGCTGTTACCAGATTATCTACAAAGAAGCCTTCCCACTGTGTCACCAAGGTCGCTCCTGTACCCATCAAGGAGAGCCAGAAGAGATTTAATTTCCAAAAGGACTGGCCTCTATCAATTGCAAAATCAATAGATATGCAGAGGGGCGAGTGGTCAGAAATTCCCCTAGCCCTATATTCCACGCTCCTTACCAGCGGTACCAGAGAGTGTGACAGCAGAGCCAGATCAATTCTTGAAAATGCATTATATGATGTAGAAAAGCAGGAGAATTGGACATCTTCTGAGTGCCTCAAACGCCATACATCTACTAACCCCATTTCCTCAACCAGAGCAGAAAAAGCCGACTTAGAGTTGCCAACTACAGCATTTTTCTCTCGCCATCTGTCCACCTCTCCATTTATCACATTATTAAAATCCCCTATACAAATGGCTGGAACCTCTGGGAACAATGCCATGAATTCTCCACATTTCCTTAACACCTCACCATTATACGGTGGGGGTATATATACAGCTAACAGAATCACCGGAACCCAATTAATGACAGCCTTCATCAGTACAAACCTTCCCCCTGCATCCACTTGAATTTTTTCCAAGGAGAAGCAGAGACGTTTATGTACCAATATAGAGACCCCTCGAGAATTAGTCGTGTAAGTAGAGTGGTATGCCCTACCTACCCATGCTTTTTTAAGGGCGAGTATTCTATCACCGTGTAAGTGAGTCTCCAATAGACAAACAATATCAGGATCATTTTTTCTAATTTGTCTTAGTACAAGAGAATGTTTCACAGCATTATTTAGGCCCCGTACATTCCAGGAGAGAATTTTCAGCTCCTTATCAGATGTACCAGAATACATATAATAGTAGTCCCTCTAATCTCACTACTCCGCATCCCACACCCCTGCAGAGCATACATTGACATACTTATAAGCACATATAATCCTTGTCTATATATTTGCGATAACATTAAAACTACCCACAACTTAAATAACTTTAATACTAAACCCATACCCCCACCCTGTATACTCCACCCAACTTAAGTATACCTTAAACCCTAACTAAAATTACCTTAAGATATTCAGCAGGCCAGCACACTACCAAAAAAGGTCACCCGCCAACCCGCAAAATACCAGAAGATAGAGGAAGGAAAAGGAAGGAAGGAAAAGGGGCGAATTGAGACAAGAGAGGAAAAGAACGGCCTTAAAGCCATGGGCTCTCCAGCCCATTACATATTTTTTTTTTTTTTTTTACAGTGGACCTTTCAATATTAGTTTGAAAATCACAGACCCCACCTGAGCGAAATACATTTTTTTTTTTTTTTTGTACCACAGAAGAGAAATTACATTATGTATAGCAAATACCATGCATAATATCAATGACAAATCAGCAATGTCCAAAGGACTATCAGGAGAGACATAAAAAAAGTACTCATCCAGCATCAGCGTCCAGCAGCAGCTAGGCGGTCCAACCAAATTGCAGCCTCTCGGGGAGTATCAAAAAAGGATGTACGGCCCTCTGAAACCACTCTCAACCGGGCAGGGAAAATCATGGCATATGGGATCTGTAAATCTCTCAATCTTCTCTTCACCGAAATGAATTGAGCCCTGTTCTTTTGTACATCCAGAGCGAAATCAGAATAAACTGCTACTCGCTGACCATTGTATTCCACTGAACCTTTCTGCCTAGCCAAGCGTAGAATGGTATCTCGGTCACGATAGTGACACAATTTGGCTATGAAGGTGCGTGGGGGGGCTCCAGGAGGGGGTGCTTGAGTTGGAATACGGTGGGCCCGCTCCACTGCGAATTGGGCTGTAAATGAATCTGTACCAAACAGTTGGATTAACCACTTTTCCAAGAAGGATTCTGGGGAGACACCTTCTGCCTTCTCGGGCAATCCAACCAACCGAATGTTGCTGCTACGCAAACGCCCCTCCATATCCGTAAGCTTTTGTTTAAACAGAGAGGCTTGCGACTCCAGACTCTCCAACCGGCCCGCAACTGGTGCAGAAGTGTCCTCCAATGTAGACACACGTGTCTCCACTTCACCGACTCTCTCCCTGATTTTTTGCACATCTTGCCGGAGAAGAGAGAGGTCCACCTGCACCTCTCCTATTTTATCCGTAACACGCTTTTCAGATGCCCCAATGGCCTGCAGGACCTGTTGTAATGTAACTTCAGGGTCCGCCAGTGGAGCCGACAAAGGGGGGGTAACGGGATGTGATGCATCTCCTGAACCAGAGGCTGTAGTGGAGGAGCGAGCAAAGCGTTCCAATTTTCCCGCTGCGGTGGACTGGTGTTTGCCCATAATTTCACAGGAAAGATGGGATGATATTTATCCTATAAGCTTATGTGCAACCCTGTAACCTGTATAGCTTTAATTACATATAGGTGTACAGCTCAGATTGTATTGCTAGCAGTGCATTGCAGGCAGTTATCTTCACAGAGAAAGGTATATCTCCTCCAACAACACTGATAATGATAATCAAATAAGTCCAGAGCCCAATTTGTTACTCCTCACTTGTACAAGGATATAAATGTACCTGTATCAGATGGATATCACAGGCTGTGTTCACCTAGGCCAGTATGTGGTATTACAGAGGCGCTATGTCCCAGCAGTCATCAACTGCCACAAACTGCCACAGACTGCCTGTAGTATTCCTCTACCCAGATGCTCAACTCTTTCTCTCCCAGTCTCGGGTAAAATGGCAAGAGCACTATCAAAACAGGTACACTATGTACAGCAACTATTCGGATGCACAGTTTTGGGTCCAAAAGTTTCTTTATTCCACTATAACGGAGATCAACAGGATATCTGGGATGGAGAGCTCGTAACTGTGCTTGCTACTCCATTCTCGTCCAGGCCACGCCCCCCAAAAAAAGTCTAAAAAGTTTTTAGACTATCAGACCCACCCTGTGTGTTTGCTGAGAGGAAGCAGCTTTTAAATCATTTGATTGGAGACTGTGAGCGGTGATTGTATGGGGACGGCTGCCCGAGGCTAAGAACTACTGTATACTGCATTTGCTGTCTTGCCTGTTCCTGACACACCAGACGGAGCCGAGATTTCCTGTCGGAGACCCTGATACAGATAAGCTGGTTTTATATTACTTTCTGGTACGCTCCCACCTATTTGATTTGTTATCTGGTGAACTGTACCATTACACACATTTCCACTTATTCCTGTCTATCTGTTGAATCGCAAGCTGTATTACTTCTGTTCAGTAAGCTCCATATGGGTAGCTAGTACACCTTAGACTGTGGCATTAGAAATTTACTTTCTGTACATCAGTGACTGTTACGTTTGAACATTCTGTCTAGCATTTGGATTTGTGAACTGGTTTAATTACATTATTGTTGGATACCAACCCAGAGATTTGCATCCCATCCTTATGCCAACTTATTCTGTACCCACCTTGTTCAGTAGAATCTATTAACATCACTATTGCGCCCTCCTTCTGTTGCACCTACTATATCTATTTTCGGCCTTACCAGCCAGAGTTTTGAAGGAAGGCTGCCTCCTCACATGGAAGAGGTGTACATGTGGGTTTAATTTTATCACTTCATTTATACAATACTGCATTGAGCGCCAGTGTTTACATCTTGTTATCTACATATATATATATATATATATCATCATTTATTTATATAGTGCCAACATATTCTGTAGCGCTTTACAATTGGGACAAACATAGTAAACTGATAAACAAACTGGGTAAAACAGACAAAGAGGTGAGAAGACCTTTCTCGCAAGTTTGCAATCTATGGGACAATGGGAATTTGACACATGAGGTTGAGTCTACATTTTGCATTTCGGCCCAGCCAGACTGCAAAGGTAAAAGTGACTCATAAGCTAAATGATCCTGCCACACAACAATGTTGGTCAGGGGGTAGTTGTCTTGGTAATAGGGTAATGTAGTGTAACACGCCGGTCCCTTAGAAAGGTACCAGTGTTGTTACCTTCCTCCTGTAAGCAGTGATCAAGGTTACTGTAAAAGGGTTTTTCCCCCCTTTCGGGTTACAATCTCCTTAATATACTGACAAATGTATGTATGACCATTTAATACCGTTATATATATGACTATTACCGTCAACCAACTCCTCGCAAAAGGTATTTCTAAATTAACCCCAGAAATATCATTCTTATATTCCCTTATATTGAGAGACTTCCAGAATAATCACAACAAGATATAGCTTCATTTAAAGTGTGTTGTATTATATTATAGAACAATCAACAGCGTAACAATATTGTACACACAATATAGATTTTAGTGCAATATATCATACTTATTGCCTGTAATATAGATATATATGTAATTGTGTGTGTTTTGACTAACTATTGTCTAAAGGTGTAGTGTGTGTGTGTGTGTGTGCATGCATTGTGTAGTGAAGGGGGAGGGGAGAATCCATACAGACCAGCATGCATACCTCACTCAAAGTCCAGCGGCCATTTTCAAACACATGGTTATAACCAGTTCTAACTACTCCACTTTTTATGCATAAACCAACATAGCCATATCTAACAATCTGATCACTTCCTGAAACCAACACAAAAGCACACTGGACTATGTATAACACCAATACAAAATGTTATATTTAATGATCTGATCACTTCCTAATCCATCACTTTCTATGCAATATAGTCACCATCCAAAATGGCTGACTTGCCATGCTTTGTAGGCCCACAAGGTCTCACTTACTAAACAATGTGAAGTCAGTACAGACCCTTTACTCATTACAAGCAGTATTTAGCCAATCCACCATAAATAGCTCTCTATTCAGCCGTTAACACACAATGTCCACTGGCCAATTTTAACACATGGTATTTCACATAAAGCACCAATGTTTCCAGGACCAACACTTAAGCAACAAAGCACAAACGTCTTCATGACCAAAGCCTAACCAATCGATCCCAAGCACAACAGGAATTCAAACACAAATGCTTTCATTTATCCCAACCAGGCATGCATTTATGTCACACTTTCATTCTCATTTAAACTTTCACTTACAACATTCATTCTCAAGTTACAACATTCATGTATCCATATTCACTCACCTTTTTACTACATTCAGCTCCATCATCCACCCTAGTTAGGGCCTATGTAAGCCATGACCTGCATCATAGCATGTCTGACCTATCAGTCCGGAAATCCAGCATGGAGTCCTTGTCCAGTATAAACACCTCTTGTGGGCGGAGTCTAGAACCTGGCTAATCTTTCATATGCTAATTACAGACCAAATGTTCAAACCTGTTTATCAAGTAGTTACCACCCATAGTCCCAGGTGGGTGGGAGGATTTTCATGTGCACAGTCACCTTTCAATTCAATTGTGGCTGAATCTGTTATAGGTTATAAAATGAAACATAAATAATAGATTATTTATGTACTCTTCATCAGTTACTAACTTCATTATCGAGGCATCATCTGTATTTGGTTCTGCGCATGTGCTACCTATTACCTTGCTTATGACTTCCTACCTCTTCCCATTGGTTCTAAGCATTTTTGATCACTATTTTAACCTCCCATTGTTCCTCTGTCCATTGCCTGTTCTTCAAATTACCCACTCTCAGTAGGACTTGGCTTCCTTTGGTCTGACTCACCTGTTTGCTTGAACGTCCTGGATCAGCTGTACTCTTCTCTGCTGCTGCCGTTAATGAACTGCCTGTTGCACCTCTACTCATCGCTGCTGCTCGGAATCACCATGTCCTGATCAGCTAGCTCAATACCACTGCTGCCTCTCCATTAAGACTGCCGCTGTACCAGTAACTCACCCGTTGCTCTGAATCACTGTACACGGATCAGCTAAGTTCTATTCCTCCGTTACTTCCATATATTGAACTGTTGCTAATGAACTGCCTGTTGCACCTGTACTCATCGCTGCTGCTCAGAATCACGATCTACGGATCAGCTAGTTCAATACCTCTGTTGCTTCTACAGTAGAACTACCGCTGTACCAGTAACTCACCTGTTGCTTTGAATCATCATCTGCGGATCAGCTAAGTTCTATTCCATTACTGCCTCTGTTTGGACTGTCGCTGTGTCAATGATTCTCCTGCTATGATCTGAGTTATTATCTACGGATCAGCTAAGTTCTACTTTACCACTACCTTTGTCTGAACTGCCGCTGTATCAGTGATTCACCTACTATACTTTGAGTTACCATTTTTGGACTAGCTAAATTCTATTTCTGTTACTTCTATTGTTGAACTGTTGCTGTATTAGTAATTCCTTCCAGTCACCTTGAGTTACCAATTGCGGATCAGCTAGTTGTACCTCATCATCACTTCTATCTGAACTGTTGTCGTGTAAGTAATTAGTTGCTGTTGCTCTGAGTTACCTACTACGGATCGGCCAGTCCTAAACCGTTATTTCTTTCATTCAACTGTACTGTATCAGTATCCATCTGCAGTTGTTCTGACGTGTCATCTACATCTCAGTTATAATATTCCAGTATTGCTGCCACTTGTATTACCACTGAGCCAGGGACTATCAAGCTCGTGTATCCAGGGTCTCTCTGACCACCTGTACCAACCCATTGTTTTAAGGCTCCACTATTTACTCTGCCAGCATTCAATCAGGAGACTGCGACCTACGGGATAGGAGCAGCGAAATCCATACCCTCTTGCGGGGGTCACTGGCGAAAACCTCCTACTCGTTAGACTCCGCACTCCTGAGTGAGTTCTACCTTTTGGCAGAGACAAGGGATCCACTAAATATTATTCAGATTTGTGACATGTAGTGAGGTTAAGAGGGTGGTTGAGGAATATTAAAAGCTTGTCTGAAGGGGTGGGTTTTCAGAGAACGCTTGAAAGTTTGTAGACCAGAGGGAGAGTGGGTGCAGCGTGAAAAAAGTCCTGTAACAGGGAATGGGAGGATGTAATGAGGGTGGATGAGAGACCCAGATCTTGTGCAGAACAAAGTTGCCGAGTTGGGAGATATTTTGAGACAAGAGAGTAGATGTATGTTGCTTTGTTGATGGCCTTGTAGATTAGTATAAGTATTTTATATTGCATTCGGTAGAAAACAGGCAAGTAGTGTAGAGACATACAAAGTGATTCAACAGAGGAATAACGATTTGCAAGGAAAATCAATCTTACTGCAGCGTGCAAAATAGATTGTAAGGGTTTGAGTCTGTTTTGGGGAAGTTCATTAAGGAGGGAATTGCAATAGTCAATGCTGGAAATAATAAGTACATGAATTAAGGTTTATTCAGTGTCTTGCGTGAGATATGTGCAAATTCTGGAAATGTTTTTTAGATGTATGTAACATGATTTAGATATAGAGTCAATGTGGGGAACAAAGGATAGGTGTGAGTCAAGGATTACACCTAGGCAGCGAGCTTGTGGGGTGGGATTTATGGTCATGTTATCAACAGAGATAGAAATGTCAGGTATGCTCTTGTTGGTGGGTGGGAATATTATTAACTCTGTTTTAGAAAGATTAAGTTTGAGTTGGCGAGAGGACATCCAAGATGATATGGCAGAAAGACAGTCAGTTACACGGGACAACACAGATGTCGAGAGATCAGGAGAGGATAGATAGATTTGGGTATCATCCGCATAGAGATGATACTGAAAGCCAAAGGAACTTATTAGATTTCCAAGAGAAGCGGTATAGATAGGGAACAGTAGAGGACCTAGCATTGAGCCTTGCGGTACTCCAACTGATAAAGTAAAGCGCATCAGAGGTGGTCCCAGAGAAATTAACAGTGAAAGAGCAATTAGAAAGGTAGGATGAGAGCCAGGATAGAACAGTCTTGAAGACCTAGGGATTGCTATCTATCTATCTATCTATCTATCTATCTATCTATCTATCTATCTATCTATCTATCTATCAGCATGGTCACCCGGCGTTGTGCAGGTCCAATTTGTAATGTGTAGAAGTTTTCATATATTAGCAAATTATTTGATAAGCAGACCAAAAATGCTATTTAGAAAATAAGGTTTGTTGCTTTGTCGCATAGTTGTTATATCGTATTATGGGAAGGTTTCCTTTCAGCAGCCAAACAATTGTTTAAAACCTAAAAATTATGTTTTCAATTTGTGTCGGTCCGTCACTTTGTTACGCTGTTACTAAGTGGTCTAATAGGTTACTTTTTTTCGATACCAAATAACTATTTCAGAATTGGCAGCTTTACCTTGAGAGCTGTGAAAGGTAATCGCCAACAAAGAAGCAAACAAGCTTATTATTCTTATTATTTATTTATATATTAAAAAGATAGCCAAACCTTTGCAGACATCTGTTGCTTAAGCTTTAGGCATGTGGCAGACAAGTTTCCTGTGATTTCTCCCACCTTAAATTAAGCTATTCTAAGTTCACCATAAGTATCAAGGTCTTGTCAGAGGAATATTAGTATAAATGAGCATTTAGAGGAGAATCAAAACTAGGAAATTGAAACCAACAAGCCCAAGGCTGGCAAAATACAACAAAAAGTACAAAAACAGGAACAGAACCGGGCACAGTCAACACAGACAGCATTGGTCATAAATGCACCATTGCATAGCTAATGCAGCTCTTTAAAGGGCTGACAGGGAGATTCAGGATAGACAGGCATGTTCTAAATATTCTTCTACTTCAATAACAAACATCATAACGTATTATTTTGTGATATTTATTGTATAGTTATAACATTTGAAATTGATCTGCATAATTATAGGTCATAGGGAGTGTCGTGTGATTAAAGTCATCAGTTATGTAATAATGTTGAAAATTAAAATGTTACAAGGTTGCAACTATGTATCTGGAAAACTTTTTATATATGTTTGCCTTGAACGTATGGAAAACTATAATAATTTTAACAGACATATTTTAAATTTTAAACATGCTTAACATAGTTCAGTTGGTAGCATGAATTCAGGTTTTATGTTCAGGGACACAAGATTCAAGATTGAATTAAGGACAAGTGGAGCAACAGACTGCTAGATGCAGAAACAAATCAAAATCCAATCATGCTGAGGTCAGGCACAGTTGGGCAAAAGCAATACCACAACATCAATCAAAAGAGTATTCTAATTCCATACCAAGGCTTGGACACACAGGTAAGAGTCAGAAGTCAGGCAGGGTCAAACATTAAATGTTGGTGGATGCCATTGTGTCAGTTTCAACCTTTCTGAGTGTATCTGATGACACCTTTTTGGCCAGCCAGGCAAGTGTACCAGCCACCAAGCCTGGCACCTAGCAAACAATTTGCTGTGCCTGCTGTGGTGTTGCATGTTTCACTAACTACAATGATGTTTGTCAGAAAACTAGGTTAAAGCATTTATCCACTAGTCCAAATCTACAATATTAATTACAATCGCAATGATAATTACATCACCACAAGTCTATAGGTAACAAATGTAAATTATTAATGGTTATAAAAAGTAGCACTGCAAAGCTTCTCTGTTACAAATGTAAACTGTACTATAACATTTTCCACAGGGAAGGATGAGTTATTAAGGTTTGAGACCAAATTATACATCGCTCTATTGGCCTCTCTTATACCAATCCATTTCATGAATCAGCACATATGCAAAACTAATCAGATGCTATGAATTTCTGAAATTCATTGAATCTCAATATTGATGGATTATTTTGATCATCTCCTTGTAAATTCTACAAATTCAGCATTTTCAGACACCAGGATTAAATACAAAGTGTAATTTTAGAGTGGCATCTTTAGCAAGAAATGTGACTATGGTCTATGAACTTGGCCTATAAAAAATCAGGCCTACTGTAAATTAGTTCACTAAATTGTTTACACCAATTGTCAGTATTTAAATAATGCATGATTTTCTTCTGGATGCCAGAAACCATATAGGAAAATTTACTAAAATTTCTATACATTGCAGTGAAATGTAAAGTGCACCTTAAAAATATATATGTCTGGAACTGATGAATAATGGCATAGCAACCCTTGTTAGCTTATGGAAAAATTAAGGTTCCATCAAACTGTGGGGTACAATGGAAAGATTCCACTGTTTTATCCTACACTTTGTCACGGATCATAGCTCTGACATAATTTAGATGGTCTGTATTCCATTCTCTCTACAGTCCAGAATCTGTCTCGTGGTCCTGAGTTGCTCCAAAGTTATGTGTGTTTGAGAGAGCCAACACAGACAGTAACATAGCCAAGTGGGTTTAATGAAAAACAGCAAGGGGTCATGCACTCCATGAGCAGATAATGGAAGTTCCAAAGTTTCAGTATCACAGCCAGTTCCAAACAATACTTGTGTACTTTTGTGAGGAAGCATCGGCTATTTTGTTTTTTGTGGCTCTTGCAATGGCCATTCTTCTTTGATATCTTTATTAGCGCCAAATAAAAGAGAGTTAAAAGACCCTAAAAAGGTTTGTTGCTTTTGGCTTTCCTCTCTATTAAGTTTAGCAAAAATATATACTTCTACAGCATAAAAATGTTGTTAACACAATGCAGTACTCACAAAAGTATGACAATGTTTCAGAATGGAAGACATTTGAAGCATGGCTTTGTTCCAAGAGAAGATATATTTGACTGGAATTCACATGTTCTTTCAACAGAATTTGGTAGTGTTTCATGCAGAACTCTACATATAATTTTTGTTCCACCAAGATTTCCCATTCATACTCCATTTACACGACAGGACAGAATGAATTGACTGAGGCCTCAGCTTTCTTTATAGACTAGCCCCCGTGGCGGATAGAATTTTAATGTCCAGATACAGACAGTTTGCTGAGGGTAGTAGCCGGGCCCCTCAGCATTGGACCACCACTGGGTCCCAAGTAGGAAATTTGTCTGGGAGGCGGGGGATGTTTCCCAACAATAAGAAGGGGGAATTAGAGATCACTGTAAGTGGAGTGCAACATGACTCGCTGGCCCACATTCAGGAGGTGGGTTCAGGGGAAACTCCTCAGCGCAGGCACCTGTCAGTTAGTGAGTCCGAGGGCAGGAGGCACTGTACAGCCTGTGTTATTAGGACTAGATCCAGGAGCGGTTGGAAGTGCGACGAAAGGACTGACAGGCAACAGGGTGAGCAATCTACCAGGTTGGTGCAGGATTTGCAGGTACAGAGATGGTCTGCATCTCATGGTTTGCTGTCCAAGTTTTCTGGTAGTAACATATTCCTCCCAGCAGATTTCAGCCTTTGTGTGGGAGGGATTCAATTCTGGTAAGTCCAAAGCAGCTATGGCTGAGTACCTGGCGGGAATCTCTTTCTTTGCCAGGTTGCACGTAGAGGTGGATTACACCAGAAGCTTCATTATATCCAGGGCTTTAAGGGGTTGGATGATGGAGCAGCCGGTGTTCCGGACCAGAGTAGGCCCATTAGTGATGCTCTCTTGTCAAACTTGCTGGAAGCTGTTCAGAAAGTTGCGTTTGATGCTTATGAAAGGGGCTAAGGAGGGGATGCTGTGTTACATTGGTGCCAAAGGAAGACTTTGCAGTCTGCCCTGTCGTAATACTCTGTGAGCTTGCTCGTCTGCGGCTGGTGTCTGCAGTTCCGTGGCTAGTGCATGGTGATGGTTCTCCCCACATTCAAGCGCACATTGGCTAAACTAGGATTTGATGGGCCCAGTTCAAGATCCATTCCTTTAGAATTGGGGCTGCCATGTTTGCAGCGGTGGCTGAATCTATCGGGCTGGATGTCCAGGAGCTTGGTAGGTGGAAAAATGTGTATAAATGGTATGTGCAGCTTTCTCTTCTAACCTGAATGTTTTCTCTCCTGCTCTATATACACTGTTGTGGTGGCACAGATTTTCGGCTGCTTGTGGCCTTTGGAGGCTGGGCACAAAGGGATTTCTTCGTAAAATAAATGCCAGCTCTACATGAGCCCTTTTGTGTTCAGATTCAGGCGTGTACTAGGAAGATTTCCTGTTGCCCACCATGCAAGGGTGTTTTCAGTGGCGGGAAGGAAGTCTTGGAGTGGACTATTCCTTCAGAGTCGTGACACAGGAGACACTCCATGCCTCTAATATAATATGACCACAAAACTTCCAGCTGGGCTCTTGGCCCGTGTGCATGTTGTGATTTATAAACATGTATGTTAAAAAAAAAATATGGATATTAATAAACAAAGAACATTGTGCAAAGAACATTTTATGCAAATGCTTCTATTTGTCCATCAGGAATATACACTTGAACACAGCACCATTTCAACTTAAATGCACTCCATATGTAAATTACCCCTAGATGTCATAAAAGCCTTCCAAGTGCTCAATCACACCACCTCAAATGATGTAAAAATCAGTTTTTACAAAGCTAAAATGGATTTACAGTCAATAATTAAAATAGAAATGCCTTCCAAAATGCATAATAGCCAACCTGTGAAATTCACTAGAATGTCTTGTCTCACAAATCAAAATTATTATTATTTTTATTTATTTATTTATTTATAAAATGCCATGGATTTTGTAGTGCAAGATACAGAAGCAAGTAACAAATAGATGAGGTAAAACGCATAAGTAGCAGAGATGAGTGTTAGTAATGCTATGGGGACTCACACAGAGTGCAGCAAAAGACATGACAGGACATACAAGGGAGTCGGACAGTAGACAAACAATAGGTAGACAGGACAGGATTGAAATTTGCGAGGAGAGATGAGTGAGGCGAGATAGGGGGTTCCAATGATTGGTTGCAGTGCGGCATTAGTCTTGGAGGCGGGCATGGGATGAGTTAGTGAGAGGGGAATTCAGGCGGTCACAGGCAGAGTGAAGTGGCCGGGTAGGTATGTACCTTAAGATAAGGTCAGAGATGTAAGGGGCAGAAGTGTTGGTATGTGCTTTATAAGTGAGGGTTATGAGCTTGAACTGAATTCTGAAACAGAAAGGGATAAAATGAAGCAAATTACAAAGAGAAGTATAAGAAAAGGTGTGACGGGAAAGGAAAGAGAGCCTAGCCACAGCATTCTGGATGGATTGAAGGTCAGAAAAGTGAGACAGGAAGGCAAGTGAGAAGGAAATTGCAATTGTTGAGACAAAAAATAATAATGAATGAATCGATCAGGGGTATAGTTTCTTCCTGAGAGAGGAAGGGACAGATTTTCATGATGTTATAGAGAAGGAAGTGGCAGGATTTGGTGAGGGACTGTAAGTGAGGTGTAAAGCAGAGGTCAGACAGCATTATGTTGTTAACCTAAAGGGAGATATTGGGAGGAATTTGTACATGAGTTTGAAGAAGTGCTGTGACATTCAGGTAGTTACAGCACAGAGACAGCTAGATACTTGGGTTAGGAAGGCGGGTGAGAGGTGCCCTGACATCATTTTCCATGGCTACAGTGTCCTCCATAAATTGCCCACCTAACCACGCTGGGGACAGGCCAAGTTGACTCACTACACTTATTCCCTCTAGTACCTTAAAACCTCCATGACCTTGTATGAGAGCTTGTGTTTCTATTTTGTAATTATATACTTCTTGCTCCACTTCAAGTTGTGCAGGACTATCAAAAAATAACCCAATTGAAGGCAATGGATTCATAATAAAAGATATCTCCCTCATCTCCTTTGAGTGTCTGCAGTACTTCTTGTCCTATTTTGTGGTTCAGCAACTTCAAGGGACTATATCTCTTTTTGCCTTCTGCACTCACCTACTACCCTATGTTGTGTAAGCAATACCCACAGTGCATCTCTCAATGTATCAGTGATGCTACATTAAGTGACCCACAGTCTTTCACCTGTGACACTTTATGACCCAGCTGTAGGCAGCATAGGCCAGATGTCACTTGAGGTTGTCGCTGTCCCTTCTCTACTGCTTCCATCTCACAGCAAGCTCTCCTCATTCCAAAGAGAGATGAAGTAGGCAGTGGTAGTCATTATTCCAGCTCCAATAAAGCCAACAAACCTTTTACTGATGTTAAAATTCTGAAAACTATAAAGCCACCATGGACACAATAGAGATTTACCATATAAGTAAGATACAACTTTCCCCCAAGGCTTAATTAACATCAGCTGTAAATTCTGACTTTCTAAAATATCTCCAGCACTTACAATGGCCAGAGTGAGATTGCCCATTTTAAAGAGGCAATGGCCAGACCCAGCACTTAGATTTCATTATAGAGGTGGCAGGTTCGCCCAAAGCTGTGTAGGAGAAGCAAAGGTCATTGGATCAGCAGAGAGTGGCTGAGCATAGAGGGCTGGGGAGCGAGATGGTTTGGGGATGGACAGATGGATTTAGGTTGGAGAGGGTAGCAGGTGAAAAGTAGGGACTATAAATGGGAAAACGGTGCATGATGGGGCAGAGGATCTGGTGTGGGTAAATCGGTCCGATGGCTAGGATAATTATTTTGCATAATGGGGAAGGAAAGTAAACTTGGGACATTTGGGTAGGAAAGGTGGAAGTAACATAGTGGCAGACCAGGTCACTGAAATCTGAAAATATGTTGTGGTTGTCTGTGAGCATAAACTTAAAAGTTGTGAGGTCAGTGTCCAACTTGTGGTGTGACATAGGCCATTGTACTCACCAATAACATTGAAGAGGAAAGCAATATCACGAATGTCTGAGCTCTTGAAGTCACAAAATGGCAGTGCTGAATGAGTATTTATTCAGTCCTTATACAGAGCATGCAGGTGCTTTTTATTGTGATGTAATTACGAATGCCCGTATATGATTAGCAAGGGGCCTGCCACGCCTCTAATTGCCTGAATACAGGTGATAACTGAGATAAATTGACAGGTAAAGCAGACATCTTACATAGAGTATTGAAGGGATCCTTGTGTACTCCCATATGTGCACTGAGAGCCAATCACAGCGCCAAATGTTGGAGAGTAATTTTTTTGCAATCATGAGCGCTGTAACATTTGCTAGAGCAGAGCTCTGCATCATTAAAAACAGTAACAATGGATGATTTGTACAAGACAAGGGGCCTTTATATGACAAATGAGGACTACGGCTAAGTGGTTAGCACTTCTGCCTCGCAGCACTGGGGTCATGTGTTCAATTCCCGACCATGGCCTTATGTGTATGGAGTTTGTATGTTCTCCCTGTTTTTGTGTGGGTTTCCTCCGGGTGTTTCGGTTTCCTCCCACACTCCAAAAACATACTACCGTAGTAGGTTAATTGGCTGCTATCAAAATTGACCCTAGTCTCTCTCTCTCTCTCTGTCTGTCTATGTGTGTGGGTATGTTAGGAAATTTAGACTGTAAGCTCCAATGGGGCAGGGACTGATGTGAATGAGCTCTCTGTACAGCGCTGCAAAATCAGTGGTGCTATATAAAAAAATGGTGATGATGATGAAGATGACAAGCTGCTGGCTTATCAAACAGCCCGCCGATGCATAAGAATGCAAGTAAACTGTAGGCATTTGATAGTGTAGCTACAGTAGCGATGTAATGATCTGCGAAGGCAGCAGCCACGGCTCCTTGAAAACTTAAGAGCTGAAATTACTAGATGTGAGTTCTCTAGTAATTGCTATTTTTATTTTTTAATAATTGTTTAAATATTATTTTTGGCTTATTATATGCTGTAACTGGTAATATGCTTCATTTGACAAAGTACAGTCATGGCCCAAAGTTTTGAGAGTGACACAAGTATTGGGTTTCACAAAGTGTGCTACCTCAGTGTTTTTTTAGACCATTTTGTCAGATGTTGCTATGGTATACTGAAGTAAAATTACAAGCATTTCATAAGTGTCAAAAGCTTTTATTGACAATTACATAAAATGTATGCAAAGAATCAATATTTACAGTGTTGACCCTTCTTTTTGAAGACTTCTGCAACACTGGCATGGTGTCAATCAACTTCTGGGCCACATACTGACTGATGGCCTCCCATTCTTGCCTAATCAATGCTTGGAGTTTGTCAAAATGTGTGGGTTTTTGTTTGTCCACCCGACTCTTGAGGATTGAACATAAGTTTTCAATGGGATTAAGGTCTGGGGAGTTTCCTAGCCATGGACCCAAAATTTCGATGTTTTGATCACCGAGCCACTTAGTTATTACTTTTGCCTTATGGCAAGGTGCTTCATCATGCTGGAAAAGGCATTGTTTTTCACTAAACTGTTCTTGGCTGGTTGGGAGAAGTTGCTCTTGTAGGATGTTTTCGTACCATTCTTTATTCATGGCTATGTTCTTAGGCAAAATTGTGATTGAGCTCACTCCCTTGACTGAGAAGCAACCCCACACATGAATGGTTTCAGAATGCTTTACTGTTGGTATGACACAGGACTAATGGTAGAGCTCACCTTTCCTTCTCCGGACAAGGGTTTTTCCAATGATGACTGCATGTTTTTCCTCGCAAATAATCATGGTTAACAGAGGAAGAACAATGATTTCAAGCACCATCCTCATTTTAAACCTTCCAGCCTCTAACTCAATCAGCATGGCAGAGTGATCACCAGCCTTGTCCTCGTCAACTCTCTCACCTGTGTTAACGAGAGAATCACTGATCTGATGTCAGCTGGTCCTTTTTCTGGCAGGTCGGATCTGCAGTGGAAATGTTGTTTTTGTATAAAGATCATTGTCATGGCAACGATGGAATTTGAAATCAATTGCAATTCATCTGATCACCCTTCATGACATTCTAGAGTATATGCAAATTGCCATCATAAAACTGAGGCAGCAGTCTTTGTGAAAAATAATATTTGTGTCATTCTCAAAACTTTAGGCCATGAAGGCCTTAGACAAATACAATATGTAAAATGCCTGCCTCACCTGTCAATTATTCTGTCATCAACCCTATCCTGTAATAATGATCTTTCTGATTCATTATGTGCTTGATATTACCCAAGTCCATCCATTGATCAAGTCCATCAGTAAGTGCTGTTGTGGTGTTTTTATTAAGCCACTCAATTGCCTATATGTGGAAATTAGAGATGTTCACTGACCCCCGTGTTCTGGTTTTGTTTTTGGATCTGGATTAACTTCGTGTTTTGGTTTTGGATCACAATCTTTTTCTAAAATCCCCCTTTTTTTTTTTTACTAAAATCACATATTTTTCTTTTTTTCCCCCCTACATTATTATTAACCTCAATAACACTAATTTCAAGTCATTTGCAGTTGATTTGGACCACCTCATAGGTCACAATATTATTTTCATACACTTTCAAACAAAGACTGCAGATTTGTATTTCAGCAATGACAATTAGCAATGGAGAAATGGAGCTCTCCTCTTTGTGTGTTACCTATATAACACAGCACAATGTGACTGCAGATTTAGAAGACCAAGCCTGCCAGAACTATTATTTCTATTTCAGCAATAACAATTAGCAATGGACTAATGGAGCTCTCCTAAATGTCACTGGAGACTTTGAAGAGCACTGCTACCCCTCCTCTTTCTTTCTACCTATGACGCTGCCCATTTGCACTAGAGACTGCCAAGAACTGTGCTACCCCTTCTGTGTCCCTCTGTGAAATGATGCCGGATCGCCATGGAGGGCGGTACTTATTGAATCCAAAGCTTGTGAGATCCGAGTTCCGACGACGTAACAATGACGTTTTCCCTCATTTTCAATTCTTAGGGCTCGACTCGGTACCTGGATCTGCTAAGTTCAGGTGTGTTTGGTTCTTGGGGAACCGAGCCTGAGTATCTCTAGTGGAAATTGGTATTTCATAATGTAACATCACAATATCTGGCTGCCTCTATGTAAGTGTGAAACAGAGATAACATTTTGTAAATATTTAACGTGTCATATTTATTTAAACAGATTAATGATAAACACAAACAACAAAATAAGCGGGCGCTAATCAACCTAATTTGTGATGTCAAGCTGCAGCTGTTCTGTGCAGGTTCTGGGTCCTGCTATAGCACAACATGTAAACAGGAAAAATACAGAAATAGCGCAAAGCTTGAAATCTGATATAAAACAATTTATTAGCTCATATATGCTTGTAGATACATTTAAAAATTGAGACTGCAATATAATCTTCAAAAGGACCAGAAATAACAATGTTGTAGCTATGATCCTTAATTGGTATACCAAATAATCTAATGCAAGGTTGTAGAATCCAATAAAGATGCAATGGAACCCAATATACTTTAGAGGATAAGATGTGGATTAATTTGATTGAGTATATCAATTGTCCGCACAATATATTGTATATGACCACTTGTAATTACTAACACAAAATATAAAAAAAGAGAAAAAAATAAAAAAATGATGAAGCCATGATTTGAAGACGGCTAATATTCCATAGTCCCGATATAAAAAATCCGCACTATAGATAGTGCATAGCCGTATATATAGAGATGTAGCAGATATATCTGAAAAAAGAACTTGTACAATATTGGGTATATAGAAAAAATGTATTCCAACCTGTAGTTGTCTCCGATAAGTTGAACTGAAATCCGCTCGTCAGCATTAAGTTTCGTGTAATAAAAACAAAAGGATTATAAGACAATTTCAAACCCCGGGGTTTAGGAACTGGTCCACAAAGTAAAAATTTCCAAGCTCCCAAGCACACATTTCCAGCTCCCCCTCCCTACATTCCAGGACCCTTGACCCAGTTGAACACGCCCAATCCCTGCCTTGTCTGTTAGCCAAAATAAAAAATATGTAAAAAAAAAAAAAAATACCAAAAAGGAATAATATCAAATGTAGAAATAACCGAAAACTTTTATATTAAATTAAAAAAAAATCCGGTTTGTTTGCTTCTTTGTTTTTTTAGTAAAAATAATTGTTCCAAACATTGGTGTGCATGTATTTTATTCTAATTGATAATAATAATAATAATAATAATATATGATATTATTTTTTTCTTTGGTGCACCACAGGCCCTAGGATGACCAGGTTGCCATTAACTAGTTCCAGAGCTACAAAACATGCATACTCCGGGCCTGAGTCATTAAGGAGAGGCAAATAAAAGAGTAAATATTCTCTTAGTTTATTATTTCGCACGTAAGTTAAATACTGGCTATTTTTTTTATCTAGCACACAAATACTTGATAGATTAATTTTTACACTGAAATTTAAATTTATTCTAGGACATTCCCTATCCCAACTAAAAATCTGCCCCAATATTTTAAATTTACCTCCCCCTCCAATGCAACATTCTTTTGCCTACGTGCAAAGTTACTCTTTTTTCATTCTTTGCTCTCCTTAATAACTCAGGACCTCCATGTCTGCAAGGCCAGACCTATAGTGCCCCAAAGAAACATTTAAGTACAACACAAACACAAGTGTAAACATCATTTTTAATGCCATAAATTACACAGACATTACTGGTCATCTACATGAAGGGTCTGTCGTCTGTAATACATTGTGTGATTCAAATAAAACAAAAACCCTGGTGATGATGCAAAATCAGCTCCACTGCAAATTAAGCTCTTTGTAAATACATTATTTATATTATTTAAATCTATATAACTATACATTATTATGCATTAAAATAAATAAATAAATGAATAAATAGTTGAGTTTAGTTGAGCTGAGTCTAGCTGTGTTGTGTTTATTTTTTAATAAATAGCCTTGACTTTACTTTACAAGAGAGTTCTTAGGTAAATACAACATTCTGTATATATACTGTAAAACCCAAACCTTAAACAAGGTAAATAATGCTGTATTTACCTAAGAGCTCTATTGCAAAGTAAACTCAAAGCTACTTATTAAAAAATAAATTCAATGCAACTCAACTCTGCTAAACCATTTATTTACCAATGCATAGCATGCTCGCACGTCCGTGTGATGCACACCCGGAAATGGGTCGATTTAGCTGGATGCAGGAGTGTGCCACTTCACTTTTATGTGACGTAAACTGCTTATGTATCTTGAGATCCATTCCTTGATGAATTTGGATTCCGCAACTCATAAATACGTTGTACGGGACGGATCTTGTGCTCGGAATGCATTCCCTAATGAATCAGGCCCTACTGTTTTATTTGCACAAGCATGCTCACTACTCTGTCCAGCAATTATTTCAAGGTATACACTCACTTTGGAATCACCAAAGCGGGATGTACTTACATTTGTGTATTTTAACTATGTACATGAAGTAGACAACATGTATAACTAGTTCATACACAATAAATTGGAATGCTTGTGTAATCTAACATATTTAAACTATGCTTCTTTGTAAGTAGTCATCATTTACAATGTAGTTGAATACTTTTTTCTTTTGGTAACCAATCATTGTTTATACAATAATAATTTGATTTTATTGTGATTGGGGAAGTTCCCTAGCATTCATGAAGTACAAACATTTTGCTTCCATATTAAAGCATGTGGGGATTTTCCTAGTCAGAGCTTCACCAAACACTTTGTGTGTCAGAATTTGCCATGATGCGTTTGCTTCACCATGTAACAATGAAGGGCTCTCCCTATAATTTTTTCTTTCAATTTGTTATTTGGCTTTTAGTTCTTACCATCTTTGACAGCACTTTCATTCTAAACATATTAAAAAGAATGCAATAGTAACACTAAAGTGAGTGCATAAGCATTAAAATTTAAGGCTAGACGAGAAAACAAAGATGAGTTGAGAAAGCAGAGAGTTGAGATTCTTCCTACTGACAGATTTCTGAGTTAGACAGCAAAGAAAAAGAGATGGAGGAATGGTGCCAGAAGTTGGCTAAGTTTATATGTCTAGGGAGATGATAGCTTTAACCTCAGAGAGGTCTGCTAGACAAAGATGCAAAGAGGAAACAGGACAGCCAAATCCCCACTATCAAAGTGAGAGCAGTGAGGTAAGATGCCAAATAAGATCCTGTGAATTAGCATGGTAGTCTGTGGTATTTGAGCTTAGTTTTATGTAGATGAAGAAGTTGAAATTAAGGAAGATGAGGGAGTATTTGAGGCTAGACATGTCATTCAAAATCAAGTGATTAGATTCCCAGGTCACCAGCCACAACAAACATAGCCCCTACTGAATTAGTCATTCCAACCTAATGGATTTAGGCAAATCAGTATAGACAGAAGAGCAATGGCAGTATTCTCCATTGGATGTTATGTTTTTAGAGCTAAGGAGCAGATAATGGATATCTAAGTGTTGAGGAAATTTAGAAAATGGGTTCTATTACTGTAAAACTGTCTGAGTTCAAATCAAGGAGAAGAGACAGGATAACTATGAAAACATGTCTTCATGATGTGGTATATACTGAGAACTGAAGATGGCTGCCAGGTATTTCCTGTCAGCCAGCACTTCCTGAATAGCAAATGGATAGCAGTGATGTCACTTTCACCAACCACACATAGCGTACATCTACATCTTCCTATTGTTAGAAAGTAACAATCAACAGGTTTGTGGGTGTGAGTCAGTGTGACAGGTGCAGGTATTGTATGTGGGAACAGTATGCAAATGAAAATACACATGAACTGGTAATACCAAAAGTTACATAACAATGGCCTGGAATTTAGTATTAGGCCTGGAGATTCTACCAGACCTCGTGATGAAGAAAGAGAGAAGTGATGTGTCTTGTGTTGAACAGGGCTCACTGTTGGTCAGGGGTATAGGACTGTCCTGCATTGCGATAGATGCTTCTTCAGAGACCCATTGTCCACATTGATAGGTGTTCTGACACCCTCAGATGGTATTCTGAGGGGTGGGGGTGCTGGCTTACACAACCCTAAGAGGCGATGCCTGTTGTGCTCATACAAAGCACTGTTGGACTGCACCACATAGCTGTTGAGTCTGTTGGAGGATCCTTGCACAGTCCCGACTCTGTCAAACCCGACTGGGGTCTGGATGCAGACGGTATGCCCCTGGGACAATGGTCTCAGCTGATGAGAGATTTTGTCATGATAAGTTTTGAGCCGTAACCTTGACTTTTCCAGAGCACTTTGCACATTGGTCTCAATGGTTGATGTAAGCTTGGCTTTGGTGGTAGGAATGATAATGCAAGTGTGCCTGGATAGAAGGTGTTGAGACAGAGAAGGGAGCTCATCCCTTGGAATATTTCTCAAATGAAGGAGCGCCATGAATACGTCTGAACCATCTCTGTAGCATTTTCCTAAGAGGTGCTATGCAGAACATACTGCCCTTTTTGCTAGGTGCTAGTCCATTAGATTGTGAATAGCACGGACTGCTAGTGACATGTAAGATGTCCCATTCATTGGTGAAGGATTGGAACTCACCACTCAAGAACTGCATGGCGCTGTCAGGGAGCAGCTTGCATAGTATACCATGGGTAGAGAAGTGTCTTTTCATTTTGTTGATGACTGTGGCACTCATCAGTTTAGAAAGATAGTCTATCTCGAACCAACCAGAATATGAGTCCACTAACACAAAGGGCTCTTCCCCCCCTCTGCACAAAAATATTTGCAGCAACTGAGAGTGAGTGATTCTTCGGCATGATGGGGCCATAGAGCAGTGCAGGGGGCAAAGGCAGAGACTACCCACTCAATGTTAGCAGCCATAGAGGACCAATACAATGCATCCTTAGCCCATCACAAAGTGACCTCACGTCCAGGGTGCAACTGGTGGGCCTGCTGGGCATAAAATCCTTGGAAAGCATATGGGATTACAAACCTCTGACCATGCAGGAGGATGCAGTCTGAGAGAGTTAACTTGTTCTAGAAATCAAAGAATGACTTGAGTTCAATTCCCTTGAGAAAGACGGGCAACCATGCCTGAGTGTAACATCATGCATCTCTTCCATGTCTCAAGAGGAGAGGACATCAAACTCCATAACATCAATGTCATCGTCGGCATCAGGGACACCTGAGTCCGGAAGGTGAGCATTGATAAAGCGTCAGCTACGTGGAGGTCTTTTCCATGCTTGTACAACACATCAAAATGGTACCTGGAGCTTAAGCATGAACCATTGGATATGTGCCGAAAGCACTGTGCGGTAGTGATTAGTGGTTGGTGATCTGTTTCAACCACCCCTGGACGTCCATAGATGAACTTATGGAATATTTGGCAGTAAAAAACAAGGGCAAGCAGTTCCTTTTCAATCTGAACGTACCGTGGCTGTAAGGGCTCTGGATGTATAACTGATGGGTTTGTTGTGCTGCAAACAAACAGTACCAAGACCATGCTGGGATGCATCAGCAGAGAAGACCACAGGAACATGTACATCAGAGAAATGGAGCTCTGGGCTAGAAGGGATCATAACCTTGAGGAGAGCAGTAGCATCAGCATCACAGCCCAATCAACTCTATTCAACGCCATTGTGCAAAAGCTGGCAGAGCTGTGACGTCACTGTAGTGAGGCAGAAATATAAAAAGGTAGTTTGTAATACCTAGAAATCACTGCAAACCCGGCTTGTCTATGGGGTTGGGCATTTGCTAAATTGCCTGTGTCTTGGCTGGATCAGGCTTGACACCCTCTGATGTTAGAAGATGGCCAACATATGGTACCTCAGAAATAACACTTGTCAGAGTTTAACCGCATGTTGATTTTGGAGGACTTTGCGGAGGCGCATGTAATGTTCATCCATGTTGCGACCCCACATGAGTATGTCATAAATGGTGATTTCACAAGGGTATCCCTCAAAGAGTTGTTTCATGCTGCGTTGGAACACTTCACTGCCAGTACAGATGCCATAGGGCATTCGGAGGAAGGCATGTCTGCCCAGAGGTGTCAAAAATGTAGTGAGTAAGGATGACTCCTTGTCCAATGTAATCTGACAGAAACCGTACTTGGTATCCAGAGTGGTGAATATCTTTGCGTTTGGCATGTTGGCTATGACTTGCTCCACAGTCCTGAGGGGGTGATGTGGAATCATAAGAGCTTTATTCAGATGCACAGGGTCAATGCTGATGCATGCTGAAGAATTCTTTTTAACTGCAGCAACCATGGCTCACACCCACGGGGTTGCTTCTACCACTGGAGCAATGACACCAGTGCTGTCATGCAAATTATTTCCACTATCACCTTATCTTTCATGACCAAAGGCACCATTCTAGAAGCACACACTGTAGGAGGAACAGTCTCATCAAGCCACATGTGATATGTGACAGAGAGTTTACGGATGGTCTCGCAATTGAATAGATCAGCAAAGTCTCCTAATTCTGAAATATCCTGTTGCAGCACGTGCAAATCAGCACTTAATTGTTATTAACCCCAGTTTTATACTTTCCAGCAGACCTAGCAAAGGTTTGACATTACTATCCACAATATGAAACTGCAGTGGGACACCTGTGGAGTGAAACGTGACCATATCCACAGTCTTTATTATCCGACCACCGTAAGAAATTAGATTCACTGTGTGAGGACAGTCAATAGGTGTCTTGGGGTTTGTGCGCTGGAGGATTTCACGTGACATGACATTACATATGGCTTCAGTGCCAATTTTTATTTTGATGGCGTTATTTGTCTCCATAACAACTATAGTAGTAAATATTTCACCCTTTTCATCCCTAAGGTCAACACTCTAACAGTGAAGACAGGTGTCAGGATTGTTTTCTGGCGGTGTATCTACCGTATGGACTCGGTGCGGCGGGCTGCTCGAACGTGCACTGTAGTGTTGTCTGTCATCAGCTTTGGGCTTGGACCTTCACCAGCGACCAAACTTATTTTGTTTACCACAGGCATTGCAGCATTTATTAAAAGCAAGACACTTGTAATGTTTATAGGAATGGCGACAGCCGCAATTCACATAGCGTGTTTGTTGCTGCTCATGTTGCCAGAGGTCACATATATCAGACTCTTTTTTCAACTCAATTGCACTTTTGCGGGACTGCTCGTGTAAAATGCATATGTGTATAGCAGTCCAGCGTCAGTGTCTTCTGCAGGAGATGCATATGAGTGACATCATCATAAGTCCCACACACAATTCTGTACCTGATAAGCTCACTTGATAAGTCTCCATATTCACATTTCTTTGCTAATAGTTTCAATCTGGCAACATACAACTGGATGCTTTCAGAGGGGTTCTGGACAGCAGTGTTAAATGCATGTCTGACCATTATGCCTTTTTACACTGGTAGAAATATATATAGTGTCTGAAATCCCACCAGCACTCTATACCCAAATACAGCTTATCTTCACTAAAAACAACCATACACCGGTTGTGAATAAAACAGTGAAAACATAGAAATTAAAGTGCTATGGTGACTCCCACCCTAATCCAAAAGTGATATATTAAAAGTGCCAAAATAAATATAAAATACTTATTTTCTTATTTCTTTTTTTCATGTATTTAATTGTTTCTTGTTTCTACATGTCATGAAGAAATCTAACAAAAACATGCAACAAAATAAAACATTCCAACACTGTAATACCATCAACACCTAATAATGCATCTATGAAAACATGTATAATGCATCTATGTAAACATGTTTTTTTTTTGCCACACCTCTCCCCACCGTCATTGTCATTGTTGGCTATTACTTTATTTAACTCACTTATCTCATTTCCTCTTGTCTACCTTCTGACTCCCCCTGTCCATTGTCATTGTTGGCTATTACTTTATTTAACTCACTTATCTCAATTCCTCTTGTCTACCTTCTGACTCCCCCTGTCCTCCTCTCTCGCCCCTCTGCTTCAGACGATTCTTCGGTCCCCCCTACTTCTTCCACTACTCCCCCACCCCTCCCTCACCTCACCATGCCTCCCTGTTCACTTGCCATACCCATACACTCACCTCACCCAACTTCACGCTCCTGTCCCCACACTCCCCCGCGCACCGCTAACCTTGCCAACCTTATCCCCATCTCCCCTCTCCCTCCCTTTCTCCTGTGCCCTCTGGAATGCCAGATCCGTCCGCAACAAACTCCCCTCTATCCATGACCTCTTCTTATCTAACTCTCTTAACCTTCTTGCCATTACCGAAACCTGGCTCACCGATTCCGACACTGCCTCCCCTGCCGCTCTCTCCTATGGCGGCCTCTCCTTCACCCACTCTGCCAGACCTGGAGACCGCCCAGGTGGAGGAGTGGGCATTCTCCTATCCTCCACCTGTACTTTCAGACTCATTCCTCCTGAACCCTCCCTCTCCTTCTCCTCTTTTGAAGTCCACTCTATCCGTCTCTTCTACACCATCCACCTCCGCGTCTCTGTCATATACCGCCCCCCTGGGCCCTCCTCCCTTTTCCTTGACAACTTTGCTGCCTGGTTCCCACACCACCGCTCCTCTGACATCCCCTCCATTATCCTTGGCGACTTCAATATCCCTATTGACAACCCCACTGACCCTGCTTCCGTCAAACTCCTTGCCCTTTATTCCTCCCTTGGCTTCTCCCAATGGACCTCCTCTTCTACCCACTGCCTTGGTCACTCCCTTGACCTTGTCTTCTCCCACCGTTGCAGTCTGTCCGACTTCTCTATCTCCCCCTTTCCACTCTCGGACCACCATCTCCTCTCATTCTCTCTCTCCTCTACTCCTGCACCCCTCCCCCCACCCAAATCTACCCGGTCCAGGCGCGATCTCGACACCCTTGATCCTGCTATTCTATCCTCTTCTCTCGAAACTTTCCTCTCTCCCCTTTCCACCCTGTCCTGCCCTAATCAGGCAGCCTCCCTCTATAACCAAACCCTCTCCTCCGCCCTTGATGCGGTTGCCCCTGCCCAGCCCATCCACCTTCGCTGCTCCAATCCCCAATCCTGGCACTCCAAACTTACCCGTTTCCTCCAAAAATGCTCTCGTACTGTCGAACGCCACTGGAGAAAATCTCGCTCCCTGGCTGATTTCCTCCACTTCAAGTTTATCCTCTCCTCCTACAGCTCTGCCCTCTCGCTCGCTAAGCAATCCTTCTTTAAATCCCTCATCTCCTCCCAGTCCTCCAACCCCCGCTGCCTCTTCGCTACCTTTAACACTCTCCTGTCTCCCCCACCTCCCCCCCTCCCTTCCTCCTTATCTGCCACTGACTTCACCTCATTTTTCTCCTCTAAAATCGCGGCCATCAGACTTGAAATCTCCTCCTCCACCCACTCTTCCGCCACCCCCCCTCTCGCCCTTCCTCCCCCCTCCACTCTCCCCCCTTCTCCCCCCAGCCACCAACTCCTTCTCTCCTTCCGCCCCACCTCGGGTGAGGAAGTCCACTCTCTCATTTCTTCTTCCCCCCTTCTACCTGCCCCCAGGACCCCATCCCTTCTCACCTTCTTTGCTCCCTTTCCACCTCCACCTGCTCCCACCTCGCTCACCTCTTTAATCTGTCCCTCTCCACCGGCATCTTCCCCTCCACCTTTAAACATGCTCTCGTCTCACCCATTCTCAAGAAACCCAATCTTGACCCCACCTCACTCTCTAATTACCGCCCCATTTCCCTTCTCCCATTTGCTTCCAAAATACTCGAGAGACTTGTCTGCAACCGTCTCTCCACCTACCTCTCTGAATACTCCCTCCTTGACCCTCTCCAATCAGGCTTCCGCCCCCTCCATTCCACTGAAACTGCCCTGGCTCAAGTTACGAACGATCTCCTCTCGGCTAAAGCCATGGGCCACTACTCCCTCCTGATTCTCCTCGACCTCTCAGCGGCCTTTGACACCATTGACCACCCCCTCCTGCTTCACACCCTTCAGTCCATTGGCCTCTCCGGTACCGTCCTCTCCTGGTTCACCTCTTACCTTGCCAACCGTTCCTTCTCTTTTTCCACCTCTGATTCTCCCTCCCCTTCTTCCTCCCTTCCAGTCGGGGTCCCTCAGGGCTCTGTCCTTGGACCCTTACTATTCTCACTATACACCTCTTCTCTGGGTGCACTCATCAGCTCCTTCGGCCTCAAGTACCACCTTTATGCTGATGACACTCAACTCTACCTTTCCTCTCCTGATCTCTCTCCCTCCCTTCTTTCCAGGGTATCCGCATGCCTCTCTGCCATCTCCTCCTGGATGTCCTCTAGATTTCTTAAACTCAATCTTGCTAAAACTGAACTCATTGTCTTTCCTCCCTCTCGTAACTCCTTCCCCTCTGACCTCTCCATCACTGTTGACAACTCATCTATCTCCCCTGTTCCCCAACTCCACTGCCTAGGTGTCATCCTCGACTCCTCTCTCTCCTTTGCCCCTCACATTCACTCTCTCGCCAAATCCTGCCGTTTCCAGCTTCGCAACATTGCCCGCATTCGGCCCTTCCTCTCCCAGGATGCCACCAAATCTCTCGTCCACTCTCTGATTATCTCCCGCTTGGACTACTGCAACCTTCTCCTTATCGGCCTCCCCCTCTCTCATCTCGCTCCCCTTAGATCTGTACTTAACGCCGCTGCTAGGCTTATTTTCCTCTCTTGCCGTTCCACCTCTGTATCCCCACTCTACCAAGCCCTTCACTGGCTCCCCTTCCCCTACAGAATCCTTTTCAAACTCCTCACTCTGACTTACAAGGCCCTCGCCAACTCCACTGCTCCCTACATCTCTAACCTTATCTCTATTCACACTCCCTCCCGCTCACTGCGATCGTCCAACGATCGTCGCCTCTCTTCCCCTCTGATTACCTCCTCTCACGCACGTATCCGAGACTTCTCCCGCGCCGCTCCCCTCCATTGGAACAAGCTCCCCCGCTCCATCAGAACTTCCCCTAATCTGTCCTCTTTCAAACGAACATTAAAAACCCACCTTTTCCTTAAAGCCTTCCAGTCTCATGCCTAAACTCCCACCCGTCGGCTACCTCTCTTTCTCATCCCTTCTTCCCTTCTCCCCCTTCCTCTCGTCTCTCCGTCTAATCCATGTATCTGTCTGTCTTCCCCTCCCTTTAGATTGTTCGCTCCTTTGAGCAGGGCTCTCCTACCTTCTGTTTCCATCACTTTTAACTGCGCTCTCCAGCTACTCAGCTCACCTCCTCTCAGTCCCTCTGCCCTCTGTCTCCTCTCGCTTCTCTCCGCTCCCCTCAGTGACTCTCAACCTGTCATCCGTGCCCACCCTCTTGGGCCATAGTTACCTGCCTGTACTCACTTTTCCCCTCCCTCCCTCTCTTTCATGCTGTGCCTGAGCTCCCAGAGTTATAGTGCTTACTGTTACTTGTACTGTGCTGTTTCACCTTGTACTGTGCCATTGTTTGTCCTTGTACGGCGCTACGGATACTTTGTGGCGCCCTATAAATAAAAATTAATAATAATAATGTATAGATGAAACATCGAATCAGTTCATCAACAAAAATATTCCAATCTGTAATCCAACCAGTGAAATGTGATTTCCCCCTAGTGGTATCACACTCACCAGAGCTAGAACTTATTTGAGCCTTAATCATAGATCTTGAATCATTTTTCATGTAATGTCCTCTCAGAGGGAATATAACATTTTCTCCCATTGGTCATTAATATTCAAAGGTAGAATATGAAACAAAAGGAGATCTAGTGCAATATTGTCTTATAATCAAAAATATATTTAATACAAACAAGTATTGCACTCACATAAAAAATAAAAACATAATTAAATTAATAGCAATCCAATAATAGGTGTGGGAAAACCATTAACAGAGGAATACAGGTAATCAAGCAGCAAATAAAGATCCTGCATTTCCCCGGGAGTAGTTATGCTGGATGATTCAACTGAATCCAAGATGTTAATAAATTCAAGTAGTTCCACTCCTCTCATCCACAAACACATTTCGACTAGGAGTCTTTTTCAAGGTGCTTGTATCACTTTAATTTCTATTTTTTCACATTTTTGGTACGCATATCACATCAAATTTTTTATTGTGTGTCTGGATCCTCCTGGTCCTCCCCCTTCTGAGTAGACAAATGTGGCAGTTTTATCTACAGCTTCAGCACCAGCTAAATTGAGCAGGGTGTATGCCTGTACCTTTTTTTATTTGTCTGAGAGTCCAGCACAGCAGTATACACGCCATTCCTTCTTGAATTTGAGCCATGCGTCCTAGATGGCGACATCAAATACAAGTGGATCTATGCGTCGAAGACCATGTTTCATCACTGCCAACCTTCTTACACCATGTAAAACTGTCTGAAGTCAAATCAAGGAGAAGAGGCTGGCGAACTGTGAAAACATGTCTTTACTGTGTGGAATATACTGAGAACTGAAGATGGCTGCCAGGTATTTCCTGTCAGCCAGCACTTCATGAATAGCAAGTGGATGGCAGTGATGTTCCTTTTACCAACCACTCATAGCATACATACTACCATTATTTTGAGGTGAAAGTTGAACTTGATCTGACCACTGAGATATGAGTAGCTCTCCTTTGACAAACTACAATGTAATCAGTTCCACAGTTTAGGGAAACAGAAATCAGCTTCCTGTGTAAAGAATTTCAGAGTATCAGACACTATGTGAAGGTATCCTTATTGTCTCTGTGCTGGTACTAATAAAACCATTATGACTGGGACAAGTAGATGAAGTAGAAATAGAGAAATAGAATGCTGTACACCATGTTGAGAAATAAAACAAAAAGGAGAGGGTTATGCAAATGTTTTAAGCACTCATAAGCAAATGTTTAAAGACCTACTACATGCTGGGGTTGATACAAAATTATATTGATGTACCCATCAAAATAATTTTTTATACTCTTGGTACAAAGCCAATGGCACAAAAAGAGAAGGGAGGAACAAAAACAGGGTCTAGGGCTGATGCAACAAAATCAAACATTTGAACTTGAATTGATATTAGTGAATGGAATTGCTAAATGAAATTTGGCAGAAGGTCTCCCCAGAAAGGGAAGTTGGGTGCTATAGAATTTTGGTCCAAGCAGATAAGTCCCAGATAAGAAGATAATGGATCTGGAGAAAAAAAACTATTGTCAACAAGCAAAATTCTACTAGACAGAGGGAGAGAATTATCGTCCAACTGTCACTCACAGTTTAATCCAACCTACCATTAGCAGAATAGGTAAGAGACCAAGATTTACTGGTCAAATCTGGTTGACTAGAATCAAACATTGCTCAAATTAAAGTGTTATGTTCATGAAAGAGCAAATTTCCAAATTAAAGATCTGTCCAAAGTTTGCAAACAACAAGAAGGATAAATGATTCTGTATGAAACTTCTACCAACCCCTCTAGAACATATGACTTTTTTGCCCATTAAGGAAGCACCATCATTTAATAAAATGCCAAAAAAACTAAAAGCAAATACTTGGATATGTCATACTGTTGGATATGCAAAAGTACAGCATATAAGCATAGGAACAGACTTTGACGATGACAATTACATACAGGTCCATCAAGTCTATTCTTTATTGTGCATATGTCACTCACCAGACTGTGAGTGCTTCTTCCCGTGTGTTTAGGAACCGTGGCCGTCCACCATCCTGAGGGTCTGCGCATGCGCAGCCCTTTCAAAACCTTCAGTACCTGTTCCTTTAACTTAATTGGCTGATCAGGCAACACTCCCTATTTAAAGCACCTGCTGTCCATTCCTCGTTGCCTGATCTTGGAGTCTCATTCCCCATGAGCCTCTGAAGGTGTTCCTGTGTTTCCTCGTGTATTCAGCGCTGCTGATTCCTGTGGTTTCCAGACAACTTCTACTCCTGTGGTTTCCAGACCACTTCAACTCTCCTGTGTTTCATCGTGACTGTTAGCTGATTCCGATCCGCTGCCTCCGTGCACTACAGTCCTCAGACCACTTCAACTCTCCTGTGTTTCATCGTGACTGTTAACTGATTCCTATCCGCTGCCTCCGTGCACTACAGTCTTCAGACCACTTCAACTCACCTGTGTTTCATCGTGTCTGTTAGCTGATTCCAATCCGCTGCCTCCGTGCACTACAGTCCTCAGACCACTCCAACTCTCCTGTGTTTCATCGTGACTGTTGCTGATTCCTATCCGCTGCCTCCGTGCACTACAGTCCTCAGACATCTCAACTCTCCCGTGTTTCCTCAAGACTGCTACAACTGATTCCTATCCGCTGCTCTCCGTGCTCAACAGTTCCAGCTCAGCTCTACTCTCCCGTGTTTCATCGTGGCTGCACCCGCTGGTTGCTATCCGCTACCTCCGTGTACCTGCAGAGTCCTGCTGGCTGCTACTCCTCAGTTCTACTCGTGTCTGCAGCAGCTGATCCGCTCTCCGTGCTTCTCAGTGTTCCTGCTGGTGTCTACTCGCCAGTCTGCATCGGATCTGCGCCTCACTGCTTTCATCTCGTCTAGACCATCGCTACTCTTCAGGGTCCTCTAGGAGTCCAGTTCTACATACTACTGCTTCCTGAGTATTTGTTCCCCTGCTGGTCTACCTACCTGTGCGCTGCACCTACTTGATTACCGCTTCACCCTCCAGGGACTTCGCATCCTGCCGGCCTCCAGCCGTTCAGGTATCTCTGCACTCCTGTCTGACAGCCTGCTCCTGAACCACGGTATGCATACTTCTCATTCACTATGCTGGGGTATTGCATATCTTGCTGGACTGAGTTGTTCTCCTCTGGAGCTTACTATCCGCTGAGACTTTTGCCATCATTGACTGTGTTATCTTTTGCCCGGATAGTTTCTATGACTTTGTATTATTGCAGTGCTGTTCAGTCATTACTATATTGTGCATGTCATTGTGGATCAAGTTCAAGGTGCCCGTGTATCCTCTGTATTGCAGTCTCTCCCCGTGCTCCTCCTCACATATATATTCAGTGGTACAACTTGCTAGTGGAAGACCACTGATTCCTGTTTCCAGTGTCACCTGTTCCAGTGTCCTCTCACATAGCAGTGGTACAACTTGCTAACGCAGACCACTGACTCTCTGGATACCTTCACCTGGATCCCATTCTTTCACCCAGACAGCGGTACAACTTGCTAAACGCAGACCGCTGACTCTCATCACCTCCTCGTTTCTGTTGGACATTCCTCCTCACTATAGCAGTGGTACAACTTGCTACCGCAGACCACTGACTACCCTCACGTGTCCTTTGTCCATTCAGTTCCTCGTGTATTACTACATATATATTACCAGTGCTGCTAGTCATAGACTTTCCCGAGCATCTCTATCATCTGCTGTCTCCTGTTCCGTGATCACCCCGCTACCAGAGTACCATATTACCATCTATACTCCTCTGGTAAGCTTATCACCTGGTGATCCCTGGGTAAAGACTCCTAGTGCCCGTTACAGTAAGATTAGGCCATGACATACCCAGATACGGAACCTACAGCCAAAGAGATGCTGCAGCATCTGGTCACCCGTGTGGAGCAACAGGATGCTCGCCAACAGCTGTTACTTCAATGCTGCGAGTCGTTAGCCTCCCAAGGAACATCTGGACAGACCGTTACAGCTAATGTTGAAGCTCCTGTGCTTTCCTCTGTTTCCCCAGTGCCATCCCAGGTGTCTACTGCTTCCACGCTTCACCTGCCTACTCCGTCAAAGTACGATGGAGACCCCAAAACTTGTAGGGGTTTTCTCAACCAATGCTCAGTTCATTTTGAGCTCCAACCTCAAAATTTTTCTACCCATCGTTCCAGAGTGGCCTATCTTATCTCATTGTTTTCTGGACAAGCTCTGGCTTGGGCCTCCCCTCTGTGGGAGAGAAACGATCCTGTATTACAAGATAGTGCCAAATTCATTTCTATGTTCCGAAGTGTGTTCGATGAACCAGGTCGTGTGACCTCCGCTGCTTCCAGCATTCTTCGTTTACGTCAGGGTTCTCATACAGTAGGCCAGTACGTCATTCAATTTAGGATATTAGCCTCTGAACTTCAGTGGAACACTGAAGCATTAATTGCCGCCTTCTGGCAGGGGCTCTCCGATAAAATTAAAGATGCACTGACTACCCAAGAGCTTCCTACGTCATTAGAAGATTTGATCTCTCTTTGCCATCGTGTAGACATGAGGTTTCGTGAAAGAGAATCTGAGAAAACAACTTCAGTTAAAGCACCTCTTCGCTCAACCCCTCAATTTCGTCCAGCTTCACCTTCTGTGATTCCCATGGAGATAGGACGTTCCAAATTAACTTCAGAGGAGAGGAACCGAAGAGTAAAGAATAGACTTTGTATCTATTGTGCTGATTCCACACATATGCTCAGTTCTTGCCCTAAGAAATTGGGAAATGCCAGGCCCTAACTAGTTCTGGAGAGGTGAAGTTAGGGTCCCTGGAGTCCTCTCCATCTTCTACGAAATTAAAAGTCTGCGCTTTTGATGTTACGATTTCCTTTGCTACCAAATCCTTGGAGTCTCAAGCACTGATTGATTCTGGAGCAGCAGGAAATTTCATTTCTAAATCCCTAGTGAATCAATGGTCCCTACCAGTGATTACTTTGAAAACACCGATTACTGTGACTGCTATAGATGGATCACGTCTCATCAATGGTCTCATCACCCAGAGTACGTCTCCAGTAACGCTTCAGATTGGTGTGCTACACCATGAAGAGATTTCGTTTTTAATTCTTCCTGTTACGACAAGTCCGATTGTCTTAGGCCTTCCATGGCTTCAATGTCATTCTCCCCAGATTGACTGGCGCACTCCTCAAGTTACGTCTTGGGGAGCTGAATGTCATCATCGTTGTTTTTCTCAAGTTATTCCTCTTAAAATACAGCAATCTTCCATCTCATCTTCCTCACCGGGACTCCCTCCTCAGTATGCTTCATTTGCCGATGTTTTTGATAAAGCTCAGTCTGAACGTCTTCCTCCTCATCGTTCATGGGATTGTCCGATCGATCTTCTCCCTGGCAAGACTCCTCCTAGGGGTCGGGTCTATCCACTTTCGTTACCTGAAACTAAAGCTACATCTGATTACATCCAGGAGAATCTCCAGCGAGGGTTTATTCGACCTTCAACCTCTCCCGCTGGAGCCGAGTTCTTCTTCGTAAAAAAGAAGGATGGATCACTACGCCACTGCATAGATTTTCGTGGACTCAATGCCATTACTATTAAAAATCCGTATCCCATTCCGTTGATCACTGAGTTATTTGATCGCATCAAGGGAGCTCGGATCTTTACCAAGTTGGATCTTCGTGGTGCCTATAATTTAATTAGAATCCGGCCCGGTGACGAATGGAAGACAGCGTTCAACACCAGAGATGGGCATTATGAATATCTAGTAATGCCTTTCGGGTTGTGTAATGCCCCCGCTGTTTTCCAGGGCTTCGTTAATGAGATCTTTTGGGACTTGTTATATGTATGTGCCGTTGTCTACCTGGACGACATATTGATCTTTTCACAGGACCTGCCTTCTCATCACCAACATGTGGCAGAGGTCCTTTCCAGACTCCGGAAAAATTCATTATTCTGCAAACTAGAAAAATGTTCATTCGAGTTGCCCCAGATTCCATTTTTGGGGTAAATTGTTTCCGGAGTTGGCCTGAAAATGGATCCAGAAAAGGTCAATGCTGTATTACATTGGCCCCAGCCAACTACTCTTCGTGCTATCCAGCGTTTTTTAGGTTTTGCCAATTACTATAGACGCTTCATTCAAGACTTCTCGTCCATTGCATCTCCTATTGTGGCCCTGACTCGTAAAGGGGCCAATACTAAGCAATGGTCATCCGAGGCCTTCCAAGCCTTTCAATTTCTTAAAGAGTCCTTCTCCTCTGCTCCCATTCTTCGCCAGCCTGATGTGACACTTCCCTTCTTCCTAGAAGTAGATGCCTCTAATGTGGGCTTAGGAGCCATTCTCTCCCAACGATCGGAGCAACAAAAATTCCATCCTTGTGCCTTTTACTCTCGGGGCCTCCTGCCCGCGGAGAAAAATGACACTATCGGGGACAAGGAGTTGCTGGCTATCAAAGTTGCATTAGAGGAGTGGAGATACTTATTGGAAGGAGCTCATCACCCTGTGACGATTTTCACGGATCATAAGAACTTGTCATACCTACAGTCTGCCCAATGCTTGAATCCTCGTCAAGCAAGATGGTCTCTTTTCTTTTCCCGTTTCGAATTAATCATAACCTTCAAACCAGCTGCCAAGAACAAGAAAGCTGACGCTCTATCTCGAGCTTTTGTGACGTCCCCTGACGTTGAAGAGGTTCCCAACCATTCTATACTAGACCCCAAATGTATCTCGCTGGCTGCTTCTTCCACTAAAGTGCTACCATTTGGGAAGACCCTCGTGCCTCCTACTCTTAGGAGGAAAATCCTTTCGTGGTTCCATTCTTCTCGATTTTCTGGACATGCTGGTGAACGCAAGACCTTTGAGATTCTCTCTCGAAGTTACTGGTGGCCCTCGATGAGGAGAGACGTCAAAGAGTTTGTTGCTTCTTGTGAATTGTGTTCTCAGTTTAAATCCTCCCACAGAACTCCAGCGGGGTTGCTGCAACCACTACCCATTCCGTCCAAGCCCTGGACCCATATTAGTATGGACTTTGTTACTGATCTGCCATCTAGTAAAAATTGTAATACTATTTGGGTAGTGGTAGACAGATTTTCGAAGATGGCTCATTTTGTCCCTTTGTCTGGTTTGCCTTCCTCGTCTACTCTGGCTGAACATTTCGTTAAGGAAATCTTTCGTATTCATGGATGTCCGTCTGAGATTGTGTCAGATAGAGGAGTACAATTCGTTTCCAGATTCTGGCGGGCCCTTTGTAAAACCTTGGGCATACGATTAGCACTCTCATCTTCTTACCATCCGCAATCAAATGGACAAACTGAACGGGTCAATCAAGATCTCGAGACCTTTATAAGGATGTTCTCATCAGCCAATCAAGACAACTGGGTAGAATTGCTTCCTTGGGCTGAATTCGCTCATAACAACATGTACCATGAGTCATCGTCCAAAACTCCATTCTTTGTGGTTTACGGTCACCATCCGTCTTTTCCGGAATTTCCTGCCCTCCCTCCCACCCAAGTTCCTGCCATAAAGACTGTTTGTCAGACCTTCAAAAATATTTGGTCTCAGGTCAAAACCTGTTTAAAGAAAACATCTGCCAAATATAAGTCTTTCGCAGATAAGAAGAGGCGGGCTATTCCACCACTGAAAATTGGAGATCGTGTCTGGTTATCTACCAAAAATATTCGTTTGAAGGTCCCATCTATGAAATTCGCTCCCCGTTTTATTGGTCCATATAGGATCATTCAAGTGATAAATCCAGTTTGTTTCAAACTTCTACTTCCTAAGAACCTTCGTATTTCCAATGCCTTCCATGTGTCCTTGCTCAAACCTCTCATCATCAACCGTTTCTCGGCTCCTCCTTCAGCACCTCAGCCAGTTAAAGTTCATCAGGAGGAAGATTTCGAGATTACTCATGTATTGGATGCAAAAATTTTGCGAGGAGTTCTCCGTTCCTCGTTCATTGGAAGGGCTTTGGTCCTGAGGAGCGTTCATGGATCAAAGCTGAAGATCTCAACGCCCCAGCTCTTCTTAAGAAGTTTTATTCCAAAAATCCGGACAAGCCCGGTTCCAGGCGTTCTGTGCCCACCTTTAAAAGGGGGGGTACTGTCACTCACCAGACTGTGAGTGCTTCTTCCCGTGTGTTTAGGAACCGTGGCCGTCCACCATCCTGAGGGTCTGCGCATGCGCAGCCCTTTCAAAACCTTCAGTACCTGTTCCTTTAACTTAATTGGCTGATCAGGCAACACTCCCTATTTAAAGCACCTGCTGTCCATTCCTCGTTGCCTGATCTTGGAGTCTCATTCCCCATGAGCCTCTGAAGGTGTTCCTGTGTTTCCTCGTGTATTCAGCGCTGCTGATTCCTGTGGTTTCCATGCCACTTCTACTCCTGTGGTTTCCAGACCACTTCAACTCTCCTGTGTTTCATCGTGACTGTTAGCTGATTCCTATCCGCTGCCTCCGTGCACTACAGTCCTCAGACCACTTCAACTCTCCTGTGTTTCATCGTGACTGTTAGCTGATTCCTATCCGCTGCCTCCGTGCACTACAGTCTTCAGACCACTTCAACTCACCTGTGTTTCATCGTGTCTGTTAGCTGATTCCAATCCGCTGCCTCCGTGCACTACAGTCCTCAGACCACTCCAACTCTCCTGTGTTTCATCGTGACTGTTGCTGATTCCTATCCGCTGCCTCCGTGCACTACAGTCCTCAGACATCTCAACTCTCCCGTGTTTCCTCAAGACTGCTACAACTGATTCCTATCCGCTGCTCTCCGTGCTCAACAGTTCCAGCTCAGCTCTACTCTCCCATGTTTCATCGTGGCTGCACCCGCTGGTTGCTATCCGCTACCTCCGTGTACCTGCAGAGTCCTGCTGGCTGCTACTCCTCAGTTCTACTCGTGTCTGCAGCAGCTGATCCGCTCTCCGTGCTTCTCAGTGTTCCTGCTGGTGTCTACTCGCCAGTCTGCATCGGATCTGCGCCTCACTGCTTTCATCTCGTCTAGACCATCGCTACTCTTCAGGGTCCTCTAGGAGTCCAGTTCTACATACTACTGCTTCCTGAGTATTTGTTCCCCTGCTGGTCTACCTACCTGTGCGCTGCACCTACTTGATTACCGCTTCACCCTCCAGGGACTTCGCATCCTGCCGGCCTCCAGCCGTTCAGGTATCTCTGCACTCCTGTCTGACAGCCTGCTCCTGAACCACGGTATGCATACTTCTCATTGACTGTGCTGGGGTATTGCATATCTTGCTGGACTGAGTTGTTCTCCTCTGGAGCTTACTATCCGCTGAGACTTTTGCCATCATTGACTGTGTTATCTTTTGCCCGGATAGTTTCTATGACTTTGTATTATTGCAGTGCTGTTCAGTCATTACTATATTGTGCATGTCATTGTGGATCAAGTTCAAGGTGCCCGTGTATCCTCTGTATTGCAGTCTCTCCCCGTGCTCCTCCTCACATATATATTCAGTGGTACAACTTGCTAGTGGCAGACCACTGATTCCTGTTTCCAGTGTCACCTGTTCCAGTGTCCTCTCACATAGCAGTGGTACAACTTGCTAACGCAGACCACTGACTCTCTGGATACCTTCACCTGGATCCCATTCCTTCACCCAGACAGCGGTACAACTTGCTAAACGCAGACCGCTGACTCTCATCACCTCCTCGTTTCTGTTGGACATTCCTCCTCACTATAGCAGTGGTACAACTTGCTACCGCAGACCACTGACTACCCTCACGTGTCCTTTGTCCATTCAGTTCCTCGTGTATTACTACATATATATTACCAGTGCTGCTAGTCATAGACTTTCCCGAGCATCTCTATCATCTGCTGTCTCCTGTTCCGTGATCACCCCGCTACCAGAGTACCATATTACCATCTATACTCCTCTGGTAAGCTTATCACCTGGTGATCCCTGGGTAAAGACTCCTAGTGCCCGTGACAGCATATTTGTTTTTTGTTTTATATATATTTATTTTAATAATTGAACTCTAAGTTTATTACATTCTTGATATATCTTATTGTATGTGTTCTCACCATACAATAAAATATATCAAGATTTCAGGGAAATCTATCAACCTATCTATAATAATGTTCTTCCTTCGTTCCCTTTTAAAGTGTACAACAAACTCTTTGTTCTAGAAATCCATTTTTTTAAATACCGTCTTCCTGAACTAATACCGTCAATATACTTGAATGTTTCTATGATATCACCTTTGTCACTTCTCTTTTCTAAATTGTACATTTTCAGCGTTTGAAGTGTTTTCTGATAAGTTATGTAATACAGTCCATGCACCATTTAATAGGCCTTATCGTATATTTTAGTATTTTATTATTTTTAATGGACTGATGCTAAATTTGCTAGAAATGAGAATAAGCACAACCTTTTTTGCTTCATTAAAACTGGCACCATCATTATTTCATATCTAAATTCCTTCATTTTTTCATATCATATATTTCCTTATACAATGAGGGATTGTCTGAGCTTATTTGCCTGTGCCAGAATTAGGATTATCATTTCATGGCAAATTTTCATTCCCAGCTGACCACCTTTTTAATGTTCATCCTGATCATCCTTCTGAGGAATAGTCACTCTGGAAATTGTAACTCCAGATGTACTCCACTTTCACCACTGTTAGGACATGACAAATTGTCCTCAAAGCACACAAAGGTGTGACTAAATGTGTTATGATTTGATCATATAAATTTTGAGATTAATACATTTCTTTAACATTTGGGCTGTCGAAATGAGTTAGCTAGTCCTTAATTCCATATGCTTCACCGATATCTACAAAACAACTACTTTGGCGCAAGGAAAGTTTTTCACTACTCTCAGCTAATTTTCATTCCACAAATTGTCATTCTCTGCAGAGTGATAGATAAAAGAATACACTTGATATTGGGGCATGCCGATGCTGAAAGTGAATAGTACAGCAAGACATTGCTCTACCCTGCATCTGTCAGTAATTTGCATATGTATATATATATATATATATATATATATATATATATATATATATATATATAAATGAAGAACTCCATATATTGATTGGACATTTGGAAACACAGATTCTCAATAGTGCTAAGGACAGGCAAAGTATTTTTTCTGCACCAGTCAGTGCATTGTAAATGATAAATAGGTTGCGATGACAATGTAATGCCTGGATATTTACAAAGCTAATAGCATTAATGACAAGTGAAGAAAAAAAATTTTCTCTGCACCAATCAATGTGTTGTATAAAATGTACCTGGTGTCAATATATTGCTTGGGAATTTGTAAACTTAGCTAAAAGAACTATGGACAAGTGGAGGAAAAATACTTTTTTACACCAGTGAAAACAAATGAGATAAAAAAATGTGTTTTTTGCATTATAAAAAATACATAATTTGAAATGGCAATTTTTTGTATGGACACTGGTACACTTAATTACAAAAGGCACTAAGTGCAAAACATAATTTTTTTTTTACACCAGCCAGCATTATAAGAAAATATGTAATCTGAAATATGACTGTACTTGAAAATATGGACAATAAAAATAAACCCTATGCAAGTCTATTGTAAACAGATTGTGAGTCATGGTAATGAGGTTGAAATCTTTACAGGTTTTGAATGCATTGTACGATGTGTGCTTAGCAGCGAAAGTGTAGCTGAGAGGTGTTTAATGTATGCTATGAATATTACAGGGACCAAGTTGGCCTCTATCACCTTTGACTAGCCAGAGAAAGTCATTTACAAAATGGCAAAAAACCCCTGCAGTACAGTGTGATGCTGGAAAAATAAGACATTCTTCATCCTTTACTTTTCCTGTACCTTCGTCTCCTCACCTTCCTACATTCTTCAGCCTTTACGTTTCCTGTACCTTCATCTACTCCTCACTTTGCCCTGCTATAGAGGAGTACATCTGCCCCGTTAATCTTCTCCTCTATTCCCATATTATTTCTTAGCTTTTTTCCAGTCTTGGTAACGGTTAGCTTAGACCAGGGGTAGGCAACCTGTGGCTCTCCAGGTGTTGTGAAACTACAAATCCCAGCATGCCTTGCCACCTATCTGCTGGTTATCTACTGACACAGCATGCTAGGACTTGTAATTTCACAACACCAGGAGAGCCGCAGGTTGCCTACCCCTGGCTTAGGCCACATCTGTGGATTTTATTACAATATTTCAGTTTTTGCTCACCTAGAGATGCATTTTATTTTTATTTTTTTATTTTTATATTTTTCAGTTTTATTTTTATTGCAGATTACGTTCCCTATTGTTACGTTCCTCACTGAATTTATTTATTTATTTATTTATATTATTTATACAATTTTTACATTTCAGATTTTTTTTCATTTTCTCCCATCTATACCTTTTAGACATATGCAATCAAGGTGAATTTATTATATATCAGTTTTCAGTTATCTTTTGTTGTTCTTAGCTGTGGCTCAACAGCCTAATACAAAGAGTTCAGAATGAGAACTCTAGAGTTTTTATATTTGTTCATTTTTATTGTTATTGTTATATTTATTTATTTATTTGTTTTATTTTTATGATGGCTTGATTTATACATTTCAGTGTTATTTTTACATTCGTTAGGTATGTGCCGTTGTGGTCACTTCAGTTTTTAGTAATATTATTTAATTATGATTTTAACACATTCTGTGTTTGTAAACATTTAAAATAGAGTATGTTTTATATACTGTTCCAAACTGCTTACCATCACTTCAACCTTCCAGTTAAGATATTTACAGCAATTTACAATTTAGCAATTTAAGGAGCTAATTACACATGCAGAGGTGTAAATTAAAGATGAACACCATTATAAATAGACAAGCAATAAGTAGGTGGAGTATCCTTGAGAAAGTCAGCTGTACACTGACGAAACTAGTCGATTACTCCATTTCCTATTGATCAACAGACTATTCGACTTGTATTTAATTGTTTTTTTCCCCAAGCTACCAGCATACATCCTGGATGCTATCCGTTCTTTGTATTACACAGTCAACAAATATCTGAATCATGGACCTCCTTTTGGCTGCACACACTTCAAGAGAGGGAAGTTTCTCCCCAGCAGCCAGCATGTTTCTTCAGGAGAAACCTCAATTGATTTACAGCATTAGAACTTACCAACTTCTTTACCAGCCGGACCATGGACATTATTTTTGGCTGAACGAACATCAGGAAGAGGATCGTTTTCTCCCTAACAGCCACCACGCTTCACCAGAGGAGTTTGTACCATACTATATTTATTGAATGAGGTAACTCCATATATGGAAAAATATTTTTAACATCTTCAATACTGTAAACAGACTCTTATATGCTATACAGCTATTTGTGGATTTGGACTAGTGAGTGGACTGGCCACCCACTCTTAGTTTTATCGATTGTTATATTGCAGTTTATTTGTGGGAAGAGCCTTAGTGCTTTCAGCTTGGGGTTGGGTATCCCACAATCCCTAAATTAAGGTATATAACTCCGACAGTGTAAAATGCTGACACATGCTTTGTGTTGTAATGCCAACATTAAAAGGCCATTTATGGCGGGTCCCTCGGCTATACACCAGATCTGACGGCATTGGTCTTTTAATGTTGGCATTCTGATTGGCGACATTGTGCATGTCGTTAATCACAATGTATACATTGTCAACCTGTCAGCATAATGTAAGTGTAGGTATTTTGCCTCCCGACATTTTTATGTCGGCAGGTTAAATGCCAACATTTACGGTGTCGCAAATATGTACCCTACCCGCTGGTTGATACATTGATATAATAACTTAAATATAAATTTTGTGAAAAAATAACCCCACAGATACACACCAATTTGCCTGCTAATAAATATTCAATAATTGGTATGAAATTATTTAATATGATGCATATATATGCTTTGGTAGGGTCAGAATGTACCAGCAAGGGAGCAGTTTGGAGGGTATAACAGACTTGAAGAAAAATTTATCAAGCTGCGAGTTTGTTTTTCCCAGGACTTCACTTTATAATAGTAAAAAGTTATCAGGGTAACCGCAGCAGAGGGTAGGGAACTGGAGGCAGAAACAAGGGACAGGCCTAGGTTATGGGACTGTAGTAATCAGGAAAGTCAGTATCCAAGCTGAAGGGCAGGACAGGAAGCAAACATGGAGAGTCCAGGAAACAGGCAAATGGTCAAAAGTGCACAGAAAAGCGAGCAGGGTCCAGTAAATGAGCCAAGGTCAAAACAAGTAAACAAATCTAGGACACTCTGAGACACACAAACGCTATAACCGGCAGGGAGACTAAGCCCTCCCAGCCTTAAATACAGTCCGGGGAGGCTGATTGATAATAATGACAATTGCGCACGTGCCTGGTTACCATGACAGCTTGGACGTGAGGAAAGTGAGCCAGGGCTGCCGCGTCTCCTGGCACCTACAAAACAACTTATATATGCTAAACCAGCTGCACAAACTTTTAGAACAGGAAACATTCAAGTTAATAAATGGGGAATTCCAAATGTCATAGTAGACAGTGATGAGCTCCAACTTTACAAACCTTATTAAAAAGTATTTAAATATCAGTCACAATTATCACATAAAGCATTTTAGAAACTAGATTATGAAACTGTTCTCTGCAGAAAAATAAGACTATTGTTTCTTTTCACAAATACGTACTAATCACAATGAGTGTGATATATAGTTTAAAAAACATGTGCATTTGTGCATCTTCATTTGTTGCACTAAGCATGCACACAACTTGTATTTCAGCTGCACGTGTCTAACACTTGCAAACGCACTTGTGCTTGGAGAGGCAGATCAGGGTGTTTATGTGCAAGTCCATTATAGTATAGTAAGGACATACAAACACAAGCTGTTCATCTTATTTGGTGTTACACGTCCTCTTGAAATGTCAAAATGCAAATTCTGCAATTTTGCATCTACAATAGATGGGTACAGTTTATGAGATGATGATGATAATTGATATATATTTGCTCAGGTCGCATGTGTATGCTAGATTTAAGGTTATACATATGACATATCTATATATGTAAGCCACTCAAAATAGACATAGAAACTTAAGTGTACAGAGGCACATCTGCGCATATGCAAATAGGCAACTTTTATGTTCAGCTCTATATCACCCCCAATTTGTGTAAATGCTTAGAAATGTATATTTTGTTTCACCAATTTGCAGTCATGTGTATGTGCTTTTATTTTAAAATAAAGCTGAAACAAATTGTGATATAGAGCTAACAAGCAAACAGAAAAGCTTGTCTAATATGCAAAACTGCCCATTTAAAATATATAGCTTTTAAATTACATTTATTAATTTGATGGTAGTCAGAAAAGCTGATTAATGAATTAGAAGGGTGAACATTTTCTAAGGTTCCAATTAGATCTAGATAGATTTGTAATTAAATTTCAGCTTTAATTTGTTCCTGTCTATTTCTACCACATCAGTGTTAATCAAAGTAATGTTCATGAGATCAGTTTTATTTTTAAATGTTTGGTTGCAGAGTACTGAAAGTGACCATTTGACCTAAAAAGTCCTTCACTTGCACAACAGAAAAAAAGGAATGTATGTAAACAATTATACACCTAAATGCAGCAATTCAAAGTCAAAGTATATTTCTAAGAGACTTAGACATAAGACATATTAAGTAAGTGGCAAGACAATATTATTCACTTCAGCAATTTTACAATAATTTGTTAGACTTTCTCAAGCTAATTCTATATTTTGTGTATATATATATATATATATATATATATATATATATATATACACAGTATATATAGTGACAAAGAGAATGGTTTGCTACAGCGAGGAACCAGACAATCTGCAGGTGAATGCTGTGGGCCGGCTTACACACAGGTATAGCAGTGCATCTAGGATCTAGGTTCCGAGACATACAGGTGTAAGGTATATGTAACAAAGAAATCTATTTTGCTACACGTCTTGCATAGGTGCCAGAGTTATCCCAAGGGTCTGCAGGTATAGGCTGCAGATAGGGTTATTTCCCACACAGTCTTTCCCATAGCACACAAACACAAAGGTGCAGCATATGGGTGTTATTGAAATGTTGTCTGTGATTGGTTTGCAGTGTTTGGGTGGAAGATAAAAGAATGTATTGTGCACTTGGGCATGGCAACTGATGCCAGCTAGTGGCCGCTGGCCAGAGAGGGACACTGGGCCTAGCCAGTGATAGGTTTCTTGGTGTCATCCTGATGTAAATGTACCCAGCCTTATTGTGATGGAACAATAAAAACACTGTTTAAGCAAGAAGCTGTCTGTGATTGATGTCCATGCGTGCATCACTAGAAGGGGGCCTGTGCTACATGTGGTGTCAGAAGTGGGGTCACAAAGAACAGCCAAAGCATAGCAGTCCACCCAGCAAACCAGATGCATTGGTGATGAATGAATTGTATTGAATGCCACTATCCAAAAAACATACTAGTAGGTTAATTGGCTGCTATAAAAAATAATTGACTCTAGTCTCTCTCTCTCTCTCACTGTCTGTGTATGTGTTAGGGAATTTAGACTGTAAGCTCCAATGGGGCAGGGACTGATGTGAATGAGTTCTCTGTACAGCGCTGCAGAATCAGTGGTGCTATATAAATAAATGATGATGATTGATGATGATGACTATCATAACCAGACTGTATAAAAGCTGTCAGTTACAGTGGAGAAATTGCTTTATTGCAGAAAATGCTAAATATTTTGTCTGTGGAGAGACACGATAGGAGCAATATTACTGTGAACTGTTTAGCACCTGTTTTTGTTTTTCAAAGAAAGCAAAAGTTTCAAAATGACTGGTTATTGTAGTTCCACACCTTGGTTATTCACTGAGCTGTGACTTGGGTTTGATCCATAGAAAAACCATGTGCACAGAAGATGCTGTTTGCCTGTGTGGAATGCTAAAAACTATGCTTTACCCAGTGGTTATGCAGATAAATCAGTACAATATTTTGACATTTGGTATGGTGTAAAAGAATTGCCAAAAATCGTGACAGCTCTGTTGTAAAATGAACTACAAATTCCACGGGGAAGGCCATTACCAGCAATTACATCAAAGTACAGAGACTTCTGTAATGGTGGATTCCAGCAGGGATGAGTTAGTATTGTGTGAGGATGATGTACACACTGATGAGGGTGAGAATGATGACCGTGTAGATTGCAGATGCTGAGATCTAGCTCAGAGAGGGGAGCTAGCTTATGCTGGTACGCTTGCTAATATTTTGGGTAGAATGGCATGTTGGCAATGTTTTGTTTTTCTACAGTAAGCTTTCTCCTTTTGTAGAGAGGTGTTTTTTTCTTTGTAAAGGTACAAGCTTTTTATTTTACATTTTTGTTTCCCTGACTTAAAACCACTGTGCACTTGAACATAGGCTTTAGTACATGACATAGAGGGATTATTATCATCATGACTGAGACTGAAGAGTAACAATAACAATGTGACTGAAGACTGGACAGTGACAAGAACACTGCCACCCCTCCTGTTTCTGGGTGAGCTATGGCTCAGTACAATGTCACTGGAGCCTTTAAAGACCACTGCCAGCCCTATAACTGTCTTTCAGCACTGAAAACTGCCACCTCTACTGTTTCTGTGTAAGCTATGTCACAGTACAATGTCACTAAAGACTGCCAAGACAACTACCACCCCTCCTCTTTCCCTTTCATTAATGACGCTGCCCAACTGCACTGGAGACTGTCAACAACTCTGCTACCCCTTCTGTATCTCTCTGTGAAATGGTGTTGGATCTCCGTGGAGGGCGTTACATATAGAATCCAAAATTTGCAAGATCCGACAGTGCAACAATGACGTATTGCCTCGTTTTCACTTCTGAGGATGCGCAATAGTATCGAGGCGGCTCGGCCCGGTGCTCGGATCCGAGAAGTTCGGGTGGGCTCAATTCTCCAAGAACCGAGCCCGAGCATCTCTATTTGTTATGTTAATTGACTGTGGAAGGTGCTGAATATATGTAAAGATCAGATATTAAATTTAAAGGCTGCAACAGAGCAAAGAGTAATTGCTGCCAGTACATATTTTCTTTACTTCAGCCAAGATGGGCAAGAGAAATAATAAAATATATCAAAAAGAAAGTTTACAAACAGGTGTGTCTGAAATTTAGTCCCAGCAGGAAAATTTTGTAAATCTGCACAAGAGTTTGCAGAGTGGAGATGACGTTGGAGAACCTCATGCTCTTTGCACAAACCTGGTGTTACCTGAGTCAGATTATGTGGCTAGGGAGGAGTATGACTGCTTAGAGAAAATGTTTAGAGAGAAAACCGCTGTCTTGTAAAGAAGTGTGGAATTTAAAGCAACAATGTGATGAAAAGTAAAAGCCCAATAAGCTGTTTCTGAGTCCTTGAGAAAGGAGTTGCATGTGCTGTAAGACCATTTACTTATGCATTGTCTGAACATGTGTTCTGTGCTGCTAGTGAAATTGATGTTTACATATTTGTACAGTGGTTTCCTTGGAACGTGCTGGGTGGTCAATATAAGTGTACCATGGCAAAACCAAAGCAATTTGTGCTTTTTTTCCATCTCACTTTCTAAGGGTTAGAGTTTGCTTAATATGACTGGATCGAAAGCCGGGTGTAGTATATTACAATGCACAAATTAAAATTGGCAAAACTTTGGTAATGATAAGTGGCTCAAATATATTCTATAATCCATACCTAGTCCACCGTTAGTTTGCAAAAAAAGTTACAAAAACACATTTTTGTTGTGAGATATGTTTGTATTTCACTTAGACTTTTTGTCTTGTAATTAGTGCATCATTTTTAATATAATGGTCTATTTATTTAAGGAGGGTTACTATTTGAGTACCCAACAGCAATACAAGAATGCACTAAAGAAAATGCAGGTTCTGGGTAAGCTCTTAACCAGGAGAGGCAGCTTATACTGACTAGAAGTTGAGAAAAGTGGTCAACTCTATAAATCATCAGGAGGTAAAATAGGTGGAGTAAAATATTGGGCTACTGGGATATTATGTGTAAACTAGATAGGGTGGAGAATATTGTATCACAATTTGGATGCATATAGACTCTTACTATGCAAATGCAGTGCACATGTGAATTATAGTTACATTATTTATTTCAGTTTTACTTTTTTTGGGCTTTCATTGCTCCCATGAAATGAAAATAAAATAGATATTAATTGCAATATGCTACATCTGTGAAATATTTCACATACATAAGTCTATACTAAGTAGTAAACGATTGCTCCTGATAGATGCAGTTTGAAGCTTTGTTTGATCACTAACTAATAAAATCATAACAGTTAGAAGTAGTATAGTTATATTTCAAATTAAGAACCCCATTTCGAGTTATAAGTAAATCCAACTAGAAGGTGGCTGTGTTTTCTCAAGTCTAAATGAGGCCCTAAATGTACATAATAGGAAACACAAGTAATTAAGAAAATTCTAGCATAGTGAAATATAATATACTGTATATATTGTGCATTTATAATATTTATTCATGAAAAGCAAAACATATTGATGATCATTATTTTATACAAATTTTGTTTCACTTTTCGAGATTGATTATTTACAAATTATGCACAGCAGTCAATTTTAGAGCACAAGCAATTTTCTATGCAGATTTAGTCGCTGTCTGAGACCTATAATCCTTTAATTGTCCTGGGGTTCTATCTTTGGATTCATATGGAGTTCCTAATATACTTTCTAATTTTATACATAATAACAGGTCAAAGAGTAGCTAAGAAATGTAGATTTTTACTTGTTTTCTGAACTCCCAAAATAGGTCACATACTAAGCCATGGTGATTATTCATAAGTCTGCTTGTTGAATAAAATATATTATGTGCATCTTCTGCATTATAATAATCTATAAAAGTCTAAGATTGCTAAAGCAGATGTAACAGCTACAACACTACAGTAATAAACCACTTTTTAACTTACAATGAATATTTAGGATATTAGGTTGTGGGTGGATATATTGTATATATAGATGGAGCACATTTGTGGTGAAATATGGTGATTCACAAAATGCAGTTGGTGTTTTAGATCTCGCCACAATAACATTTCTGTCTATGTCATTTTTCAATGGCAGCATTGGTAGTAAGAGAGAATTGCATGTAGATAGGAAAAATATGTAAATGCAACTCCTACAGGGGAGAAAGGACTATGTCATTCACATGGTAGATACTTAAGGACAATGCACCACTTGCTGGCTTTAAAAATATGACACAAGCTAATTAGTGGTGAATTAAAATAGGGGTGAAAAGGGCAACAGCTCAGGACACTTCTGACAAAGATGTTTAAGTGGCACGGCCACCACTAGGTACTTCCCCCCTATATAGCACTGTTGGGTTTTCTATCATTTCTAATGGACTTGCCTGACTTACATATACACACTTGTACTCTTGCACTTTCATATCAACACTCCTGATCTGCTTCCCTAAGTGCAAGGGTCTGCAAATTCAATGTACACAGTGTGGTAAAGTTTGTGCAAACACATTTTTATATTGCTAAAATACATTTACATGCAATTCTAAATGTGAGCAATAGTATAGAAAAGAAATGGCTACAATAGACCTGGCCAACCTTTGGCTTTCCAGTTGTGAAACTACAAGCCCCAGCATGCCCTAGCGAGCCGTCAGCTGAAAAGGCATGCTGGGACAGGTTGGCCAGGCCTGGGCTACATAGACACAAATACATCAGTTACTCATATTTAGGGTTGGGTACGGTTTCTCAAACCTGAAAATTCCAACACAGAGGAGACCTACAAATAAAAAACTAATTTAGTAGACCCCGATTTAAATATAAATAGACTTACCTGAAAACCGACGCTGCACATCTCTGATGGCACCTTATTCCAAATGAAGAGCTCATCGGCACTACACTTTGACGTCATCGCGACTTCTATTAATGTTAATTTCAAGCGCCAATGTCGGGTTAAGTGTTTAAACACTTAACCTGCAGGGTCCCAACATTGCAGATAAGGTATACATTTATCACCAGTCTGCATTACAAAAATGTATTTGCACATTTCTCCTATATGTACAGAAGAAAAGCATGGGGAATCAGAGGTAATACAGGATGCTCACAAGGGCTGCTCCAATTCTGCTGCGTGCATACACACTGCAGAATTGGAACAACATTGTTCCATAGCTGAACTAGATTCTTAGTTCTGCTAAACAATCACAGGAAACAATAATCTTCACTTTGGAAAGATAATCATTCATCATTCCTGGCTACACACTACTTTAAAATTGGACTAAGCAGTCGTGTATCATCTGATTGGCCCCATAATCTGATGAAAACACAGCATAATTGACCTAAATAGAAAATATAACTATTGGACAAATGCCTCAGGTTAATTAATATAACCAAAAGGAAATGGTATCATTTGTTTTTCGCTAAGTGTTCATTCTTTCTTGCTCATGCTTTTGACTGTATAGGTGCCTATTCATAGTATTTCAGGAATGTAATTTGTTTAATATAATGTGCTTGTCAATTCCCGGCAACAAATCAGTTTAAAAATATAAATGTTTTTGCATTTTACATAGGTACATGGTACATATCCACTATAATGAATGGCATAGCTTTGGGGTAGCCTATCATCTGTACATTTTGTTATGTTCATCTAGTTACTATCAATAAATATTGTCTGCTATGATCAATGTGGTTTCAATGCGCAAAAGAGATTTAATAGCAAGATATAACAAATAAAAATTAAATAAAATAAAGTACAGCCCATACATAGGCAGCGCACTGGTTCCAGCATGCAGTCCTGAAGCCTGTGGTCAAAGTAGACTGAATGATGGTCTAAGTGCCTTGTTTATATACAGTTCGTTGTACATAAAAAACAGTGGTGATGTCTTGACATTTTTCCATTGGTTCAGGATTTAGGACAGTCCAGTATAATGCAGGTCATAGGTCCGATGTCTAATGGTAGAAAGTGCATTAGTATGACACTAAACATGATACATTTCCTATATCCTGAATCTTAGATATCAATAAAGTGGTTTTAACATTATTATATTAAACTATTAAATCTATTATATTTGATTATAAAAGACTATGTGCTGGAACTTAAGGTGAACTGTTTACAAATGAATGTGTGACTGTAAATGTATGCAGAAGTGTTCGCTAGTGTTATTGCATAATATGCCCTTCCACGCCGTAGTGTGCTATTCGCATATTTTCAGATAAAGCCAATTAAATCGGTGGTTATTAATTTGAAACAACTTCATCCAATTATTTGACTTTCTCAATTTACTGAAGTCAATAATAAAGAAATGTAAGAAAAGTTAGAGGTCAGTAAAAAATGCCATTTTCCAGGCAGTAGGCAGTACACAAAAGAATATCACTTTGAGGCATTGTAAGCTACTTTCCATTTGAAGAAATCTAACAATGCTTCAGTAAGAAAATGTCCAGTGGTAATATTTTACATTTATATTTAAAAGGTTTGTCAAAACTGTACATATTTTGCCTCTATTTTCTGCAAAACAATCTACTGTATTCATTTAACCTATGTTAATCTACTATTGTCTGAAAGTGGGAAACATGCAAAGATGGATATGTGAAATGAAGACAATCAGAAACATGAGGCGATGGATGGTATAGGAGATACCATAAGGGAAATTGAATAAAAATATTGCTATTTTTTTACAATAGAATTGGAGCAGTATAACATTATACATTTTACTCCAAATCAACACCAATTTATGATTGTGTAAATATGAATGTTCAGTGTAACCAATCCAATTGTAATCTGTTACATCAACCTCAAAATTACTGAAGCAAAGGAATGCACATAATAAATCAACATATATGTACAATACATTCGTGTGATGTGCACTAATGAAATGTTTTATTTTCATGGCAGAAGGGTTATATTTCCTTGCTTTGCATGCTATCCACAATGCTAACAGTGTCGATTTAATTGGACTGAAGTGATTATCTGACATTCAGACTTGTACTGTCTCATCAAGACTCAGCAGGCAGTGAGCACTTTAGTGAATGATGAGTAAAGAATAGTGTAGATTTTAATAAGAGGTCAGCGGAATTATGAAATTGTACTGTGTAATTACCTGAAGTACAAGGTGAGATGGTGCATGTCAAATAAGTAAATTATAGACTTGGGTTGAGTGGTTCATATGTTGCAAAAATAAATATGAGAAAAAAAGGATCAAAGACAATACATAATTTTTACCAGTTCAGATAGCTCAGATCTCTCCCCTTGAAAATTTATTTTTTATACTGTTTATTCTTATTGCTAATCTTATTATTGATATTTTTATTATTATTATTATTATTATTATTATTATTATTATTATTATTATCAACTAAAAAATAGAATTTAATTAAAAAGCATCAAAGACTTCAATTGTATTGTATAGGTAAGTGATATACTACATTAATTTTTAGAACGTGAAGTTCTCAATATAAGGTATTTTTCCATAATTTGGAGCACCTTGCCTAAAATCTACTAAAACACATTTAATAATGACAGCTCTTTTTTACCCTGTTCTCTACACTGTTTAGTAGTGCTCTTTAGAAAAACTGTAAAAAGAAATACTGTGTGACTTAATTTGGATATGGTTTAATATTTGGATTAGTAAATCAATCATGTATTGAATATTATGTCAGATGTCAGATAACCGGTAGATAACAGGACATTTAGTTTGAGTTTTGTGCATGAAATATGCATTCACGCTATATAAGATTTAATGCTAAATATATTTTGAATTGTTGTCTGTTAATGATTTAATATACTTTGCAAGTTATTTTTCTGTTTGTTATTGACACCATCATTTCAAGCTGAGAAGTTAAATTGTTTTTATTTAGGTATCACCCACTGTGCATTCGTCAGTACATCTTCATTATTGGATGTGGTCGGACAGACGTATACTAAGACAGTCCATGTGGTCCTGAGATTGTTCTTGCTTTTGAAAATAAGACATCTCCCAGCAGACCTTGCCACTAGGGATGCTTATCTACCTCTGCAGATCATCCATTTTGCATTAAATAGCTTAGGACAGCCTTAGAGAAAGAGCAACACAAAAGATGTACACCAGATCTTTCACCACTGTCCATATCACAGGACCACAGGCAGAATTGGGAGATCCGCTGCATAGTGGACTTCAGAGATTCAATGATAGGGAAATGGAGTCTTTCGGCAATATAGCACTGTACAACCAGATTGTGAGCATTACTGATCCCTTTGTTAAATGCACATTTAGCAATGATATCCTTTACAAAAAAGACTGTGCTGGAAACATACAAACTTGCTAAGGACAGATACAGGATGCTTACCTGAGTATAGGAGGGAGGAAAATTGAGACAAGTGCATTGATAATAAATTAATTAATAGTGTTTAAAGAACTCTAAGGGGTAAATTTACTAAGAATCATTTTTTGGTGGCAGTTTTAAACTGCCACACATCACTGGCGGTTTGGGGCTCCAAAGCGTCACATATAGGGCGGTTTGAGGCTGAGAAATAACATCTCTGACAATGTATGGCAGATAGAAAACATCTAACCTGTCGGTGGTTAGGTCAAAACCAACATCAGAAAGACAGGTTTTTTAATACCTGTTTTTGATTGACTTGATAGCTCAAGCATGCTGTTTGAGCTATCTTGCCATTCATAGCATAAGAGGAAGCACAATTCATATATAGATTACGGGTGAATCATTATTTATTGATTAACGGGCAAAATTAATTTATAAATAACTTATGGGGTGAATTTTAATTTTCATTATATTATGGGGACAAAATGATTGCATTATTATATTATGGGGTACTATGTAATGCCACATTGTGTATCATAAATAATTATTTCCAATATACGCAATATCACTTATTGCAACCACCTCTTTTGGTTTGGCTGTTTGGATGGTGGTTTTCTGCTGGTTTTGCAAACCCCAGCTTAGTAAATGCAGCTGTTTTGTATGTTCATCATTGTTAAAATCAGGATGGCAATTTGTAAAGTGGTGGTTTTCAAAATTGTCAATTGTGGCTGTATTAATGGCGGTTTGGCTTTTAGTAAATCCGGCGGTTTTAAAACCGCTAGAAAAACAGCCAAAAACTGGTAGTTTCATTGATTCATCCTTTAGTAAATCAAGCCCTAAGTGGCTAAAGTCTCGTCCTGGCTATCTGCCTGAAAGAGGCACATTAAAAGTGCACCAAACTCAGCATTGGCCGAAATGTTGGGTTACAGGTTGTTTCTTTAGGTAGACAGAAATTTAGCAGTTGGAGAGTATGTGAGTGATACTGTAGTATTTTCAAAACCATAATTTACAATAGAAACAGATTGATTTCTCATTTAGTATTGTTGTGGTCATTTCACTTAACATTTATGCATGGTGTTATTTTTCTCACTCCCTTTCCATCAATACCCATCATCAGATTTTACTCAATGGTTCTACCCCAAAGCAAATATGACATTTTGTTACCTCACTTTCTTATCATGACTACTCGTCAGCACATTTTACCCAACTGTTCTGAATAAATGTGCCATTTATCATTGACTTGAAATGCAGGAGTGTTCATCAGTGTTCCCTCTAATCTGAGCAATCTGGAAATTATAGAGTTAAACCTGTATCTTACTAGGAAACATCCTGCAGATTGAGAGTGCAAACCTTTCAGGTGGAGCCCTCATTAGAGTGACCTTTTAACTCTTTCCTTTCCAGATTGCTCAGCTTAGAGGGAATACTGGTGTGCATGCGCACCCCCTGTCACTTTTCTGTTCTAAGAACTGAAATTTGTAATGCCAGCTAAGGAGCCAGGAATAAGGTAAAAGCGTAAGGTGTTTTAATGAAGAAACAACTCAATCCCGATATGCAGGGAAGGCACAGGTCAGGTAAAGAAGAACATAAAAACAGATATCCAGGAGTGGGTGGATACAGGTATTAGCAGTAAATGCAAACAGATGGCATAGGAGAACTTAACTAACCAAGGTGAATAGCCAGGACCTGGGATACACTAAAACAGATAGCAGCTTGCAGGTAGTCCAAGGGAAAAACAACAATAACATTAATGACTAGCAAGGTGCACAGGGGCAGGGATGAACCAGGAGCAGAAGTTTAACTCCTGCTGGTGAGATTAAAATGACAATAGAAACATCTGGTGAGACAGAGGTACTGCAGGGCTGATGTAAATAAATACAAAGTCCAAACAAAGTCCAGCAGACTGGAGCTGCAGAGGCAGAAAAGCATCCCCATGATGTGGCATATCCTGACACTCCTTTCTTTTATCTGCTCTTATGCCCCTGCATTGGCTTATTAGTTTCCACTCCCCCTCATCCTGCTGCCTATTTAAAGCACCTCTTCTGGCAATATGGTGCCAGACCTTCATATCCTGTTAGTATGCTGCTGCTGAATCATTTGGCTCCTGTTTCCATTTGTGAATACTGGTATTCAGTTTCCCTGTGCTTCTTTGTGTAATCCTGGTATCCTATATTTGGTGCTTCTCAGCTAATCCAGGAATCCAACATCTTGTGCTTCTTAGCTAATCCTGGTATCCAGTATCTGGTGCCTTTCAGCTATCCATGCTACCAGTATCCTGTGTCCAGAACTCCTCTTCTGTTTCTGTCTTCCTGTGTTTGTAATTGCTGTGCCAGGTACCTATCCAGTGAAATACGACCTCCATGGTACTAGCAGCGAAGACCAAACTGCCTTGCGGGGGTCCTTGGTGAAGACCTTTGCTGCATTAGACTTCGCACAATGTTGGTGATTGGAGCTAAATCAGGCAGATTGTAGAATCCTGCCACTCCTGTTTGCTCCATGTCAACAGATATGTAGAAGACTGGAATGAAAATAGAACAGGTAACATGGTGATGATGAACATGATGATGAATATGATGTTTTCTATTTTTTTTATTATTATGTTACTGTATGGGGGTATGGTGTTGTGTCTTGACATTTTTTGTGGTGTGTTTTCTTTTAACATTTGCATTTGTGTTTGAGAAATATCTCTATGTTTATGTATCTCCATGGCAATACAATTTGTGTACTTTTACTACAGTGGAGAATATATTTGCATTCTATTCTTTCTACAGTGAGATGTTAAAATGTGTTAAGCTGTGTCTCTCAATGTTGTAGTCCTATTTAACACATAGTGCTTTGGTTTTAAAGTTTTAATTTAAGATTTAATTCTATTTGTACATCTCACACAGAGCTATGCAAATTGTAAAAAGGTAGGGAGTTGCTAAACTGTTACGTTTCTCAGGAGATTTCTATCAGTCATTGTTAGCATTGGTCTTTCCATGGTACAGAGTCTTATGAACTGCCCGGTCTTAACCAAGAACTGCCTCTAGACGAGATGGATTTTTCTGCCGGAGGTCCGCAGGTCACAGTCCTTCGGTTAGCCCGAAGGTAAGTGATAGGCGGTCGTGATAAGTGATAGGCGGTTGGTAGAAGACCAACAGCGGAACCAAAGAGAGCAGACTCTGTAGTGGTAGTGTAGTATGGAAAGGCAAACCAGGATTTAGTTAGCTGAAATTATACAGTACACACAGAAGAATCCTAGGCTGTAATCAGCGGAACACTGGGCTGGTTACACTGAAGAAGCATTGCACACAGGAGAATCCATTAATATGAATTAAAAAGACGCCGGGTTGGATACCCTGGAGCGCAGACACCAAAGTGGTCAGTATGGATAGCCGGGTCAGATACACTGGAGCACAGACAGCAGAGGGAATATCCAGAAGCAGTGGTCTAACAAGCCAAAAAGGTCATACACAGGGAATCATCAGAATACACTAGGCAGAAACACAGGGAGAGCATGATGCCAAGTGGTAACCTTTTGCTCTGGCACAGGCAGTGTGTCAGAGCATGTCTAAAATAGCAGAGGGGAATTCAAATTCCCCGCCTACGGTAACATTACTAGATGTTGACAGTGTGGGTGGCAGTGATCGGGAGCAGGAACGTGGGACAGGGAAGTTTCTTAACAGTACCCCTTCCCCTGAGGGTGGATTTCGGACACCCTAAAAGGTTTATGTGGAATTTTTTTATGGAATTTCTTTAAGAGATCTGGGGGTAAATGTATTAAGCTCCTTCTTCTTCAACACCCGTGAGTTCGGCGTCTTCGGCGTTTAAATTTAAAGCGGCACTGCCTTGTTTCCCTTTACAAGGCAGCGCCGCTTTAAATTTAAACGCCAAAGACGCCGTACTCGCGGGTGTTGAAGAACCCGGAGCTTAATACATTTACCCCCTGGAGTATAGAGATCTTTAGCACATGTCCAGGAATGTTCCTCAGGTCCATAACCTTTCCAGTCGACTAAAATTTGAAGGGTACCTCTAGAAACACACAAGTTTAAGATTTCCTTGACCTTATACTCTTGATCCTTTATGGAGGCAGCCGAAGGAGAATTTTTGGAAGAAGAGAAATTCTTAATGACAAGTGGATTTAGAAGAGACACATGAAAAACTTTAGGTATCCTCATAGCAGGAGGTAATTCCAATATAAAATCCACCGTCTTTAAAGGGACTTATAAAACAAGCAGCAAATTTCCTGGAAGGACTTGCAAATGAAGGTTATGGGTGGAAAACTAAGCTTATGCCCTGGAGATAGCAAAGAAGCAAATATTCGCTTGTTATCAAATGACCTTTTTTGGAGGTAAGAGGTCTGAAATAGTTTCTGCTTGATTCAAGTCAACCGAGAAGAAAAATTCTGCAATAAAGAATCTACAACAGGAACTCCAGAAGATGGTAACTCAGAGAACGGAGAGACCAGTTGACTTATGACAATAATTATTATGGGAAAAATTATGCCCAGGGTAGTAGATCAACCCAGTTGTCCTGTTTTGTTGGGATATAACACCCGAGGAACTTCTCAAGCTCTTTATTGGTTCTCTTTGTCAGACCATTGATCTGTGGAAGGTAGGTGTAGGAGAAGTTTCATTTGATCCCACATACATGACAGAATGTTCTCCAAAATTTTGCTACAAATTAAGTTACCTGGTCAAATACAATCACATCTGGGCACCCTTGAAGACGAAAGACTTCCTTTAAAAATAAATGAGCCAATAAAGCAAAGGATGGCAGCCCCTTTAAAGGAACGAAATGGGCAGCTGGAGAGAAACGATCTGCAATGACCCACACAATGGTGCACCCTTTGGAACAAGGCAAATTGGTAATAAAGTAATAAAGTCCATTGAAAGTTGACTCCAAGGACGATCTGGAACCTGAAGCGGATGTAAAAGCCCATAGGGGTTTTGTCGTGGGACTTTATTTTTCACACAGATGGAACATGCTGCGACAAATGTCAACATCAGAGTGTATAGAAGGTCAACAATAGCTGTGGAGTATGAGGTCCTAAGTCTTCTTGCTCCCCTAATGAACAGCAAAATGTGAACCATGAAGCCATCTGAGGAGTCTAGTGTGCAGATGGGGAGGAATGAAGGTCTTCACATCGGAAATATTTGTAAGAGTAGGGGTGGTAGCCATGATGCAATCAGGATTGATAATAGGTCTTGTAATATCCAGCTCTTCAGACTCAATAAGATCAATAGAATGAAAAAGAGCGTTCATTTTTTTTTTAATCTTGGAACCAGGCCTGAATGTAATAAACATATCAAAACATGAGAAAAATAGAGACCACCTGGCCTGCTGAAGGTTCAAACATGATGTGAATTGAAAGTACCAGAGGTTCTTCATGATCTGTGTAGATGGTTAAGAAAGAACTGAGCTCCCTCTAGATGATGTCTGCACTCTTCTAGTGCCAGTTTAATAACAAGGAGTTCCATGTCTCTTATTGCATAGTTCTTCTCAGCCGCAGCCAATTTCCAAGAAAATAAACAACTTGCACAAAGTTTCGTAGTTGAATTGTTTTGAGACATAATAGCACCAACACTGATGGAAGAGGCATCAACTTAAAAAAAAAGGAAGTGAGGAATTACTTTTAATTTTTTAGTAAACGAAAAAGCTTCTACTGCCTTGGGGGACCAACGTTTGGCATTGGTGGATGTCTTGGTGAGTGCAGTAGTAGGAGCGACTAATGAGGAGAAACCTTTGATTAATTGCTTATAGTAATTTACTAATCTCAAAAAACATTGCACAACCTTCAGGACTACAGGTTACAGCCAATCAACAATTGCTCTAAGTTTCTCAGGTTCCATTTGGAGCCTGGAACCAGATACTACGTATCTTAAAAATGGAAGCTGATTCTCCAGTGATGCAATTAAATACAAGAAAGGACAATGGACACATGTTCTCGTTGAGAAACGATATCTGGGGTAAATTTATCAAGCTGCAGATTTGAAAAAGTGGAGGTTCTCACACTTCAATGCTGGAAGCAGGAAATGACAGCTATGGAGCCCGAGATATGATGAAAACATATAATATTTGTTAGCACAGGTATGAATCAGAGAATGCAGGAAATTATATGATCCGAGTATTGCAGACAATAAACAAGGATTTCTGGGTGATGCTGAGAACTGGTAACAAGGAATACAACTGGTGCAGGTAGTATGGCTGAAGGGAGAGAAATCAGATACAGAGATCACTGCAGCAGCTTGTAGGAGTCCCAGAGAACAGCAGAAACACAAGAGCACAACAATGAGGAATAGCACCATAAACAACAATGACCAACACAGGTAACTGGGAGAGGCAGGCATAAATAGGAAACAATCAGGTGTGAATTAGTGCAGCTAGTGGACCCCAAGTAGTGAGAAGTGAAAGGCACGACAGCAGCACCTCTGGTGGTTCACAGGTACTGCAGTGTAAACACAATAATTAAGTCCAATATAGTCTCAGAGGCAGAAACTACCAAGATGAAGCAGCATCCTAAGGCAATGCTGCAGAGGAAGCACGGCAGATCCTGACAGAGATGTTCCCTATAGAAACTAATCAGATGCAAGTTATCATTTATTTAGTACATTCTAGAAAATGACAGCTAGAATCATCACTTTTTCAAACCTGCAGCTTGATAAATCTACCCCCTGGAGAGAATATGAGGATGTCGTCTAAGTATATGACCAAGAACTGGTAAAAGATGTCTCGAAAAAATTTAATTGATAATTAACAGCAGGACCATTACACAGCTCGAAAGACATAACTAGATTTTCGAAATGACCACCATGCATAGTAAAGATTGTCTTCCATTCATCAACATGCTTGATACAAATTAAATTATATGCTTCTCTGAGGTCCAACTTAGTAAACACGATAGCTCCTTTGATCCAATCAAACAATTCACAAATGAAAGGTAAAGGTTATTTATTCTTCACGGTGATTGCGTTTAGGCCCCAATAGTCAATGCATGCATGAAGGCCGCTGTGACAGAATGGACCGCCTATGGCACCATGTCTGTTGTTGCTGGGAACCAGCTGGACTTACTTTGCCACCGTTTCCTTACAATATGCCAAATAAACCCTCTTGCTGTAGTAGGAGGGGCTTACAATGCTGCCACCACTGAGCTCCCTAATGGCTCAAAACCAGGTTTCTTCTGGGTAACTGTCACTGCTAGTCTACTCCTGTGCTGGTACACTTGGGCTGGTAACTCCAGACCTCTTACTATGGATCAGGGTTACTGTGGATGGATCCCCTATGGCCTATCACACTGACCAGAGCAGCAGGGTAGCGGCAGAGCGGTGGTACTGGAGAGCTGGGTCCAAACCTCAGAAACAGCCGGTGAATGGATTAGATTTAGGGTCTAATCTGCAGGTCACAGGATAACAGTAATATTGAAGAAGTTGTCAAGCAGGGTCTTGAAGCAAAGAGTGATGCTTTATTTCACTCAAGTGTCCTGACAAGGACAGTTCTACTGATTAAATGTAACAGTGGTCAGGTCAGATGGAACATCAGAATGATACATTTAAGTGTCCAGGACAGTGTTTTTTATACATATTTGAACACTATTTTTAGAATCAGGATGTAACCTGTTTAACAAAATTTAGATTTACATGCATTGCAAAGCTAACAATATTTACATTTGTCTGTGAAATTCTAGAAACTCTGTGATGTACTGCATCTTGTTTTTAGACACAGAAAATCTAGTAGAAAGGTCTTAATTAACCCTCCCTGTCTTCAAAAGGCCTCACACATCAAAAGACTTGATTAGCATGAGACCTTTTGTTCCAACAGTTGCAGAATACACATTCCAAAGAAAGGCATAAACCTCTAACAAATCATTTCCGCCCTTCACAATACACAGCAGACTTTCTAAACAAACGCACATTGTATCAGATATATACATCAGAAAAGAAGCTGGCGTCGGCAGGTGCCTCAACTCGACATACCAGATACTCCAACAGATCCTTTGGAGATCGATTACCAGCTTCGTTCATTATAGGAAACCAGAGCAAAGTGTTACGTTTCTCAGGAGATTTCTATCAGTCAGTGTTAGCTCTGGCTTTCCCAAGCCGCGGAGTCAAACGAACCGCCCGGTCTTCACCAAGAAACGGTGCAGTGCGAATTGGATTTTTCTGCTGGAGGTCCACATGTCACAGCCCTTAAGTTAGCGCACTGATGGTGTCACGACTTTCACTAGGAATATCACTGACTGGTATTAGCACAACTGAGAGGCGCGGAGTCTAACGCACCACCGGTGTTCGCCAGGGACCCCGCAAGGAGGTTTGGGCTTTGCTGAGTGTGAAGCGCAGGTCGCGGTTCTCCCAGATAGTTACCAGGGCAGTGAATGAAGAGTAGTCAAACAGGTCGAGTCGAGCCGAGTCATATTAAGAGTAAAATGTATGTGAATAGCATTCTTTTATAACTAAAAATTTGCATACATATGATATATGTTGCTAATCATTCTTTGTCCATAAATATTTTTGTGACATATTGTTCCAGCATAATAAATCTGACGTCACTTAATGTTATTGTGTCTTACTTGTAATGAGGACCTGAGGGATCTCTGCCCCACTGCCATGTCGTGATCTAGAGAAGAGCATTCAGAGACCAGGGGTAGATGTATTAAAAAGTGATTTTTGCAAATCGACGATATTCAATGACTTTTGTCGAAGTCAGCAAATTGGTTAAAGTCATTTCAATTAAAGTCTAGCAAACTTGGTTGTCTTTGTCTGAAAAGATGCGTACGGTACGCTATGACGTACAAGGGCACGCTACGGCGTGAAAGGGCGTACGCATCCACTACACGTGGCAGCAACGGTAATTGGTCTTTTACCATACATTCGCACAAACACGCATACTTATAAAATAGTACACATTAATGGTAGTTGCAACACATAGTCAGTTATGTTGAAATATAGTAGTATTTATATGTTATATCAGAGTTACATGCATATTAGTGAAATACACGGAACGGGTTGAAGGAATAACATCATGAGTGGTATCATAATGAACCTTGTTACATATCCTACTGTTCGGTTCACTCTGCGAGGGAATCGCAGAGTGCATACGCAAGTTATGAATGATAGGGAATTATGATCTACTTAAGACTAAGGAATCTTGGCGGGAAGAGCAGAGCATACCCCCTTCAGAGATGACCCCCTCCTTTGGATTCCTTAGGATGAACCAGCCAATGATTGACAACCCCTTGGACATTTCTGAGACCTGGACCAAAAGATGCAAGCTATACCATCTTCATTGTATTACTGTATTTGATTGTGTATATAAGCAGCAGCCTGTGATCCAGCATGCAGACATCTTGTCCCCAGACTTCAGGATTGAATGACTGCATTGGATCCAGAGCGCCTGCGATAAGTAACGGCTGTATTTACTATTACTTCACTTGAGCATATTATTCTACTTATTGCGAATAAATCTTTGTGCTTTGGAAACACAAATCGAGGTTCGACAATCGTTACTGGTTAGCGACAATACGCACTTAACAATTTGGGGGCTCGTGAGCTTTGGAGGTTTCGTTGCCGATGATACGCAAGACCAACGGATTTCGGTTCCTCAACAAAGGGTGGAGACGCGTCATAAACGGGTAAGAACGCATGGTGTTCAAAACCTGAATTTTACTCTGTGTTGCGAAACCGAATGTCCGTTTTGCGTTATCTAGGGCATGCTAACTAGAACCTAGGGACAAAAGAGAAAACTGTTTCTTTTTTCTGTCATTGTGCGTTTTAACTGTATTGCATTGCTTAGCGTTTTTTGTATTTCCTGCTGTGCGTAAGCGAACTTCCGGTAGACTTGCCACGTGGTTAAACAATTGTTTTGATAGTTATTGTACATGTATAGTATAATTACTTGTGAAAGCCTCTGAGATATTATTACTGTTATTGGGAACTTTTGATTTTCTGCGCAGAAAAGGTGTATAGTGTGTGATGTTGTAACGTAGATACACTGTTCATTATTCATTGTGCTCAGTTGCTGTCTGACGAGGCGGATTGCCCAACTGAAGGACGGTATACAGGGCAGGTATACCGAATGCGAAAACCGGGTTTTCGCAAAGCGCTACCAATAGATCGCAAGGTTTGCTAATAATTAATATTGGTAGGCAGTGCGATCTAATCGCATCTTTAGTGCGAATTGGTGAAGCAGCTAGGAGGAATTATATTGGAAAGGCTGGTTGATTGTATTGACTTTGTTCTCCCAGTTATAATAAACTCAGCAGATTTTGTGGTTGAGCCAGGGTATCGAGGAGCTGATAGCCCTTGGGGCCCACAGTGATATTTCTGTATTAGGGATCCTCGCCGGGTGCGAGAAAAGCGAGTGAACGCGGCTAAAGGAAATACGTTCACCGAGCAATAGAGATCTCTAGCTGTGATTGTAGCAACAGAGTTGGTATATTGTTCAACATGGGTGCTAAGCATACGCTAGAGATGGTCAGTGTACTGCCTAAGGAAGGCCCTATTGGTTCAGCGAGGTTTCTCATGTGTAAGAAATATGGTGCATACGCAACTGTGTATTGTGACACGTGGGTCGAGATGACCAAAGCTTGTGATAGGCCTTTCCCAACAATAGGAAGTTTTAATGCAGAGGTATTAAATACTGTAAAAGACAAAGTATGGTTGATCAAGTCAACAAAAAAGAGAAATAGACATAATGATTGTTTAAAATTGTGGCAAATGGAAGGCAACACGTGGCAGAGCAGCGAATGCAAACCGGAAATAGGCGTGGCGAAAAGCGCGCGCAAGGCGGATGTAACCGTTGAGAAGCGTGGCGAACTCAGCGTAAACACGCCCCCCGCCACCTCATGTGGCGGGAGGGGTATGTACAGCCGTTGTTAAAACTGAAAATAGAAAAATTGCTAAGTTGTATCCTGTTTTAAGCCAGCTTAAATCAAGTGTATCTGAAAATGAAGATGAACCCACTGTGATTTCGGCCATTGCCCATGCCGTTAGTGTACTAGAGGCTCAGCGCAAGTATGAGAAAATGGCTGAGATAGGTGAGAGTAGCGTGATCACTAGGAGTGAAAGCGTTCTAAATCTAAAACCAGCAAATCCTGTAGTGTCCCCTGAAGTCAGTGTACCAGAGGGTGCTTTCCCAGTCCGCACAATATCAGTTCCCAATGGGAAACCGGATAAGGATGGTGTAGTTCCTTTAAGAAATGTTACAATGCATTAGATATAACTTAATAATGAGTGAAAGCTAAAGACTCAAAAATGTCTTTCTATTACTTGGTTGCTTGTCAAAGCTCAGAAGCAAAACGCGCGTCGGCATTACGCTGAGCTTGCTGCTCTATTTCATTAACAAATAACACAGGCTGAGAGTCAGTACATACTTAGCTAGGAGATCAGGATTAGGTCCTGTTAGCATCTAGGTCTTAGATTGATTCTTACAGGAGTGTTCAGAAACCAGTCTATTACAACCAAGTAATAGAAAGACATTTTTGAGTCTTTAGCTTTCACTCATTATTAAGTTATATCTATCGGAGTGAAAATTAGGAATTGTGGTTTATAGACACCAATTAAGGGATTAATGGGTTTATTTGTACTAAACAGTTTATTTGAACCATAGAGCCATCCCATCCAATAGTGCTTATTTATCAGCCTTATTAACGGATCCCTGCTGATATTTAGCAGCAGAGACCCACTACAGGAACTCCTAGTCATAGATTTATATCAATTGAGTGTACTCCATTTTACTCGTTAGCCGCTAATTACATAGATTAATAGCAGCAAGCCAGCTTGGTAGTACTCTACCTTTTTAACTGAATCAAACAGGTTTCAACATCACATTCATCTTTTTTAATATTTCGCTGTGACAATTTTTAATATAATCAACAATAAAGGTTATTTGTTTTTATAATACCAATATATCACATCCATTTGTATAAAAGAGTGCCCACAAAATACTATTCCTCTCTTTCTTTCTCTCTTTTTCTGTTATTAATAGCTGGTAGGAAACAAACTTTTCTCGTAGATACAGGGGCGGCCCGATCTGTGATAACCTCTCCTTTCAATCTACAGGTGACCAGTAAAACCATTCCAGCTATGGGGGTAACGGGAAAAGTGTTACATTATCCTCTAACTAAACCCGCTGAAGTTACTATCGGGCCTCTGCATACTAAACATTCGTTTCTCTTGGCTGCAGCGGCTCCTACTAACTTGCTAGGGAGAGGCTTGTTATGTAAAATGGGATGTGTCATATACTGTACTTCTGATGGTGTGTTCTTAGATATACCGGAGAAGGTCGCACATGAGGTACAAGATATATTGGACACCCCTCAAAGGTTAATGTTACACTCTCCTGTTATAGAACAAAGTCCATCTCAAGTAAAGGGGATGTTGCTGGAAATACCAGGTTCCCTATGGACCAGAGATGGACAGGACACTGGACTGATGGCAAACGTAGCCCCTGTCATGGTCAATCTAAAAAGTGGTAGGATAGCTCCAAAAATCCCACAGTATCCATTAAAACCGGAGGTGGAATTAGGGGTATATCCTGTTATTGAGAGGCTGTTACAACAAGGGATTTTAATTCGTACAGCCAGTACAGCAAATAGTCCCATTTTCCCTGTGAAGAAGAATGGGGGGAGGGGCTATAGATTAGTCCAGGACTTAAGGGGAATTAATAAAGTTGTTGAGAGCCAATTCCCCGTAGTGCCGAATCCAGCTGTCATCCTCATGCAGATTCCACCGTCTGCCAGTCATTTTACTGTCATTGATCTATGTTCTGCTTTCTTCTCAGTCCCTCTTCACCCTGACTGCCAATACCTTTTTCCATTCTCCTACAGGGGAGTGCAATACACATGGACCAGACTACCCCAGGGGTTCATTGACAGCCCCAGTATTTTCTCCCAAGCCTTACATGACTGTTTGCAATCCTTTCAACCCCACAATGGGTCTGTTCTAATTCAATATGTGGACGATTTGTTGTTGTGCTCTGATTCTTTTATGTCATGTTTACATGATACTAAATTGTTGTTGCTTCATCTTTCACAAACAAGGCACAAGGTGGCAAAGGATAAATTACAGCCATGTCAGACTAAGGTCAAATACTTAGGACACTGCCTCACTAAGGGGCTAAGACACCTGACAACCGACAGAATTGAGGCCATACAACACATGACTCTGCCGCAGAGCCAGAAGCAGATTCGTACTTTCTTGGGGATGTGTGGATACTGCAGATCCTGGATCCCAGGTTTTTCTATTCTGGCATTTCCATTGCAGGAGCTAGTCTCTTCCTCGAAACCAGAACATGTTGTACACACAGAAGAGTCAGAGCAAGCGTTCTTTAATCTTAAAGATAGTCTGACTAGAGCACCTGCATTGGGAATACCTGATTATGAAAAGCCTTTTGAGCTATTTTGTACAGAAGCTGATGGTTGTGCAGCAGGTGTCCTCGCACAGAAACATGGTGACACTAGCAGACCGGTAGCATACTACAGTGCACAATTAGACAATGTGGCAAGATCACTTCCAACATGTCTCAGAAGTGTAGCAGCAACGGCTCTTCTGGTAAGTAAGAGCGAGGACGTAGTATTAGGACACAATTCAACTATCTATACACCCCATGCTGTATCAGCTCTGTTAAATTCAGCCCAAACCAGACATATTTCTTCAGCTAGATTCACAAAGTGGGAACTAGCCCTGATGGCACCCTCAAACATCACCATCAAACGATGTAGCACCTTAAATCCAGCTACATACCTTCCGTATGTGTCTCTAGAGACACAAAGGGTGGGAGGTGAGGAGACCCTGGTTGATGATGAGTTAGGCAAGAATACTGACACGCATGACTGTATGGAACACCTGAATCAGACCTTTACTGCAAGGCCTGACATACGTGACACCCCCTTAGAAAATGTAGATTTTACGTTTTATACAGACGGAAGTTGCCATAGACAGACACAGACAGGAGAGCTATGTACTGGTTACGCTGTTGTAGACGATCAGCATGTGGTAGAAGCTGAACCCCTTGGCCCACCTCACTCAGCCCAGGTGGCGGAACTAGTAGCACTAAGGAGAGCGTGTGAATTGGCAGAGGGTAAATCAGCCAATATATATACTGACTCAAGGTACGCCTTCGGGGTAGTGCACGATTTTGGGGCCCTTTGGCGTCTTAGAAACTTTACGACAGCAGCAGGTACACCAGTGGCACACTCACAACACATAAATGGACTTCTGACAGCGATACAGTTACCCAGAACAGTAGCCGTCATAAAGTGCAAAGCCCATACCTTTGAAGAAGACCCAGTGTCATTGGGCAACAACAGGGCAGACAAAGCTGCTAAATGGGCAGCAGGGCAACCTATGACTGTATCGACCGAGACTATGATGGTTTTTCAGACATTAGACATGCAGAAATTAATTGAAATGCAAGATTTGTGTTCCCTGCAGGAAAAGGCGGTCTGGAAGGCGAAGAGATGTGGTCAAGAGTCCTCAGGACTCTGGAGGGATGGACAAGGTAAGCCTGTAGCTCCCCGAACATACTATCCAAGCCTGGCTGAAGCAGCACACGGCCTGACTCACCTGGGTAAAGAAGGTATGTGCAAACTGGTGAGAGCATACTGGTGTGCTCCCGGATTTTCCTCTCAGGCTGGTAAAAAAGCAATGTCATGTCTTACTTGTTTGAGGAAAAAAGTTGGGAAAACTATTCCAACTGAGCCATCCCACATCCCTCCTACAGACGGACCTTTCCAGGTAATACAAATTGACTATATCCAATTACCACCGTGCAGGAATTTAAAGTATGTGTTAGTGTGTATTGATGTGTTTTCCGGTTGGGTAGAAGCATATACGGTAGCCACTAATACTGCTGTGTTCACTGCAAAGAAAATTGTACAAGACTTTGTGTGTAGGTTCGGTATCCCTAGAATCATTGAAAGTGATAGGTGTACCCATTTTACTGGTGATATCTTCCAAAGCATGTGTAAACTCATGGGAATCAGTAGCAGACTTCACACCCCTTACCGACCACAAGCCAGTGGTAAGGTAGATTGAGTAAACGGTACTATAAAGAACAAGCTGGGTAAGATAATGGCTGAAACTGGGTTGGCATGACCTGAGGCTTTGCCGTTAGTCCTCCATAGCATTCGAACCACTCCTAGACCTCCTCTTAATCTGTCCCCCTTTAAAATACTGTTCGGACGACAACCTCATTTGATCGTGAGTCCACAAGACGACTTGAAGTGTAATAATGAAGTGACTGTACAATATCTTATAGGAATGAGTAGACAGCTGAAACAACAACAACAAAAACTAAAAATGCTGTCACCTGGTATGCCAGAGACGAACTGTCATAATGTTGAACCTGGAGACTATGTTATGATCCGCAATTTCTTATGTTCAGGTTGTTTAACAGACCGTTGGGAAGTCCAGTACCAAGTGCTGCTGACCAGTACTACATCACTGAAGGTTGCAGAGAGAGACACTTGGGTCCATTCCACCCACTGCAGGAGAGTCCATAATCCAGAGAAAGTGCAAGATAAAACTTAGACCGACGACACAGAGCTGTCACTTGTGAGCCTGTTCCGGGAGACCTAAAGCCTGCAGTCAAAACACCTGAACCAGAGACGTTGCCTCAGAATTATCTTTCCAGCGATGGAGTGGCGGTTTTTGTTTTTCTTTTGTTCCAGGATTTTCCTTGTTTTTACTCTTTCTGGGACATTCTGTTTTTGTGAAGGAGGATGGAGGATGGAGGAGAGTTCTGGGAGTGATACGGACGAAATGGAGGCCGAAGAAAAGTTAATAGGATACTCAGAGCAGCCCATTGTCAAACTTGGTCCAGGGGTTATGAAAAGGTCTGCTAGCTCAGGAACTCGGAGGCAGTGTGAGGGGCTATTGTCTGATGAGTATTGTATCTGCAAGTTCTGCGACTCCCTAGTTGAAGAGAGATGCATCCAACGATGCCAGTCCCCCAGTACTCTGAATATAGGCGGGCATCCTTTGGAGGATTATCACTCCCTGGTGGGTAAGGTGCTAAACCAAACCGAGTGTTGGGTGTGCTCTCACGTGCCTCAAGGGCAGCATAATATAGGACTAGTGCCATTCCCTCTAAACATATCTGAAATACTCGAATTGAGGGGTGGGAGGCCCATAGAAGGGAGGTACAATAACACTAGGTCCCCTAGTCTGACGCTTCGACAATACTCCATAGGCAGATCTTTGCTGTGCCTAAACATATCTCATGCAAAGCGCCTGGAGAATTGGGAGGCTGTCCTATCAGATCAGACAATGGCTCGCCACACTCATTTTAGAGGGAGACTCACAAGGTCACTACTAGGCAGGAATGTTGATGGAGGTCACAAATTAGGGCGTATAACCAAACATAAGAAGGTATCCATTGGAAAAGTCTCTACAGATAAATGTAAAAATGTCATTAATGCGACACGTGTCTAGAACAAATGGAGACACTGGGCATGGGTAGTTTTATCAAAACTTTGTGTGATATAATTCATGGACATACTGCTCCTTATGTTCTCCCTGATGATGTGTATTTTGTTTGTGGGAGGAAAGCTTATTCCTGGGTGACTCCGAGTTCCAAGGGCTTGTGTTTCTTAGCTAAACTGGTTCCTGAAATCATGACTATTACTCATGAAGAAATGGTTGATATTCACAAGACTACATCACCACCATACATACGCACACAGTATGAACACCGTGGCAAGAGAAATATGATTCCTGGTGAGGAACCCATAGCTACAAAATTGATTAGTGAAACTGCTGGTTTCCAAGTTATGGTTGCTCTAGATCTCACCAGGACCGCTCGGGGAACATTAAACTTTAAATATATCCAAGACCTAGCCAAATTAATAGATAATATCACCGAGATGTACGATGACACTTTCAGGTATACTGGAAGGGAGCTACAAGCGTACAAGAAGGAGTTGGTGCAACATAGACTGGTACTAAATTATCTCACCTCTATTACTGGTGGGTACTGTGTGACACTGGCCACCCAGTTCGGTGTCAAATGTTGCACGTACATTACTAATAATACGGATGACCCTAAAGAGGTTATAGACCGGAAGATGGATGAAATTCTGCAGCTGAAATGGGAATTTCGAAAGAGTCACAATTCTTCATTATATGAGGTCGGGGAAAAGGCGGCGGGTTGGTTCTCGTGGTTGAACCCTGTGAAATGGTTCTCCGGTCTGGGGGAGTGGGTACAGGAAATGGTTGCTAGTGTAGGTAAGCTCCTTCTCCTTATAGTGGGTGTCATCTTAGCAATTGGTTTAATCAAATGTGTTCCTACTGTGTTGAAGTGTGGAAAACGGTCTCATAGGAGTAACACTGAAAAAGAGACTGAAAGGGTGGTACCAGATACCGAGATCATGGTCTGTGAAGAAGTAATGTATAATCCTGAACTTGAAACGGTGATTGGGTGATAGTTTAGTACACTATCAAAGGGTGGAGCTGTCGAAGTCAGCAAATTGGATAAAGTCATTTCAATTAAAGTCTAGCAAACTTGGTTGTCTTTGTCTGAAAAGATGCGTACGGTACGCTATGACGTACAAGGGCACGCTACGGCGTGAAAGGGCGTACGCATCCACTACACGTGGCAGCAACGGTAATTGGTCTTTTACCATACATTCGCACAAACACGCATACTTATAAAATAGTACACATTAATGGTAGTTGCAACACATAGTCAGTTATGTCGAAATATAGTAGTATTTATATGTTATATCAGAGTTACATGCATATTAGTGAAATACACGGAACGGGTTGAAGGAATAACATCATGAGTGGTATCATAATGAACCTTGTTACATATCCTACTGTTCGGTTCACTCTGCGAGGGAATCGCAGAGTGCATACGCAAGTTATGAATGATAGGGAATTATGATCTACCTAAGACTAAGGAATCTTGGCGGGAAGAGCAGAGCATACCCCCTGCAGAGATGACCCCCTCCTTTGGATTCCTTAGGATGAACCAGCCAATGATTGACAACCCCTTGGACATTCCTGAGACCTGGACCAATAGATGCAAGCTATACCATCTTCATTGTATTACTGTATTTGATTGTGTATATAAGCAGCAGCTTGTGATCCAGCATGCAGACATCTTGTCCCCAGACTTCAGGATTGAATGACTGCACTGGATCCAGAGCGCCTGCGATAAGTAACGGCTGTATTTACTATTACTTCGCTTGAGCATATTGTTCTACTTATTGCGAATAAATCTTTGTGCTTTGGAAACACAAATTGAGGTTCGACAATCGTTATTGGTTAGCGACAATACGCACATAACACTTTGATAGCTAAATTTAAAACAGTGTTGGGGTATCGGGGTTCACCGATACTTCTATCAAGCACCTTCAATGTCAGTCAGATCTTTCTTTGTTTTCAGTCGACTGGTGAACAGAAAATACTCAACACCTGTATGATATAATGCTGAGCAGCTTTATTCTGTTCCAATTTGAGACCACTTCAGCGCTTATTTTTATACATGTAAGTCTAGGGGTATAGATTCTGAACAACCAATTATAAGACAGTAAAATAATGAGAGAAAATCAATTAACAATATATATATTTCAGTTTTACATCAAAGATCAAACAACTCTTTCTTCTTTGTGTGTTATCTCTTTCCAAGCTTTTTGCCAATATCCTTGTGCTGCCCCCATCTTTGAGTCCTTGGGTTTTATCTTATCAAGAACGTTGCTACATGTTCTTGGAATCTTTCATTGATGGGAACATGGCGCTGCATGGCCAACCTTGAATAATTTGTCTTTTTAAACTGAAAATAATATCTGCTTAATTTCTCTTAAAGTCATAGCATAACATATTAGCATCTAAAGCTTAGCACATGATCGATATTAAATCAATAATCATACAATTCCACTCTAACATTCCCCTCTTTGATTAAATATCAACTATTAACCTCTACCTATCAGTCATGGCGATACTCAGCAGAAGACAGTTAGTACCTACATTTAAACATATGGTATCATAAGGACCCCATATGATTAGAACAAGAATTCATTAACCACATATCTCTGGTACTTTATCACCATAACTTTTCTTTTCCTACTTAATGTTTTATCTCGGTGCATAGAGAGGAATTCTTTGCTGATATCTATTCAAAAGCTTTCTTGTATTACATGTTAAGTAGCAGTTCCATATAATCATTATAGTTAGTACAAGAAGAATTAGTATCAATGGATGAATCAAGATATTCATTGCTTTCTATATGGAATAAGATTCATTAACAAATATATCCCACTAATGAATAGGACATCAATTTTCATTCTGGTTTCTCGATGGTCACTGTCAATCTCTTGTTGCAGACTGTGCAGGTTTTTGGTTTGATTGTTGACCATTGCTGATAATGTTCACTGTTTGTCTCAGACATTAAACTTGTAGAAATTTCTGTGATCATTACTGGTTCTGGAAGCTCATTATTTTTCCTGCAGGAACAACAATCAAGTGTCAGTAATTTCTTAATCAGCCATATAACAATTGTCTCTACCACATATACAATGAGCTGGATTGCCAAACCCTTTGCTACTAATGGCAATATTCCCAATATTCAAAATGAATCATTGCTGACAACTTTGCCAATGAGGTTATGTATTAACAAAGGCATTTTCAAAGTTTATTCTCCTATGAGTGCAAATTGTTGAGCACTCCTTCCCCTTCTGTTTCTCACAGTGACATAGGCAATTTGTCACTTATCTGTCTGTTTCATACTGGGTTAGGGAGGCCTTGACCCCTACTTCAGGCAGAAATATTCTGGTAAGACATATCAATACCATAAGACAGTCATTTATATTTATCAGAACAAGACTCCCCTGATTTGAAGACTTTGCAGTGTGATGCGTGAATCCAGGTGTCTTTTTCCTGTACTTTCACTGCCATGGGAGTCATCAACAGGACTTGATAAGGACCCTTATATCTGGGTTCAAGACGTCTCCTGATGTGCTTTCTTATGACCAACCAGTCACCAGATAGCAGTTTATGGGTACCTGTATCAAAATTAGGGTCTGGAATGAAGGAGAACATTTGACCATGTATTTCAGTTAGTTGTTTCTGTAATAAGGCAACATAGTTCAACAAATCACCACGTACATGCTGTAGTTGCTATGGAAAATAACAGCCTGTTCTGTGTGCTGTGCCAAACAGTATCTCATGTGGTGCTAAACCTGTGTCTCTTCATAAGTGTAGTTCTAATGTTAAACAGAACTATTGGTAAATATTCTAACCAAGTCTTTTTGGTTTCTTGCATCATTTTCTGTAGTTTCAATTTAATGTCACCATTAAGCCTTTCTACCCTCCCACCTGCTGGTGGCCTATAAGGAGTGTGAAAAGCTTGTGATACTCCCAAGTTCTTCATTACATGCTTCATTATCTCTTCTGTAAAGGTTGTACCTCTATCTGATTCAATAACTTCAGGTATGCCATATCTATAGATGACTTCTGAGATTAATTTCTTCGCTGTATTTTTAGCAGTAGCTTTTCCTTCTAACACATACTAGTAGGTACCACATTTATGAAGTTGTATATAGTCGATCTGAAGTCTCTGAAAGGGATAGAAAGCCTTTGGGGTCTTTACTCTTTGCCCTGGATTGTGTATTCCACATATCCAGCAAGCTGTCACATAGTTTGTGTCCGCACAGTTAAATCCAGGGGCAATCCAATTTTTCCATACCCTATTGCCTCTTTGGAATGATGTACTTGTCCATGTGCAATCTGAGTCATTACTGGGTATAAGGCTCTTGGTAGGCACCATTTATTTTCTTTTGACCATATTCCTTGCTCATCAAGCTGTGCACCTTCTTTTTCCCACTTATTCTTTTCTTCCTTTGTTGCTTGTTTCTGAAAGTCTTTAAGGCTTTGTAGGTCTGGGAATTGAAATTTGTCTGTGTCACCTTCTGTTGAGTCTACAAGAAATGTAGTATTCTTTGGTTGGAGGGCTGCCTTTTTTTGCTGCTTGATCTGCAAAGTTATTTCCTTTTGCTTCTGGAGTTTGTTCTCTAGTGTGAGCTTGAACCTTTATAATTCCCACTTGTTTAGGGAGTTCCAATGCTCTAAACAGTTCATTAATCAAGTTTGCATATTTGATGGATTTTCCATTTGATTCTTGGAAATCTCTGCTTTTCCAAATGGGACCGAAGTCATGCGCCACTCCCCAGGCATAATGTGGATCTGTATATACATTGGCTTTTTGTCCTTCTGCATATACACAAGCTTTAGTTAGAGCTATCAATTCTGCTTCTTGTGCTGATGCTCCATTAGACAGTGTTCCTGAGTCAAGCACCTCTTCCTCAGTTGTGATGGCATAACCTGTATATGGAACTCCATCCACATAGTATCTAGATCCATCTACATAAAGAGTTAGGGTTGCATCTGAAAGTGGTGTGTCAGTAACATTATGCAAAGCTGAAGTCTCTAATTTCATAAGTTCCAAACAATCATGTGAAAATTTTTGTGTGTGTATTTCTTCAGTTTCTTCTTCAGACACTTCACTCAGGTCCTCATATCCCCTGTCTGATGATTCATCTTCTTTGCGACTCCCCTTACTCCCCTCTTCTGAATCATCAATGGGGAGCAGGGTTGCTGGATTGAGGATTGTGCATCTGGTAATTGTTGTGAGGCGCTGAGCAAGGTTCCTGATATTTAGTTAGTCTAGCTGCAGACAAATGTCTTGTTTTTGCTTGATTAAGAATTTCTGTGACTGTATGTGGAACTTGAGTAATAAGTGCATGGTCCAATACCATATCTGCTACCTTTTCTTTCAGTATTGCTGCTGCTACTGCTTATATACATGATGGAGAACCTCTTATAACTGGATCGAGTTGTGCAGAATAATAGGCCAGTGGCCTTTGCTTCGTTCCATGTTTCTGTGTGAGGACTCCTAGAGCATGTCCTGACTGCTCATAGCAGAACAATGTGAAAGGCTTCAGATAGTCTGGTAGTCCAAGTGCTGGTGCAGTAGAGATGGCATGTTTCAGGGCTTGCACTGCATTCTCTATTTCAGCTATATTGAGCGGTTCTGTTCCCTGTTTCCTCAAGCATTCATACAGTGGTTGCATAAGAATTGAAGCTGAGGGAATCCACTCTCTGCAATATCCGAGGAGTCCCAAAAAGGCTCTAATTTCTTTGACTGTTTTTGGTGTCTTCATGTCTCGTATAACTTTAACTCTTTCAGTTGTAAGATGTCTGGTTCCTGCAGAGATACAATGTCCTAAGAATATTACTTTTTCCTGTACTAGTTGCAACTTGCTTGGTGATACTCTGCAGTCTTGTTCGGCCAGAAAACAAAGTAATGACAGTGTTTCTGCTTTGCATTCTTCTTCAGCTTCCGCAGCCACCATGAGATCATCTACATATTGAATGAGTTGAGTAGTTGGATTGATAGACCTCCATCCTTGGAGAATTAGTGCCATTGCTTCTGAAAATTCTGATAGGCTGGTGGCTCCTCCTTGAGAGAGTCTTGTCCAACAATATTGGTTTCCATCATGGGTGAAGGCTAGAAGACGTTGACTATCTTCTGTGATTGGGACTGAGAAGAAAGCATTTGCCAAGTCAATTACTGAAAACCATTTTGCATTTGGCGGTATCTGATTAAGCAAAGTGTGGGGGTTGGGTACAATGGGAGTGTTGATCAGAAGTCTTTTGTTGACCTCCTTAGGTCATAAACCATCCAGTATTGCACCCCCTTGTCCGACATCTTGTTTCTTTACTGAGAATAGGGGTGTAGAATAAGGAGATCGACATTTTCTTAACACCCCTATTTGTAGATATTCTTGTATTTGTTCTGAGATCGCTTTGGTTTGAGCTGCAGCAAGTGGGTACTGTTTAATTGAGACAGGATGTGTTCCTGGCTTTAGTGTCAGTTTTACAGGATTTACTTTAAGTGTACCCACATCCTGTTTTCCTTTGGACCATAACTTGTCTGGTACTATGTTCAGCCAATCTGGTAGATTAACAGTCTTATCCTTGTGACATGTGCTCATCTGCTCTAGCATCTAGATTGCTGCTGTAAGATCTTCTTGGACTGGAGATGGGAGTTGACTTGTGAGTTTTACTCCAGTTGGGGTGTATTTGATGCTGGCTTCTATCTTGAAAGTACATCTGCTCCCAACAGATTATAGGGACAAGATGAGGAAGTGAGAAATTGTATTGGTACTTCAATTGTCTCTTCACCTACTAAAAGTGTAACTGGTTTACTTTCTGTTAGTTTTACTTCTTTTCCTGCTAGGCCTGTAGCAGGTAAATCAATTTCTGTTAATAGTTGTTGAGGTACCTCCTGTTTTCTTAATACAGTGCGGCTTGCTCCAGTATCAATTAGACACTCACATTATTGACCATTATGTAATATGATATTCACTAGGCCTTTAGTCAAGTTGTCTTTCAGAGTTTGGTTACAATCTCTTTTCATGTGCCCTCTCTGTTTGCAAAAGAAACCAACGCCTTGCTTTTTCATTTCTTCCAGAGTCATGTTTTCTTTTTCCTTTATTTGTTGCTTTGGTGCACCTTTTGTGTCTGTACGAACCTTCCAGTCTTGATTCTCTTGGACCACATGAATGGTAATTTTCTGAGTTTGAGATTTGTCTTTGGCTTTCCTTTGCTTCTCCTTTTCCCGGTCTTCTATATCTTCCAGAACTTGGAGCATGGATTGCATTTCCATTGTTGCTGCTTCTGGTCTTATAAGGAACAATTATTGATGATATGTTTCAGAAAGGTCATTAAGGAATCTGGTCTTAAACAGTCTGCGATGTTGGGCTTTATCTCGAGTAAAACCTTCAACTTTGTGTGCTTGAGTAGCTCTGTCACAATCTGGCAAAGCCAGTGCTGGTGCTGAAGTTGCTTTAGCTTAAAATTGGTTAAACATTTGGTTTTGCTCAGCAGAGAGTGTAAATGTCTTACTATCACCCAGAAATGCTAATGCAAAAACACAGATAATAGCCCATAAAGTCTTAAATCTTTTTCATTTCCTTACAAATATTGAATTCCCATCAATGCATTACCATACCCACGATACAAAGAAGGACTTGCAGTATATTACTATTATAGCACAGTAAATAAGGGCAGTGAATGTGTTTACAACACTGATTGACTCAAAATTGTTATGAGGATAAAAATAAAAACCTTTTGCTTTCTGCACATACAGAAAAACCATCTGGTTCATGCATTTGCTATGCGAATAGCACATAAACTCTAATATCTCTTTCCAAAACAAGGTAATCATTACTCAGCAGAGTCTACGTTCTATAAATCCTTAATTAGTTTATACTTATGTTTGTTGTGGCTGTTGACCAAAACATATTGCAACTTCTATTCATTGCAAGTTGGATCAATGCAATCTGGATTGAAAGGGTGCTTTGTAGCTGGAGAGCTTCTGTGAAGAAAAAACTTTTGCATAGAGATTAACATTTATTCACTAGGAATTACAGTAACTGTTATTAATTCACATTGTACAGCTGCTAATATGACACTTGTTTAAAAGTTTCTCTTTGTAGCTTAACTGTGACGCTATGCGTTCCATGCAATGAAAAACTGATTTCCTCAAAGGGGCAGTCCCCAATATCACAAACAGGGAATGTCAAAGTGACGAGACCTGGGCGAGTGTTCAAAGCCACTCCTTTCTCATCATCTCTTTGTAAACCAAATATTCACACAAATTTCCAGATTCTGTGATTTCCATGTTTAAAGTACAAATATATATTCACAATTCTCGCTCACAGACGACATTTTATCTCGTAACATTTCTTTATGGGCATAACAAACCCTCCTGTTTTCTGAGAACATTCATCAGCGCCATTTTCACACAGATAAAAACAGCTTGTAATATATCTGCATGTAAAGCTCACTCCCACAATTCTTAACTTCATTAAAGAGAAAGCTATTTTTCTCAAATTTCAGAAACAAAATTATTTTGTTCAAATACAGAAACGGCTTGTTGGACCCCAGCCAACTTGTCCGTCCACTGAATCGTGTAATGACGGACCAAAACATTTCAACACTTGTTATGCATCTCTTTAAAAGCTTAGAATTAAGCAGGCAGGCATTATATTATTTACAAAATGTACAACTTCTTTAACCTTGAAACATGTCTCTTGTAAAAAAAATAAATAAACAGACAAGACAGACAAACACAGATCTCCCTCACACGAAGTAAGACGGAGACAAAACTCACATACAGAGAAAGAAAAATCAGCTGATACCTTCCAGCCTACTGCTGTGGAACTACAAGTCCCAGCATTAGACTAAATACAAGTTAGCCTCAACATGTTATTATCACTCAGCACTCCGGACATATTTTATCAGCATTACATACATTGTCAGATAACAAAAAACAGAGTGCTTCTTATCTCAACACACTGAAATCTTTTACACAGAATAAGGGAGGGGCACATTTCACTCATTCAGCTGCGCAGGATCAAACATACATTTAGCATATCCACACATTGACCTGATCTTCATAGCCAAGCCTTTTTATCCATTCTTTATTATTCAAATAAAACCCATACCATTTCTCTAAGTCTAATGTCCCTTCTGGGGGAAATCCTGCTCTCTTGAGTACTTTATGAATTCTTTTAAGAGCTTTACTACCTTCTCTCTTTTTCATTATATCCATAGGCTTGCCTATAGTAGGCATCTTACTGTTCTGTGCCCCCATTTACTGGGTTACTGGTCACAGTACTGTCAGTATCTGGGATACAATGTCTTATAAGTGGAATAAGGTAATACAATTTTCCCCTTTGTACAGACTATAAGTATCTTTAATCCTTTACCTCCTAGTCTGCCATAGGAACACCAGATGTAAGGTTTATTGGCTGTAGATTAAAAGGCTGGCATTTATGGCTGATCCAATTCTTCCCCTCAAGTCAGTGTATGGACATATAGGTTTATAATCTGGTAACATATGATTTTGTGGCCAATATGTAGTATTTCTTCATTCAAATGCACCCTAATGTAAAATATAGTTCTTTTTCATTACTTACAAAACCGTAATATGCATTTGTAGTTGTAACACACTCTAGTCTAGGTCCCTTGCAACCTGAATATTTTCTCAGAACAATACAGCAGGTACAATTCTTACATACACCTCTCTTATTATCTTCTAACTAAAATTGTCTACATCCATCATAATCTACAGTATCCATACATTTATCATTTCATTATCCTTTCCTCTGACTGTAAATTGGGTTCATAGAATACCCTCTAATCACCTCAACTGACTTTCCTTAGACATACAAAGAAATACTGAACTGAGTAAGAAGGTAGAAATCTACACTTTTCTTACTCACCGGATTTAGTTCAGCAGTTCTCTGGACATCAGTGGAGTGTGGCGTCAGGTGTGGAGATATTGGAGCATCCCGGACCTAGCCCCCAGAAATGTTGGGGTATCGGGGTTCACCGATACTTCTATCAAGCACCTTCAATGTCAGTCAGATCTTTCTTTGTTTTCAGTCGACTGGTGAACAGAAAATACTCAACACCTGTATGATATAATGCTGAGCAGCTTTATTCTGTTCCAATTTGAGACCACTTCAGCGCTTATTTTTATACATGTAAGTCTAGGGGTATAGATTCTGAACAACCAATTATAAGACAGTAAAATAATGAGAGAAAATCAATTAACAATATATATATTTCAGTTTTACATCAAAGATCAAACAACTCTTTCTTCTTTGTGTGTTATCTCTTTCCAAGCTTTTTGCCAATATCCTTGTGCTGCCCCCATCTTTGAGTCCTTGGGTTTTATCTTATCAAGAACGTTGCTACATGTTCTTGGAATCTTTCGTTGATGGGAACATGGCGCTGCATGGCCAACCTTGAATAATTTGTCTTTTTAAACTGAAAATAATATCTGCTTAATTTCTCTTAAAGTCATAGCATAACATATTAGCATCTAAAGCTTAGCACATGATCGATATTAAATCAATAATCATACAATTCCACTCTAACAACAGCAATGTGCTTAAAGGCAAATCATGCCTTTTAACACATTGCTGTTTTAAATTTAGCTGTCAAAGTCGCTTAATATCAGCAATTTACTAAAATCTCTCTTTAATACATTTACCCCTAGCTTCAATCTGCATGACACTTTAATACCTACCACTGGGAATATTACACATTGATCCCTGGGTCTATGTTTCATAAACACCCAAATTCTCTCTGTGCTCCAAGCTAGTAAACATTGCTGTTTTGCTAAGTAATATGGTAATGACTGTGGCAGTTGTGAATCTCAGCTTTAACTCTAGAGAGTTTGTGAATATGCCTGGAGCTTATCCACTTCCTGTCTGTAGCCAATAACATGGATTCTGAGGATTTTTAATATGACAGACAATTGCAAAAACTGCCAGATTATTGTGCTGTGTGCCTCAGTTCAGCATTTCTGAAGTCTGCTTGAACTGCTGTGCACTAGCTTTGTATTACAATGCTCTTGACTCTGACTCTGAACAAGGTATCTATGACATCAGCAGCTGGATCACTTATAAATAACTTATTGTAATAATATATTTAAATTATTAGCATAGTGTGCCAATTTATATTGTTGCAAATGCACTGATTCTTGATACTGTGTATTAGATGTGTAATTATTTTATTATATTGTGTTATATTTCTGTGTAGGAATTGCATTCATTTGTGAGGTATATGTCTGATGCAATGAGCAATTGTTTAAGGAGTCCTTTGTGTAACTTCGACAGGAAGTCCTCATTAAGGCTGATTAAGTCTATTCAATGTGAGTGACCAACACTTAAATACACAACAGGGAGTCATTATCTGTATCCTACCTGGATAAAGGGAAAGGAAATGTCTAAACATTGTAAACAGCACGTGTTGTAGTATATCACAGATAAGTATAAATTTGTTAAGTTTAAATTACATTTAAATCTATGTTTAGGGAAACCTATTGCATCCTGATACTGAAAAAAACTCAGACTTCTTGGGGCCAGCAAAGAGTTCAGGGGGCTGGCTTACATCATGCTAGGCTGTGTCCAAAACTGTATAAAACAGCACTGGTTTGTGTATCATTATTGTTTCATCTGACTCTCGGATCACTGGTACCTTCAACCAGTGTGAACTGTCCTATCACTTGAGCGAATAAACATCACTTGCTTTAAGTTCCTGTTTTGACAACTCTCCTGCTGTGTTTTCTGTACCTACAGATTAGATCCAAATCTAATCTGTTTCCGACTGTTCTGAGGTTTGGACCCAGCTTTCCGGTAATACCGCTCTGTTCACTACCCAGCAGCTCTGGCCAGTGTGATAGGCAAGGGGGGATCCACAGCAACCCTGATCTATAGGAAGAGGTCAGGGGTACCAGCCCAGGTGCATCAGAAAGGGGGTACACCAGCAGCGACAGTTACCCAGAAAGAACGTGGTTCTGGATGTCGTGAAGGAGTCCAGTGGTGGCAGCAGCTTACGCCCCTCCTACTGCGGTTAGAGGGCACATTTGGGATAAGGAAAGGGAACGGTGGCAAAGTAAGTCAAACCGGTTCCCAGCAACAACAGACAGGGTGGCATAGGCGATCCATTCTGTCATAACTACATGATCTGGTTCTGACATTCAGCTACAATTCCAGTTAAACTTTCCAATAGCACTTCTGCCTGTAGTTACTGGAATATATTCCTATTTACTATCAGCCAACAGTTCCATAAAGTGGAAAATTATATGCACTATCGGCACTCAAATAGTTGAAAAGCAGCCAAATATGTTCTTTGTCTAGGAAATACACACTTCTAGTACCAAAATATGCATCAATATAATTGTTAAGAATATTTTCGGTGCTAATGTTACCGAAATTAAATAAAAGGAAAAAATTGATACATAAATTGTAGTGGGCAACAGGGTGGCTTAGTGGCTAGCACATCTGCCTCACAGCATTGGGGTCATGAGTACGATTCCCGATCATGACCTTAGCTGTGTGGAGTTTCTATAGGTGCTCAGGTTTTCTCCCACACTCCAAAAACATACTAGTAGGTTACTTGGCGGCTATCAAATTGACCCTAGTCTCTGTGTGTGTACGTTAGTGAATTTAGACTATAGGCATCAATGGGGCAGGGACTGATGTGAGTGTGATCTCTGTATACTGGAATTAGTGGTGTGATATAAATAGCTCCTGATGATGATGATAGTGTTGTTTTGTGACATCAAGAAACTTAGGATTCTTTTAATCTTCATTCATGATCCTCCTGTAAATAATATATATAAAAGAAAAATAGAAACAAAACATAGTGCAATCTGTGTAGACATAATAATAGCTACATTCAATAAGAATAGATACAATAAAGCAATATGAATATACTTGTCCCAATCTTCAAAAATCCTTGTGAAATGGAAGATTACTAGATATTCTTTTCTTTATTAGCTTTATAGATGTGCAGGTGAAGAGATAAAATTCACACGTGATCAAACACTTACTAAAAACAATCTTGAAACATGCCCATAATGGTATCTTTATATGACTCACTCAGAGATTTTGTGTTGGAAGTGTTTTTTCCTCAAAGTTGTTTTTCATACCATGCCAAAAAATAAATGACAGAAGAAAAGATTCTTGTGTGAGATCATTTTTACTCAAATATATTTATTCCAATTGAAAAATACACTCACATTTAAAATATAGATTGATATCACATTAAAGTATACATTGGTACTCCTACCAGATCGAAGAATTAGATAATCATTGTATAAGCAGTATTTCAGATGTTATTATCCCGGGATTCTGCTGGTAAATAACCCATGAGTTCCTTCAGAATGTTTTCTGGAAAGGAGTCCTTTTTCCTTTACACCACAATCCTTTGACTGACGCGTTTCAACTGTCCTATGTAGTCTTTATCATGGTAAGTGAGAAAAGGTATATGGAGTTACTTTGAAACTCCAAGTAGCAAATTAAAAAAGTGGGAGGAGTTTCCCACATTTTAATCTATTTACATCCTGGGAGAATAAATACTTGTAGAAAGTGAAATCTATAATTTATTAAGCTAAAAAATGACACAATAAAAAAATACATTAAATTCAAAATAAAATTAAAATTAATATCTACAAAAACCAGAAGTGATGTATCATTCTATCATTATGTCTCAACATACAGGTTCAACTACTGCAATAAAAGAAAAAAATAGGTACTAGCAAAATTAGATCTTCTATTATATAGTAAACGCAGTAAGACAAATATAAGATAGAATGGATATATAATATTGTTGACATCCGCCAAACTGGAAATTATGTATCACTCCTCCGTCATCTCTACTTTAACAAATATGATTTTACAAAAATAATAATAAAGAAAAGAGATAGCAATAGATAAAGATACTATTTTGCCTGCATCCACACTGCTCAACAATGGATTTCTCCAAAAATATAATATCCAAACTAACAGAGGTAAGTAACATAATCATATGCCCATAACTTTTGGCTTGATGTCAATCACAAATATTACATATATTCAAAAGAGTATCAAAAGAGTATCATGCCTTAATTCAACATTTCTGAAGTCTGCTTGAACTTCTGTGCACTGACTTGGCTTTGTATGACAATCCCCTTGACTCTGACTCTGACCCAGGTATATATGACTATATGATCTGGTTCTAACCTTTCAGCTACAATTCTGGTTAAAATTTCCGATAGCACTTCTGCCTGTAGTTACTAGAATTAATTTCTACTTACCATCAGCCAACAGTTTCATGACGTGTATAAACATTTATTGTGAGGGCATAATAACTTAAATAAATAATCAGCAGCTGAAATGGATGACAAAACTGTAAAGCATTAATTGGTAGGGATGATATCTGTATACAGTAAATTAGCATCAATTGATAATGAGGACAACATTTACTACTTGCATACTATCAATTTATATGTGTGCACACTTTATAAAGAAACTAACTCACTTCTCATTAGTTCTTGTGGGTGAAAACAATCTAGGCACATTTCAGGAGCACTCCTGGGGGTATATTTACTATGCGGCGGTTTCGTAGAACTGCAGATTCCCGATGCTTTGAAGTCATTTTTTAAAACAGCACTTTTATTAAAGACAAAGCCGATCAGGTTTAATAAAATTGCCATTTACAGATAATGACATCAAAAAGCCAGGAATCAGCAGTTCTACAGTACAGCCACAGAGTAAATATACTCCTGCTATTTAATAAACCCAGTAAAGACTGTCTGTATAATAATTGTAGCAAGAGTGTGGCATGGAAAAAACAATATGAGTCCATCAATCCATCCTGTCAACATTGCAGGCCAGTGGTGACAATGTAATGGTCTGCAGTCATTTTCCACAGGACACATTGTATGGCTTGATACAAATAGAAGAAGGTTTGAATTACAACAGTACACCTGAAAATCACTAATGATTACATTCATCCTTCATGGCAGCAATGTACCTGTCACTGAGCATTTTCAGCAAGATAATGCTCTTTTCCACAAAACTTGTAAAGTCCTGAAATGTTTCCACAAATATGACAGTGCATTCAGTTTAACACATCGAATCAGTTTAGGCCTCCCAAATCATCATCATCATCATCATCGCCATTTATTTATAAATCACCAAATCTCAAGGCAATCTAGGGATTACAATCTAGTAAAACAATCTACTGAGTAGAGATCCACAAACAGTTTATATGCAACAGCAAAGTGACACATTGTAGTAATCATGGGTTAGTATCCCTGTGTGGCAGTTATTGAACCTATATTCTAACAAATAATGGCGTAACTCACTATAAGGTAGATTTATGACAAGAACACTTGTCATAAAGGTTGTTACATTGATTATGGCTGCTAAAAGAAGTGTATTTATAGGGAGATGACTAAGTGTTTCCTCAGTAGGTATAGCAGGATTAATGTCTTGATTTTTTAAATATTTAGTGCTGATTTACAGTAATTGTTATTATTTGATTTCATAGCTATGATTCACACTCTCTTATTACACCTTTGTGTCAACAAACTATTTCTTTCAAATATTGTTACATGCATTTGTTTAGAATTGTACATTTCTCATTTGAAAGATTTCATTAATATGTAACTACAGGGTTTAGTGCTTGCTTTACTATAATTTGTACTTATCCATTAGCGAAAAGTAAAACTAATGTGTTTTTAACAATTGCCATGATTCACTGACTAATTTCAGAATGTGTTTTAAAGAGCATTAACAATGTTCATCTGATTGTTAAATTAGCTTTTCTTTATTGATCACTCTAAAATGCTGCAAATGCTTTTAATTATTGAATAGGCTACATTCCAAACAGGTGCCTTTGTCTGGATTAAAGTCTATATTCTTTTTCGGGAAAGGTTAGGTGTTAGGTTGTATTTTATGTCAACTGAATTGAATAGTCATTGTATTAAGCAGGATTGTCCTAAATACAGCATATGTTTGACTCGAACAGCCGTCAAATACAATAGTAATTATGTGTAAAAAATTAACACTACAAAGAATTTACTAGGACGTTTATTTTAATTGCTATATAGTTCTCTGGATACCAATATTTTTATTAAAAATGATACACTTGGGAATATCAATCAACAAAAATATTGATTTGCTCTGAATACCTCACACAAGTAAAAGTAAAGTAAAATAATTATATTTTTAAAATAGGCAGTATGCCTTCCCTCCCAAATCCTCATCCAGATCCAGCACTGGGCTGATATCCCTGAAACCAGGAATATCTCAAACATTGGTTCAGTTGAATTCTAATAGCTGCTTATTTGAAATACTGACATTAACTGTTGATGTATCACCAATATATAAATGAAAGAGCTCATACTATATGCAAATTTCAGTATTTAGTGATTGCAAAAATATCAGCCTCAGGATTCAGGGTGGATCAAAAACCTATGGATTAAGAAGAATGAATGTTTAGAATCCTGAATGTACTGTACTAGTTATAAATTAGCCCTTTTCTTACATTGCCCTTGTGTCTTGAATTATCAGTAGAAAGCTACATTCTAATCAAACCCTTGTATAAGCTAATTTCATTTTAAACAACTTGTCTTGATTCTCTTAATTTTTTGACAATAGTTCTTAAATCACAGATGTGTATTCACCTCTTTGGTATACAGGGAAGAAAATACTTACAAATTTTTTTGTACCATATATATGTAGTGTGGTTAAGTCACCTTTAATTCTGTCTGGCCTTGGAATCTCTTCACTGGTATCCTAAAATATGCCAATTTAATCAAAGTTAGAGAATTACATTGCTTCCCTTAACTTATTAGGAAAATTATCTAGCTCTGCATGTATCGATTCAATTAATTCTCTGCTGAGATTGGTTGATTGATCTGCTTGCATTTTTATTAACATTTTTTTTGTATATAACTTGGAAATGTATGCAGTATTGTGTGGTTCATATTATTATGCTTTCTATTGAAGCATGAAAGCTATATATATAATGAAAGATGTCTGTTTGAAATTCTAGGTGTATGTTGTCATGCTTTGGTGTAACGAGCTCCACTCTAAATATAGTACTTTACTGTTTCTCACTAAAACCTTTTTAACCTTAACAGAGCCGTAACTAGGGTGGTGCGGGCGGTGCCATCGCCCAGGGCGCAAGCCCGAGGGGGCGCAGCAGCCGCCCGCTACCTTCCCCTCTGTGTTACATAGTAAAAAAAAAAATCTGAAAAAAAAAAAAAATTGTGGCCCCTTTTCCGACTCGCGGCACCCCCCCACGCGACTCGTGGAGGGGGTACCGCGAGTCGGGGGAGGGGGGGAGGTGCCGCGAGAGGGGGGAGGAGCTAGTGTGGTGGCTGGTCCATGAAAGAACTATGAAAAAAAACGCTGGCTCCTGTCACTGCAGCATCACTGATGATGTCACCATGCTGTCAGTGCAGAAGAGCCAACAATGTGGGAAGCTGAGAACAGACCTTAAGTAAGTGAGGGGGAGGGGGATCTATCAGCTCCATTAGTTGTTCTCTCCCTAAGCACTGATCTGTTATATCACATGCTGTGTGTTAGCAGCTCTCTGCTTCCAGGACTGCTCCTCCCAGCATTCCCAGCTCCTCCTGACAGCCCTGCTTTCCATCAACACTCTCACCTCTGCTCCTGATAACTATGACTCGTGGAGGGGGTACCGCGAGTCGGGGGAGGGGGGGAGGTGCCGCGAGAGGGGGGAGGAGCTAGTGTGGTGGCTGGTCCATGAAAGAACTATGAAAAAAAACGCTGGCTCCTGTCACTGCAGCATCACTGATGATGTCACCATGCTGTCAGTGCAGAAGAGCCAACAATGTGGGAAGCTGAGAACAGACCTTAAGTAAGTGAGGGGGAGGGGGATCTATCAGCTCCATTAGTTGTTCTCTCCCTAAGCACTGATCTGTTATATCACATGCTGTGTGTTAGCAGCTCTCTGCTTCCAGGACTGCTCCTCCCAGCATCCCCAGCTCCTCCTGACAGCCCTGCTTTCCATCAACACTCTCACCTCTGCTCCTGATAACTATGACTCCAGTGCCCCTCCCAACTCTCGGTGCACTGTACGGTACAGAGCCCCCATCATTGACCTTTCCTTGCCCTGCATATTCCCTCTCTTTCTATCCAGATATGTTTCCCTTCCTCCTGATCCCTGACACCTGTCAATTCTGACTCCTGGACCCCCGAAATACAGCTGTAACCTCTGCACCCTCTCCATCACAGGAATGCTCTCTGTATAGTATGTCGGTCACAGGAATGCTCTCTGTATGGTATGGAGGTCACAGGAATGCTCTCTGTATGGTATGGAGGTCACAGGAATGCTCTCTGTATAGTATGGTGGTCATAGGAATGATCTCTGTATAGTATGGCCGTCACAGGAATGCTCTCTGTATGGTATGGAGGTCACAGGAATGCTCTCTGTATAGTATGGTGGTCATAGGAATGATCTCTGTATAGTATGGCCGTCACAGGAATGCTCTCTGTATGGTATGGCGGTCACAGGAATGCTCTCTGTATGGTATGGAGGTTACAGGAATGCTCTCTGTATGGTATGGAGGTCACAGGAATGCTCTCTGTATAGTATGGTGGTCACAGGAATGCTCTCTGTATAGTATGGTGGTCACAGGAATGCTCTCTATGGTATGGCGGTCATAGGAATGCTCTCTGTATAGTATGGCGGCCATAGGAATGCTCTCTGTATAGTATGGCGGTCACAGGAATGCTCTCTGTATAGTATGGCGGTCATAGGAATGCTCTCTGTATAGTATGGCGGTCACAGGAATGCTCTCTGTATAGTATGGCGGTCACAGGATTGCTCTCTATATAGTATGGCGGTCATAGGAATGCTCTCTGTATAGTATGGAGGTCACAGGAATGCTCTCTGTATAGTATGGCGGTCACAGGAATGCTCTCTATATAGTATGGCGGTCATAGGAATGCTCTCTGTATAGTATGGAGGTCACAGGAATGCTCTCTGTATAGTATGTCGGTCATAGGAATGCTCTCTGTATGGCATGGCGGACACTAGGAGGCTCTTTATATTGTATGTGTGTGCGTGTGCACATGTGTGTGTGTATATATGTGAGTGTGTGTGTGTATATATATATATATATATATATATATATATTTATATATATATATAATTATTCTTTTAGTGTGATGGTGATAAGGGAGCACAATGTGATAAAGATGGCTCCATGGCACGGTGTGATAAAAGAGAAACTGTGATGGAGGGCACAGTGGGATGAAGTAGCAGTGTGATACAGATGGTACCGTTACAATTATGTTTTAATTTGTTTCAGTGAGTTTTATTTCAAAAACCAATTATTTTTTTATACAGCTAGCATGTGACAGCTGCATTTAAAGTACTTTGATTCTATGGAGGCTTATTACATAAAGATCCTTACAAAGCCAGACCGTGAAGAATGGGGAGAGAGGGGTTTCATTGCGGTCTAGAACTTTTAAAGCGCTAGCCACACCCCCACAGTAGGTTGACCACGCCCACTCGACTATTGACACTCCCACATAGATAGGGGGCGCCGGTGCCCTGTCTCACCAAGGGTAGTAAAATGTCTAGTTACGGCACTGACCCTTAACATATTGCTGTCAACTGTTATCACTGTACAAGTCTATGGCTTTCCCCCTGCATTTTACAAATAGTTTACATGTATTATCTATAATAATGCATTTGCAGATTGTATTAAATACATTATTTCCTGTTTGAAATCTAATTTGATTTGTATTCCATTTTAGCGCTAAAATTGTTACGCTGGTAAGATGTGTTGATTTTTAACCTATTTTTTGTCAATATTTTTCTAGCATTAGTGGCTTTTTTTAATATATATATTGGTTAAAGTTTATTCTTTAGTTCCCTGATGCCATGATGCTTTGTAGATAAGGAAGCATACAGTTGGAAGCATGAAAAGAGCATTTATGTTCATGTGTGCAGTTGGATGCATTTTACAATGCGTCCAAATGTACAACACTAAATTATGCATTAGATCTACATCAGGTGTAAAAACTGTGTATATAGCCCCATGATAGTGTAGACATCGAAGAGAAATCTTAGAGAAGTCGCATTACCCTATTTGTACACAATTAAATATTGTAATGAAGAGTCATATATACAGGAGGTAATAATGTCTGAACAGTTATAAATAAATGTGAATTTTGCATGTTTCACATATAATGTAATTACATACAAATACAAATTAAAAATCAATTAAATACAAACATCTGTTATTTTCCACTTTAAAAACTATGTGGGAATCTTCTTTCCTGCCATAGTCCAAATGGAAATATAATTTAAGCAATGGGCATATACAGCACCTGCAAAAGATACGCCTCCTGACAGCTGAATCTGCATCTGAGCCAAGGTCTACTTGTGTCACAATTGCGTGAACATGTCCTTACTGCAGTTGGCCTATGTTTATCTGTCCCCTCCCTCCCCATGCATAAGGATTTGTTAATGTGAGATGCATCAAAATCTGCATACAGTTTTGTATGCATGCCCAGCAAGAAAATATGTATCTTATGCAAATAGAACATATGTACACCCAACACCACATTAGCCCCAATGAGTCCAAGACCATATAAATGCACAAGGCCACAGAAAATATCTTATTTAAACATAAGCATCAACATCAAATTTCACAAGGAATTGTTGGTTTATTTGATAATGACATCATTGTTTTTCTTGACTGATCGTTCTCTTCTGTCAGAAATACACATCTGCATTTATTTTGATTTTAGTATGGCACTTAGCCTGCTATGTTATTAACATACTTTGCTACAATTCTTAAAATATTTTTCTATGCTTCAGTCTACTGTGTAAAAAAAAAAACCCAGTAAATAAACATTCTCCGATGCTCTATATTTGTCTGAAGTTTTCCTAGGAAAAACAAGAGAAGTGACATTTTGCTGTAAATATAATTAAGTGAGTCTAAATTATATTTAAATGGTGTCTTAGTACATATCACAATTCACTTACCATACACATGATTACAAATAGTTTAGGTGTAAAGATGACTGCACCAAGTAATGATCTTTGAAGTGAAACTAATACCAGTCAATGCAAAATTATTTATCACATTAAATATTTTATGTTTTGTCTTAAACTTCAGCATTTTCACTATAGACTACACATCATATATTCTCTTTGATTCAGAGGAAGCAAAGTTTTGGATTCAGATCCTGAGGGCTGATGATAATTTCAGCATTTCAGGTTCACCGAAAGTTTACCAATGCTTTGAAGATTTGTCTTTCCAGAACATGAATAAGTCCTCAAGTCTAAGCTGTATAATTAAAATATGTGCACAGTTTTTGTAATCGAACATATTTTAAGTCCCTGGTGTAATATTATTGCATGATGATGCAATTTATTACATTAATGAGGTTTTACCTAGAGAAATAATATTCATCTGGATCATTGAAAATTCATACAATAAAATGCAGTGGTGAGGAACTCTAAATAATACAGCAGGTCAATTAGAAAAATAAATACATTAATTTACATAATTATATAGGTAATTGGCAAATTAATGCAAAACATCAGAGTACAGTTTGTTTTTTACTTAAAATAATTGACACTGCTTATTTTGTCATTGATCTATATGAATATTTTTATAGAGTTAAGTCAATTGTATACACAAATCCAATTGTTGATGTGATGCCAGATGAATGCTCAAAGAAACCAATTATATTTTTCTAGAATATTGGTTGGAATAAGCCACAAGAACTGCTCTGACACAGTCTTGATGTAGACTTTTTGAATTGAACACGAGAGAACTGGTCTGTTAATGACAGACTGCAAAAGATCCATCTCTTCATAAAGTTTAATTGCATGCGTCTCCTTTGATAATAATAGTCCACCTAGAAATATGTGATGCTCTTTAGAGAGATTAATAGCATCTGATGCAAACATTCTTTGATGTTTCTAATATAAAATGTCACACTTTTCTGTTTGACACACATTTATTACTTAATTTCACACAACAGTAAACAACTCCTAAATCACCAGCTAATTTAATTGAAAATATCTCTGGGCATTAGTACCTTGCAATAATGTCCTGCACTAACATATAGGCCATGTTGCAAAGTGATATGCAAGAGTCAATAAATCAGTGTATTATCAATAGTTAATTATGGATAGTCCATATTCAGTCTATTTTCATCAAGGTGGGTTACATATCTTCTAATAAAGTATGCTGACACTAAAGTTAATGGTTTTATGTATGACTAGGGCATAAATTTGAGGGCAAAATATTTCTTAAATTGAAAATATAGGGAGTGACCAATTGCTGGTACAATTATTTGGCACCATGACAATTCTTGAATTGTTCTATACTTGGATTTCATGAGTAGATTGTACTGCTGGTGTTTTCCCTCTTGCTTAGTGTCTGCAAGGAGTAGTCTTTAAAAATAATAATAATAATAATAATAATAATAATAACAGTGGCATAAATACTATTTTGTACGTCTAAATTAAAACTTGCAATATGATGGTAAAGTCTTGAAGTCTTTTTGGAGGTAAAGAAGTTCCAATGTACCACCTGCAAATATCAACAAGCCATATGGCAAGACCTGCCCCTAGACAAAATGGCTAATTACAAACTGTTTTGCAATCTTTATCTAGTTTACATCCTACATCCATTGTTTACCTCCTTTATAAATGCAAACAGAATCTTCTTTCCTGCAATAGTATAAATGAAAATGACAAATCATATGCAATATTAATGAATTAAGTACTGTGAGTTGAAGGGCTTAATACTCAAAGAGCTAATTGGCAGCAACTATATATGAGACGGCAATACAATATACTTCAAGGCCCAACCTCCAACATTACCCTTAATTTAAAAAATAATAAAACAGCTGCAATAACACCTTCGGCATTCCCACATCACTGATCCCAAAATGCATCCACCTGCTCCAAAAGCAGCTGGCTTTTGGGGACGCCACTGAGGGCCAAGTATGTATGGGGTCACCAAGAAAAAAGAAAATGCTCCATGTTAAGCGCTGTACATGGAGTGCATGTGCTCATGGGTTAAGGACTGTAGCGGGCACAGAGTACAGAGCCCTAATCTCTCCCTAGCTACCTGCTCACACTGAGTTGTATAACCTCCATCCTGCAGGATGCGCAGTGAGAGAGAAATCACACAGAGGGGAATTGACATGTGATCAGTTCCTTTCTTTACTGTTAGGACAGAGCAGCAACAGGTTAATGTGAATGGAGGGAGGATTTAAAATACTTGGTGGGAAATTGATGTTGAAGGGGTTAGACATAATGATTGGGAGTTAATTATGAGGGTGAGGAGGTTAATGATCTTAATGGGGTACTTTTGATGAGGCTGAGTTAGGTAATAATTAAGGAAGTTCATGAATAAAAAAGAGATTTTTTTAATGACATTATGGTAAATTAATTATGGGGATGAGAGAGATAATGATTTTAAAGGGATTAATGATATCAAAGGGGTAGTTATGATAAGGATAAAGGATTTAATGACTATAGGGAGGGTCATTGATTATGAGTGGGATAATGTAGGGGTTAATTTGTAATGTTGGGGTTAATTAAAAATGGGGAGGTTGATGCAGATGAATAGGTTATTATGATGATCAAGATTTGCTGTTTTTAAGAAGGTTATAGTGTAATTGAGGGGATTTATTGATGAGAGGGTTAATTATAATGAGGGGTTATTTTTGAGTTTTTGGTGGTTATTCATGATGGACTACTGCTGTATGTTTGCCCCATCCAAATTAAAACCTGCAAGCCCCTGCCTGCATGTAATGTGTGGAGAGAGGGTGGGGTCATATTAGTGTAATGTGATGGGTGAGAGTTGTATTGGTGTAATGTGTGCGGAGAGACATAGTGTTGATATTGGTGCAATGTGTGGGGATTTGTGCGGGGTGGTATTGGGGCAATATATGTGGGAGGAGGTGTTGGGGCGGATTTGGTGTAATGTGTGGGGAGAGGGGTGGGGATTTTTCCAACTCATTGTCAAAAGGTTGTTTTTGCTGTGTTTTGAAATCTGACATTCAGACACTCCCCCCTCTACCCTGAGGTTACTCCTGGCACAGCGTTCTTCATCAGACATCAGTGCACCTGGACTGCAGCCTTACCTGCCAGCCAGGAGAAGGTAAGATATTATTTGGGGTGGTAGATTGATAATTTGCCTAGGGCACGGAAAAACCTTGCACCGGCCCTGCTCCTAGGCTTATATTTGCAACACAATTTATCATTTCTAGCCAGAATAGGTATGAAAAACTACAGTGCTGAGTTAATATTAAGCTAGCCAGACAGTACAATCTCTGGTTACCATCCTTATATCTAAAGTGCACCTACTTTAAAGTTTGTAGCCTTAACACTATAGTGCATCATCTATCAAATCTTTGCAGTAAAACTACAGTGCAACATCTAAATCCTAGCATTAATCCTGTAGTGTAATGTCTCATTTGTTCTGGAGTACTGGTCAAATGTTGAAAGTTATCACAAATATTGCCCTGTTGGCGTGCCACAATAATCACATCACCTAAACTGTATTTCATTGATAGTGGAAGTTCTGTTGCAGTGGCTGCAAAAAGAAAATCATTTGCTATGCCACCAACTCACACAAAACCCATTAGATAAATTAAACAAACCAAAAAAACTGTAGTGTAAGGTGCAAGAGATAAAAATGTTGAAACACTATGCACACACTAAATTTGGAGCCTTATACAATATGCATCATGGAGAGTTAAGGGGCAGTAACAATCAGATGTCATTAGATAGACATCGGCATCAGTAGATATTTAGACAAATTAATAGATAACCAATTGTAAAGTGTTGCGTAATTTTTTGGCGCTGTTTAAATAAATGTTGATGATAATAAATGAAGGTGGCCTGCACCCATACTAAAATACTTCGAAGACTATGCACACAATGCATTTTGAAGATAATAGGGCATCCATCAAAGACACTGATGCTGCAGAAACAGAGGTCATTGGACGGACAGTGGTGTGAATGAATAGAGTTAGACATTTATAAAAGTAAATGGACAAAGGTAGTGTGCACCCTGTCGAGGTTAAATAATTGGATGAAGTCATTTTAAATTTATATATATATTGGTTATTACAGAATCCTATGCGATTGCGAATCTGTGTACAAATGCTAAATACGCAATCACATAGGAAAACACAGCAAATACAATTACATTTGCATGTACATTTGTAAATAGTTCACTTTTAATAAAGTTCCAACTCACATTATTTTATTAGTAAGACTTATTGGTTATTTATACAAAGGTACATTTACATTAAAGGTTTTTATGGTTCAAGCCCTATAAAATGTATGGGGTTTGGTCTTATATTAATCCACCTTTTACCAACAGGAATCCAGTACCATCGGAGAAGCGATCGTACACAGCAATTGCTAGTTATGATTAGTATAAGATTTATACTCAAAAATACTTTGTATACAGGGTTAGTTCAAAATGGTTTGAGTCGGTTCCCTCAGGCAAGACACCTAAGCAGCTGTTGGTGAGAGTAGCCCCACCTTTGGAAGAGATTTATTTGAACCAACCTATGACCTGCATTGTATTGGGCTATCTTGACCCCTGAACCAATGTAGAAAGACCTTCGTTCATCTTTATGTTCATTTTGACATCATCACTGTTTTTTATAAACTGAAACTGTATAAAACAAGGCCACTAAAGCAGCCCCAGTCTCTTTGCCAGCACAGACTTCAGGACTGATGATTTTTTCTGGATCCAGGGGTGCACTGTGTAATGTATTTGTTTATACTTTCTTGCATTTTGTTATACTTTCTTATACTTTATCATAGTTTGCTGTAATTCTGATATTTTTTGCTATTAAATCTCTTTATGCATTGAAACCACATTAATCGCAGTGGACAATCTTTATTGGTGAGATAGTAACGGACATAACAACCCATACTAAACAATTCAAAGACTAGTACTGATGCACTTCTTAATGGGCAGAGTATTCATCGAAGAGAAAGAGCGGCGCTTTTAAATACCTTATTTTACTTAAGTGGTTGTTTATACTACGAGTAGAGTAGATATGTGCCGTAATGCTGCCCTTGTGAATCATACAAGAAGACTCTGATATTAGCCAGCAACTATGTATATCTATATACTAATGTTTAGTTTGAGATTAAAATGTCAATCTTAATTCTTCCTAACGGCTAAGCTCGAGTGCAGTATCTGACCTAGTATGGTTCATTCGGGATGCCCTGAATGGGCGGGTCTACTTGGACTGATGCAGTGTTGTTCTGAGTCTGAAGTACCTGTGTCTCAGAGATGACCTGAAAATGCACTGGTGGTGGGACTGGAACTTAGACTTGTGGGACAGGATGAAAAAAGTGGGTCATCTCGGTAGCTCTATCTCATATAAAATAATCAAATGTTTGCATGTTGGTGCAAATGTAGCCACACTCATGCTCTTAATGCTCACTCAGCAAAGAGCCTCTATTCTGCCCAACTTCAATCATCAGCTGCTGCAAACTTTTTGCAACCCTGTAGGCGCTGCCATTTTGTCTGGCAAATACATGCATTAGTATGTGCAAGACATCACATCATAGCATGGGAAGAGAGAGCTCTGATTTTGATTTACTTATAAGTGTTTGTTTATGGTATGAGTAAGGTAGATCTGTGCGGTAATGCTGCCCTTGTGAATCAAACAAGGGCACTCTGATATATTTGCCAGTTACCATGTATATCTACATACAATTTCCATGTCAATGTCAATCTTGATTCATCCTTTTGGCTAAGCTCAAGTGTAATATCTAACCTAGTACAGTTGGTTCGGGATGCCTTGAATGGACGGGGATATTTGGACTGATGCCGGAAGGCTGGTGGTTTTCTGAGCCTGAAGTAACTGTGCCTCTGGAGAACAGGGCCCGTAGGTGACTTGAAATTAGAGATGGGCGGGCTTTGGGTATCCGAGTACCGAGCTGAGTAGCTCGGTACTCTCCCGCCCGCTCCAAATCCAAATCGAGGCCGAACATCATCGTGACGTCGTCGGATCTCGGGGCTCGGTTCTCGCGATACTTTAAGATTATAAATACACACCTCCACAGCAATCCATCGCCATTTGACAGAGGGAGAGAGCAGGGTGTAGTCACAGGCTGATTAGAGCAGGGACAAAGAATCCAATATTCTTATTCCAATTGTTGTAACAAAAATCGCTAGAGAAGAAAGGAGGATAGAGGGTTTTTTTGTTTTCAATATTTGGCACTCCCCAGTGCTTTTGGGGTGTGCCCCCTAATTGTGCATAAATATTTCTGGCTGTCAATATTACTATCTGTCAGCAGTATCTACCAACTAATTTTTAGCACTCCTCAGTGCTTTTGGGGTGTCCCTCATAATTGTGCATAAATATATCTGGCTGTCAAAAGTCAAATTTGTCAGCAGTATCTTACCAAATAACTTTTACCACTACAAGTGCTTTGCGCTCAGAATGGATACAAAGCAGTCCACATATGTTTAGAATGAGCAACCAGGTTCTGTCACCAGTCCTGATGTTAGTGTTCCCAGTAAGTCATCTGGGCAAGGCGATGTCAAACTACACAGTGTTTCGAAATCAGTCCAAAAAACCAAAACCCCCAAAAAATTTACTGTGTTGAAGCGAAAAAGAAGTGTTACTGAGCAAAAGTTAAGTGCCAATAAAAAAAAAATTGCCAACATGCCATTCTACACACGCAGTGGCAAAGAGGGAATGAGGCCTTCACCTTTGGCTATTAGTGGCAGATCCAAAAATGTTACGGAGCCTACAAGTGGTGCATAATTACTGTTACGAGTCAAAGCCGAGCTGCAAGATAACAGTAAGGCATTAGAGGATAATGTTTGCTCTGAATCAGAAATGACACCAATCCCTGTGGAGAGTCCATGCAACAGTGGGATGTCTAATCGTGAGCATTCTGTTAGTGTACCCATAAAGAAGGGCCCTTTCAGCAGTTCTGCTGATGTGTGCCTGAACAGCCCGAGTGTAGCCAGTGATACACCAAGTGAGGATGACACTTTGTCTTTAGAAGAGGATGCGGGGGAGATTTGGGTATCCAACAATGAGGATGCGGTTGATTGTGTAAGTCCTGCAGCAGTGTGGCACCAGTGGGAGCAGTTCTGGCACCTGCGGTTCTGGCACCAATATGCACTTTCCAAACACAAGCAGGGATGACGCAGGTGGCAGACCACAACAGTTTGACATCTGGGCTGGTTTAAAGGATTTGTCAAAAAAATTGTGACCTTGACCAATCCTACTATTAACATGCAAAGGATGGTGGAGGACCTATCAGGGATTAAACTTTATTATTACTAATTTTCACTAATAATGTTTGGGTGTAATATACACCCAAAGACGAGTGCTCAATTGCTAAGAGTCATTGATGAAGAGGAAGACAAGCAGGCTTGTCTGTAGAATTTGCAGGCAAATTCTGCTGTGTTATATAGGTAACACCCAAAGAGAAGAGCTCCATTGCTAATTGTAATTGCTGAAATAGAAATAATAGGGCTGACAGTCTTGGTCTAAATCTGCAGTTACATTTTATTGTACCATAGCTCACTGCGAAAGAGGAGAGGTGGCAGGGTTTAGTGATAATTTTCCTCAAACAATACTAATTCATCCCACCATCATAGAAGTCTGTGTAGTATGATGTAATTGCCGATAACGGCCTTCCAAAGGGAATGACTAGTTGATTTTAGGGCAGAGCTGTCACGATTTTTGGGCAATTCTTTTACAGCACAGCAAATATCAAAATGTTGAGCGGACTCATCTGCATCACCACTGGGTGTCTTGGGAAAGCAATTTCTTTTACAAGAAGCAGTTGCCAGAGAAACTGAAGGAGAAGACGTCCCAACAAGATGTTGATAAGTCTGGGATCCTTGCAAAGAAAATTAAGTATTTAATCTACAATTAAAATATAGTTAGCACATTTACTTTGTTTTATTGCACACTATAATTTTCTGTAGCACCTTTTCAAAATGTATTATTAAGGCAATCACTTGACTCAAGCTAACCGTGTCTGCACTTTCTTCACAGGTAACTACTTCACTGGACTAAAGTATATTCCCCTCAAATGCTAGTCTTCTTGCAGCTGCTGCATTCTCCTACATGCTGTTGCAGAAACCAGAAATTGACCCTAAATGTTTCTGGACACAAACAGCATCTCCTGCATGTCATTTTTAAAAAGTTCTGTAACACCAAGTTGATAGTGTGTGCAAAACAGAAAATGTGATGGAATTCAACCCCGCTGTAATGCTTGACCAATATTGGGGTCGTAATCAGAAATGACATATCCTCAGGAGAGTCCAAGCAGGATTAGCCATCTTTCAATGACATCCCTTAGTTTTTGGAACAGTTTGTCAGCTGTATGCCTCTTCCTGAAGCCGCTGATACACAGAGTAGCCTACTTCTCAAAAACGTGACGTACCTGGGTACATGCTGCTGCTGTCCATGCTGGGGAAGGTGAATGACCAACCCAGTGGGCTTTCACAGTCATATAATCTTTAGTTTGTCCAGTTCCGCTTGTACACATATCTGTGGTTAAGTGTACAGTGGGTAGAATGCCATTTTGTTGCCCAATAATTAAATTTTTAGGAACTTTCCGGTACAGGAGAGAATTAGCTTTTTTAGTAAAATGATATAGTGATGACATTTGCTAAAAGGGACAGAACACCTCAATTAAATGTCTTAAACCAACTGTATTAATAGTGGACATTGGACGCAGATCTAACACTAGCATAGTACCCAGGGCGTCTGTGATCCGCTTTGCGACTGGGTGACAGGTTTCATTCTTGCTTCCTCTTGCAGAGGATTGTTTAACTGCCAATTGTTGGTTCAGGGGATATTGATTATGAAGGTGTTGGTGGGGAATATTGCAGGTGCTGGGATGTAGATGAGAGAAGGAGGTAGATTATGCTGGAATGCTTGTTGTTATTTTTTTTACCCGAAGTTTCTGATTTTCCCAACAGTTTTCCATGAACTCGCTGAAAAATGATGAAACATGGATGAGCATCCCAGATGGTTAAGGTCCCTACCTCTACTGAGTGTGGCTTTAAAAATGCTACAAATGGATAGACAACTCTTGCCAGGATTTGTGTAAAAATAATTCCACACTTAAGAGGTGGATTTTTGGTCTTATGCCCAGGCATGACAATGGCCTTTTTGTTATCACTGGCAAGAACTGCAGCAATTTTTCTTTTCAAGTGTATGAAAATCATATTGTGACATAGGAGGTGTTCAAAATTGAATAAAAAATGACTGGAAATTAGTGTTACTGAGGTTAATAATAATGTAGCTACAAAATAATACATAAATTATGTTATTTTAGCACCAATAAATTTAATTTTTTTAACAAATTGCAAAACAAAACCAAACAAAATCAAAACACGCAAGGGCGGTTTTGCAAAACCAAAATCAAAACCAAAACACAACAGTAATCCAGATCCAAAACCGAATCCAGAATCAAAACACGGGGGTCAGTGACCATCTCTACTTGAAATTGCAGTGGTGTTTGCAAATACTGTATAGTTCTACAGTTATGTAAGTTAACTGTCAATTTTTGAAGTCTCTGCAAATTAAGATTTTTATATTAATGCTTACCCTTTACATTCCTATTGGTGTACATTTTGAGGCTCCAATGACAATTATCAGTTGTATTTAGTATAACCAAAGATAGCTCAGTGAGATAATTGTGATGGATGTTTTTAAAAGAAGTAAGGGATTTTGTAATATCCAACAAAACATTATCATATAATGATGCACATCATTCCAAATATAGTCATAAAGATGAAAAACCAGCCTAAAACTCTGAGAAAAAAATATTGTTTTTCCCAAGTGGACGAGTTGGAACTTTGGCTGTGAAACATTAGTTAAAAAGGTACAGAAGTCTTTTTCCACTTTCCAAGGGAATGTGACAAATCATCTATCCAAACTCTATGTCCTTAGAGACTGTTGGCAAACATTGAAGACTTTGATTGCTGCAAGAGAGGAAAATTCACAAGCATTGTAAACTGATCAGAACTGGACAGAAGAAGACACTGTGATAATGATTTTCGTATCTGTTAACAATATGCTAATGGTCTTAAGTACATTTAAATGTGCATCTCTTTAATTTGCATCAAATGTGCATTCTGTACTGTGCATGTGCATGTAAACATCTAAAATGTGTATGTATATATCCATATGCAAAGTTTAGTTGCATATTACACTTGCAACTCCTTACAATTGAAAATGTAGAATAGGGTAGAGAATGGGCAGGCTAGCAAAGGCCAATGGCATGTTAATATGATTGCAACTGAGGTACACCTGTATTCAGATGCCAGGAGGCTATCTGATGCTGCTGCTGTAGAGCTTGTACAAAAAGATGAACTAATTACTTCTGATTGGATGTTTGCAGATTCACCTCTCCAACTGATAGTACTTAATTTATTAGCTTAGCTGCTATATTATATGAAGTTGCAACTGTCTATTGCCATTACTTACTGAAAATTTCCAAACTGAGTGTGACAGAAAATGATTTTAAAGGGCAAAATAACCAATGTTTGTATTTCATTTAATTTCACTTAATTTAGTTGAATTTGTATTTTGTGTTTGTGTTTATGTTTGTATTTTACTATATTTTATATGATAAATGTAACTTGCTCTGTAAAGCCACGTCTTTTCACTTTCTTGATAATACACTTATTCTCTTGATGTAAACCTGGTCCATAATCTTTTGTTGTAGAACTGTGGGACGCATCTGACTGAGCATATGCATGTTAATGCATTTTTTCATGCATCACTCTTTTCTCGTTAAAGTCCAGGGCACAAATGCGTCCAACTAATTATAGAACGCCTGACATGCAGGGAGGCTGTGAACCTCAGTGGTCATGTTTTTGGGAGGCAAGGCTACTGGAGAAAGCAATAGACCTTGTTTAAATTTTAAACCCCTAAACTGGGAGGATCTTTTTTATATTATTATGACTTTGATCATATTAAACCTGCAAGAGTGTTGTGTTCCTCTTTTTGAAATCCTAATTTGGAACAGGTGCATTTTGATGCCTTACGTTCCTTTTATTTTACAAAGCACTAGCAGAAAAGGAGTTTGAGCTGACTAATTGAGGTAGGATGTACTAGTATGCAGATAGCATTCATATGGATATGAAAACAGGAAATCAAGTACATTTTTAATACTGCCATATTTTTCTATATTCTTACATTATTGTCACCATAACAGAAATTGGGTTTATTTGTGAAGTAACAACTAGTGAATATCCACTTGTTTTATCATATAACTATGATACATGATGATCCATCATCATAGCAGGGTACACATTATCATTAACTCACTATCTCTGTAATATAGTACAGGTATAAATAAATCATGTTTTCCTAAAACCAGTACCACTTACAGGTTATGCACAAGTTGTTAATATATTTGTGTAACACAGTAATTAGCAGAGGGAAATCCTGAAAACATTACCAGGTTAAGGTATCATGGCAGGTTCATCAAAGTGGTGGGCATTGCATTCTTTCAACTAATGATGGGGGGATTGTTTAACCATGTGAGCAAGCTAGTGTTTTGTTTATCCAGACTTCCTTAAATTGATTGTAATACACTGTCAAATTTTCATGTGAGAAGTTTACATCAATGGTAATGGGTAATAAATTAGATATGACTGACCTCAGCAGCAAATGAATGCAATAAGCTAATAGCTGATATTCCTGAATTGTGAAAATAATTTAAAGTACCTGGCAAAATAATAAATATATGAGTTGTTTACATTAGAATGGGTTGCATGGTCCAAAGCCTATAGAATAGCTTAAAGTATTCTTGGTATCCCTCAATCACCTCGGTGGCGGTCATTGTTCCGACACTGTAAATGTCGGCAGGTTAAGTGCTGACATTTACAGTGTCGGAATTATGTACCCTACCCCATTCATGTCTGGTATACTTCTAATTACATAACATGTGCTTGTATTTAAAATCTATAGGCATGTTCAGTGTTTGTTTAAAAAAAAAAATTAAGCTTGCTTCAAATACAAATGTGTGAGAAGAATTTTAAAAATCCCTGATCATTCACCACTGTGGAGGTATTTGAAGCACAACATTGCACTCCACCTTTAATTTGAGACTCTTTAGCTTTGTGAACTGTTGATTGTCTCTTATTAAACAATTTTGTTGGTGGAAGTATGAGCTGCCCTCTGTTTGAACTTCTAAAGTTGGCTCTTTGATATTACATTTTGCTTTCTTTCCTTGTAATAATTCATATACTTAGCAACTGGCCTCAAAAAATCCTATTATATGGAGATTATGTTATCTAAAGCTTATTAAGCTTCATGTCAGGTTTTAAGGAGTTGAGGCATAAAGAACACTGCAGAAGAAGCATGACTTTCTAATCATTAAAAAAGATAGACTGAAATCTTGCAGAAACTCTGAAATGTTTCCTAAATTCCTTCACCCTTCATGCACAAATATACACTGACATAGCAGCTAGCCCTTCGGAAGTTATTAAAAATGGCTTCTATAATTGCTAGCCTGTTGCCAATAAGTAGCAAAACAAATTCAGTGTTTCACTTTCACTAGTATATAGAAGACATGTTATATTTAGATAAACATATTTCATCTCTTGCGTCCATCTGCTCAATGAAGATATAATTTTAGCCTCATGACCTACTTTAGATAAATATTGTGTTTTATGGTAAATAAAAACAGTACACACTATATACTCTGCAAGAGAAGTACATGTTAGTAACTCCTAATTTTTATAAAGAGATCTTAAGACTTAGGCTAGGTACACACTGCAAGAAAAATCTGTTGATGCAATAGTTTCACCAATTTTAGCAAGGACAAAAGTCATAGCTCCAATCAGTATGCCGATTCCTGTGTACACACTATAACGATTTTCTAACAATATTTGCTCTTCATCTGTCATGTGATTTGACACTTGTCGGCAAGTGAGCGTAGCTGTTCAAGGTACGTCAGTGTGTCTGAGTGCTGCTGTGTCTTGGCTGTCAGGGGGTCTGTGCTGTCAGTGCTTTCAGGGGGTCTGTGCTGTTAATGTTCGGGTGACGGCAGTGTTGTAAGTGTACAGGGGTTCTGTGCTGTCAGTGTTCAGGTGATGGCTGTGTTGTCGGTGTATTAGATGATACAAGACGCTGCAAACAGAAGAATTACACTGATCTGTTAGGTGGTTTAAGTGCTGTGCTGTATTCAGTATTTCTGTACAGAGGAAAGGTCTGGAAGGGGATAAGTCCTAACTCTGGTCCCTCAGGAAATCAGTTTGTAACATGAGTCTCTCTCGGGTAGGAAGAGTGCAGACAGGGACATGACAGCTGCAGGGAGATGACAGCCCACACATATTGAAATGAGACCTGTCACAATGAGATCCACAATTGGGCAGAAAATATTAAACAGTACGAAAAACCAAATGAAATGATAATCGCCACTTTTTGGTGTAGGTATACACACTCACAGGATATCTGACCAAAACGGTCGGATGTCGGCTGATTGGAGGTTTTTCGTGCAATCATCAGGCGAGTGTGTACCTAGCCTTATGTGCCGGTTGACTAGCATGCTATGTAGCCTGGTTAGCATGCCAATCTCTCCTAAGTCATAAAAGTCTCTCCCATACAAAGATGGGGGTGCTACAGACTAACATCATGCAAGTAACACTGCAATGACACTTGTTTACAGTATTAGAAGTCTACTTTTCTCCTCTGAGTATCAGGCCAGGCTCTCAGTCCACTAGGACATGGCTGGGAGCACACACATAAGTAACAGGTACAGCACAGCAATATAAAAACTATTATTATTTGGGGGATGGCTGTGGAAAGAGGAGTGAAACCAGTTTGGACTGATTTGCACAATGATATGGACATTATAGCTGGTGGTGACAAATGGGGTTCATGAATTATTTCCAGCCAGATTAAGGTTTCCAGTGCACATTGTCCTCCTTCCCTGTAATCTGGCTTTTTGTTCGCCATCCTTCATGTCCGTGTTACTCACACTGTTGCACAAACATGGAGATAGACAAGTAAGTGCTGGGTAGTGGAAGTTTCACATTCAGCTAAAGTAATTTGTGACATCATCATGACATTGCTAGATAATGTCATATACCTTCCAGGGAAACTGCCTTGTAGCTGCTGATACCCTTAAAAACCTGGTAGTTATGAGATTGGCCTAAGCTAAATATTGCTTTATGCTTAAATATAATTTTAATTGTATGGGCATTTTTATTTTTCCCAACATAAATGATGTCAATATGCTCTTAATTGTATATGCTGCCAAAGTTAACTATTGTGTCACCATGCTGCCCTTTGACTAAACCTATACCTCACTCTCTCCTTGCACCAGCAGCAACTGAAAAGTATATGGTTATAATGCCCTTGTGTAATGTCCCTGTTGATGTTGATATTAATTCAGACACCATAAACTGCAGTATTTCATCAACGCAAGGTGTTTTTTTTTTAAATTGTTTTGCTATTTTGAACAAGCAGTACAAAACTGAACCATATTGACAGTTGGAAGTGTAAAATGACACAATTCTGAAGTGCTATTGCACGGTCATAATTCTGAAGATAATTATAATGGTGATGCTGAGGGGAATGCAGTCACCAGGGATGATGACAATGATGAATTAGCTAGCCTTAAAATTGGTTGTTGTATTTCTAGTGGTGATCATAAGTCAGAAGACTAGTCAAGTAATAGTGATGATACTATGATAATTGATGGCATCTTATTTGATATGAATAGGGAGGATGGGATGCGGACAGAAAAGAAAAAGTTCTGCAAAAACAAGAAACAAAAACATATCTATACATTCTTTAACTGAAGAAAGCAAAAACAATATGTTTCAAAACTTAAGTATTTCCAAACATGGACCACAAACATGATATTTGAAATGCAAACATAAGTTCAAGGTTCACCATTCAAGGCAGCTAGATAACAGTAGTAGCACCAGATCAAAAGGGGCTGATTGTACCACAAACAAGCTCAAAACCCAGCCAAATTTTCTTGAATGTCAAAGTGTTTTGAATTATTGAAGCATCTATATGGCTCTTATGGTTCCTTCGAATGGCATCATCGTGCTAGGGAAAATTCCCTGCAGAATATTAAATTACCCTATGAGACACCAGTTCTCTTACTGATATGCATCCTTTTAGCACCTTGTCTTTACAGATAGGGCAGTATTACTTTATTGGGTACAGGTTTTGGATACTTTCCGTAGTTTACTCTGGGCTGTTCTGATTGGAGACCCTCCCTGTCTATTATTGCACTAATAGTGTGGCTAGCAGGTGCAAACATATAGGTCATTTAGTTCACTATCTCTAGGGGTATTTAAAGGTGGTGTATAGAATACATTGTGTATTAGGCTCGCTAATACATAAGCAACTAGGAAAATGGGTAAATGAATGCATGACAAATAGATTATGCTGCGTTCTAAAATTTTAAATATGGTGTTAAAATTTATAAACACAATTATTGGTACAAGTTTATTAGAAACTATTCCTCCTAAATGTAACACAATTTCAGTTGTTAATGTCATTTTATATTTAAATTTTTAGAAAAATCTTGCAGGAATGGTAATATAGGCTTGTAATATCAATATTACCTGCTTTTGTAGTTTGCTTTTGATAGGAAAATGACATTTAACAACTTTTCTATAATAGAATCTGTTATGTGCCAACAACATAAACACATATATGTTTGCATGCAAAATGGAGAATGCAAACAAGCAACAATTACAAAATGTTCAACTGATTTGATTTTTTGATCTGTAAAATAAGCATTTGGAAGCAACAAAAACATTTTTTGTCTTTTTCTATCTAAAAAAAATCACTCCATAAGCAAAGATAGTAACAAACTCTTGAAGCCATCTTTTGGCATTATACCTTTCCCTGACTATTATTATTATTATTATTATTTTATTTAAATAGCACCATTAAATTATTCAGTGCTATACACAGAGGGCTTGAATCATTATGACACGTAAAAAAAACTTATTGTGCGTTTTTTTGAAAGAGTATGTGAAACGGGCATTCGCACGTCCATATTAAACAAGGAGTGAATGTAAAGATATGTCTGTTGTTGAAAAAGGATCTAGATCCACTTCGCTCAAAGAGACAGTATGCTGCAGAGTGTTGAATATGAATTTCTGATGCTGAAACTATCAACAGTTAGGCTGTTGACACCAAAATGTTGACAGTCTACCTGTCGAGATTGTTGATAATAGTAATGTCCAGAATGTCGATATTATACAATCAATGACACCCGCTAGGTCTATTTATAACCTGGAATTTCCCCACACTGTCAGAGGGAAAGTTTCAGATTATAACTAGACCTAGCTGCTGTCATTTGTTCATTACGCGGCAGCAGCTCCTGTCTGTAGGAGCTCATATTCTTTGGATCCCTTATAAAGCTTACAAGATTAGATTCCTTATGGATGAGGAACCTGGATATTGATAAGTACTACAGGGGTGGGCAGGTCACAGCAGGTCCTGGGTGCCAGGGTATGCTGGTACTTGTGTTTCCCCAAGTCCAAACTCATATTTTTGAGAGGGACTTCTCACAGTACAGGCAGTACTGCTTTTTCATATATGCCGTGGAGCCATCACTTTTTATGAAAAGTGTTTAGACAGACTGCATCATATTTCGGCCTTCTGTGTCAAAACACTGCTGCCATCAGGTCGAGTATTGTTGTGCATAGAATGTGTCTCTGTTCTTTTGCTTTGTTCCACTACACCGCAGTGGCACATTGTCGCTGCTGTTGCTGATGTCTGAACCACTCTCCTCTGAAGTATCAGAGATATACTAATCTCCAATTTCCTCTAAACTATAGACAGAGCTACTACTGGACTGTGAAATGCCCCACTGTCCCCACTTTACTTTCAGCAGGAAGAGGATGTGACCGCATCTTATTCACGTTATGTGAAAAAGGGCAGGAAAGCTGCAATCTCCTCCACTTCAGATGCATAGTCAAACATGTATGAACCTGCTCTTCCACTGAAATCTGGTGATGGCATGCACACACTTTCTGCTCCACGTCAAAAACATACACACTTTTGGTCCGACAAAAGTGACTCGTTGGGACATCCCAGATTTTAATGCTAAATATATTAGCAAGGTCTCCCGCATTAACTAGCGTCAGTAAGTTTTACAAAGACCTAATTTTTTTGTCCCTATTACAACTGAGGTGCTCACAGTGTTGGTGTGTAAACAGGTCAATCTCCCTACAAGAATAGAAATATAAATACACATATAGACATACACTACTGGCATTTCTTTTAGCAGCTGATTAAACTATGTTTTTTGGACTGTGGGAGGAAACCAAAGCACCTGGAGAAAACCTATACAAAACCAGGGAGTGCATACAAACTCCGCACAGATGGGGTCCTTGTCTGCAAGGCTAACCACTGTGCCATTGTGCTAGTCTTGTCTAGTGATTATGGTATTTAATTCTGATGCTCTAAATTATTATTCACATATGTTGCAAATAGAAAACTGTATCTATTTCAGTACTGGCCCAAATGAATAGGCCATAATAATGGTATAGAACCATGTGTGTATTGTGAGAGTTTTAGCTATGTACACATTACATGGGCAACTTGGAGCTAGCATTAAAACTATTGTTTTTACTTTGAAAAAGATAGACTTTTGAAAATTAATGTGTTGTGTATTAAAGTAAATTTTTATGCATCCTAGCAATACTTGATCATCCAATAGGCTGACAAGGCTGCAGTCTGGCGCTTAAAGCTTTTTGGGGTTGCAAAATTGTGAGATGTATAAACTGAAAATCATTTTAAAATGTAAGATAATAGTTGCTCTCCAAATTAAAAAGAAAACATGTAAGAAAAATGTAGTAAAGTTTTAATCTGGATGTAATCCCATTGTAAAGGCTGAAGTCAATGAGTCATCCAAGGGCGGACATTTGAGGATAAGAAAGTAGGAGAGACAAGGATGGTGACAGGTGCACCCCCTTCACATCTTCACCTTCAGTAGCGCTGGTTCATGTCTCTTTCCTGCTATACAGTTCTGATTTTAATGACAAAATAATTGGGGGGTGAAGGAAGATGGATTTTAAATTAAGGGCAGGGTAATTTTTACATACCGCATATTAACCTGGCTTGGAAGACAAGTCGGCGCTACAAGCGTATTAGCCAAGGGTGGCCTGAACCCTTAATCAGGCCCTGCATTCTAATAAATAATTTACCTGTTTAGATGCCTTTAATGTGTTGAAAACAATATTATATGCCTTTTCAACTAAAAAGTCATGAAGAGAAAATGCACCCAGAATTAATAAACACATAGTTATCTTTCCAAGTGATGCTATTGTGCGGACACTTATTCTATGCACAGGACTGTGCATAGGATAAGTGTCTACAAGTGCTAATAAATAATTTTGTAGATTTTTTATATTTACTAATAGTTTTATCTATTAGGCTGCTTATGGAGTTCCAGTTGTTATGGTATAGCAATCAAGGCTGACTTGGCATGCTTGAACAACAGTTGAACAGCGACAGGTGACATAAGCCCACCCATCCCTCAATGGCATGTGGGATGGGAAGAATCCTAGAGGTTACATTAAATTCCACATTTGGGGTTCATCATTTTCCTACACACTGCACCATAATAGGACAAATAGAGTACTTTACCCTACCCAGTATTAAAGGGGTAATTGTAATGGTCCCAAGCTCTTCACAACAAAATTATGCTTTATTAGGAGTGAATTATGGAAGCAGGTGAGAGACCTCCATTTAAATCTCTGTGTCCAGTCAGGTCGGTGCAGAAAGAAATCATTGAGATAAACAGGGGTAACAGATTGTGCCCGCCTGCACAGAACACAGTGAGGACAAATATATACAATATACAATAACACATGACTTAAACAACTACAATAAATAATATACAATTGACAGGTAGATTCAGCCATAATAAACAATTACATTGTGTTTGTAGTCATAAATTTGTTGCCTTATTTTTTTTTAATGACTAGTATATCTTGTTTGTTCTATTTTATGCAGTTTATTATTTGGTTTCTCATTAAATGTTTTCAACCTGTGTGTGCTTTTATTTTTTAACCTAAATTTACCAAGTAAAGATTCCCTTTTTGAAAAGGAATTGTTCCATCATACCCCCTAAGGACACTGATCTTACAAATTATGTAAAATATAGGGACGTTGTTCAGATGGTAGGGCTGAAGCACTCTGGTAACCCTATTCAGAAGATGAAATGGGTATGTTACCATGAATATAATATAATAAATTAATGTTTTTTTGTTTAGCTGACATTCTCTGACATAATGTTCTATATTGTGGAAATATGTCATTTGAGCAAAGGCTATAATTCTTTTTTTTTCTTAGTGAAAATAGTATATCTAGTTGTTGTGCGGCCATGTCGATCCGCGCATGTGCAGTGGTGTTCCCGAATGCCGGTGAGAGAATACATCTCCAAGCAGGCCAGGGAACTGAAAGAGGAAGGGGGAGCATGAAAAGCCCATCCACAGAAGAATGAAGGAGAAGTCAGCTGGAGAAAGCACTTGAAGAAAGCAGTTTAAGGGGAAAGGAGAAGACAGGGGCTGTGACAGTAAAGCATGGGGAAAACAAAACCAGCAGAGCACAATTCTTTGTGCCAGCCAGAGTGGAAGAGAGAGTTTTAGGAGACTGCAGGAGAAGGAGTAACTATGGTGAGTAAAATGGAGCAGTTTATTGAGGGAGCATCCTGAGGGCCATCTTGAAAGCATGAAACAGAAGGAGAGAAATATTGCTAAGCACACATACTTATTTTAGTATTTATGCAATTGGACTGATTTACATTCTGCTAGTTAGATAGTGTTATGTGGGGAGACCTGAAGAGAGTTAAATTGCACCATTTTGCAGGACTGACTTAATAAGACAAAGACGATGATAGGGACAGTTAGGGAGGAGAGACTGAGCCATATCAGCAAGAAGTTGATGAAAGTGTTCTTTTGTCTAATTAAAATTTGGAAAAGAAGCTAATTTGACTGACAAAGAGCATATTATATAGATACCATAGCAAGGTTATTTTGATAATAGAAAGCAAGTGAGGAAATGTGAAAGGAGAAAGCTACCTTTAAAGTGGATGTAATACAAGAGTATATAATCTACTGCGCATAATGAGGAAGATGTTTTAACTAAGAACTGTAAACTGTGACATTTGAGTGAACCAAGCAGCCAGGAACCCCAATGGGTCAGAGCAATTGACACATCTCTAAGTCTTTAAGTTTTTGTAGAAGTTGATTATTTTGGGTTTCTTTCTATTTTTTTTCATAAAGAAGCCTAATTGTATAAGGTTGCCTCGAAGTACACTTACACTTTTTAGCTTCCCATATAGACACTGTAGAGACCTTTAGAGTATTATTGAGTTTTATATAATCATCTATAGCAGTTTCTGGTTGTTTTTTTCAATAAGGGTCTTGGATAGAGTGTTTGTTTTTCTCCAGGAGTAATATTTAACAGAGAGTGCATGATCGTACCAGTTTGGCTGACCGATATTGATAATAAAAGGAAGGAATCTATGGGAAGAGAATAGATAATCTATTCTAGAGTAGACTGTGTGGGTAAGAAGAAAAGTGTAATCTTTTTCGCTAGGATGTTGGTGTCTCCAAGTGTCAATCAGCTGGTGCTCACGTAGGGTGCGTCTTACCAAACAGTAGAGGGTCTTGTTGGAAATGTCAATCTCGGGATGTAGAGTCCAGTTAAGGCCTCACCGACAACCAGGACATCTTCAGTTAGTGTGTCAACTTGTTTCATTATTTTATCAAAAACCGTGGATTGGCCCTAAATCGGAGTATATAAAATGCCAAATGTGTAAAATAGGTTATAAAGTTTACATTTAATTAAGAGTGCCCTCACTTCCTCCAACTGAAATCTCTGCATGTCTAAAAAGGCATGAAGAAAAGGATAGCCCCTTCCAAAGTTTTGTCCTTATTACTGTTGCGGTAGTGAGGAAAATGATGATTGTGGAACAGTGGGGCAGTGCATTGTTTAAAGTGCATTTCCTGCACAAAGTTAACATCAGCTCTGTAACTCCTGTAAAGCTTTAGACCACTTTTCCAGTAGATTTAAACCCATGGCATTAACTGACACAATATTAAGCTTGGTGCCCATGTGGTGTTCCTTCCTTACTGGTTAGTAGCCCAAAATTATCTGGTAGGAACTGTATAATAGAGGACATCAGTGGTTGAAATCTGAAACCAGGCTTTGCAAAAGGGGAAGGTGAGGGTGAGAAGGAGGGGAGAAATAGATGAAAGAGAGAGAAAAGTTGTAAAATAATGAACAAGCCATACAAAAAGCATATAAACCTTAAACATAGTGAATACTGCTCCTGAGAGATGTAGGCTATGTGGTCTTTCCCATTCGCAGGACTAACATCATGTGGTAGGGGGTCCCCCGTGGTGGGTGACAGTGATAACCAGAGAATTATAACTGCATAATGGAATAGTAAAGTAAGGAGAAATATATCCAAAATAGAATCAAACTTTAGGGAATTAACTTAAGAAATAGAAGTTGCAGGCTTCAGAAATCACTAAGAAACCATGATGAGTGAGCTAGTGGGTTTTGATATATGGTAAGATAGCAAAAACCAAATGAAATGTCTTCTAGTGAACACCAGAAAACTATGTTAACAATATAAGCGAGGATCCGGCTATCACAGGAAATTAGAGGTAATAATAAGCAAAATCAGCGAAAACAAATGACTATAAACATTCTTAAAATACGCAGCTGAGCTTTCTATCCAGTAACAGGCAGTCCTTGAAGCAGACGTGTAAGCTCTCATCTAGTGCTTAAAAGATAAAATGTTCAAGAGACACCAAGTGTTAAAGGACCGCATGAACATGAGCATCAAGTGTTTTATTCACAAGGAGAAATATATTATCTCTTTGATGATTTTTTTAGGGTTCCCTACACTTTTCCATGACTTGTGTTCATGAGTAAACAGGTGTAGGAAATGATCCCATGATTCCGGGAGGTGCACTTTCTGTATGTCAAGTGCAATTTATATAATGTTGATGACTATTTAATTTAATTTAATAGCGGGGTCATAGTAATGACTATTAATTTAAGGTGGTGTGTTGGAATTATTGAATTAATGCCAGGGTGATTTGGGGATTATTAATTTAATGTGGGGCTGAGTTTAAGAAGAAGGAGGGCTATATATAAATTGTGGTGGGGGTAAATAGGTCTATTTATTATTTCTGAATGCTATTAATTTAATGTTGGGGCTGGTAGGGAGGAAATAGGTCTATTTGTTAAATGTGAATGCTATAAATTTAATGTCAGGCTAGTTGGGGTAAAATAGGTCTATATTTTGTAAGTGAATTTCTGCAACAATAGTGAGGATGTATGTCCTGCTTCACACTGTACTGCTCGTTAAGGACAAGCTGCATGCACTATAGTTAAATGCAAGCAGTTTGCCCTTAATTGGTAGTACAGTGTGAAGCAGGACATACATCCCAACTGTCCTGTCAGTCAGAACCACATCCTGACTGAGCGGACAATTACATAAAACTGAGCCTGCCCCACCAAAATCAGGACAGTTGGCTACCATTCTCTGTGTATTTGAAGGTGATGAAATTAGTTAGAGAGCAGCCTAGTACTGTCCCAAATTATAGCCATGGCTCTTGCATACACTCTGGCAGCTTGACATGTAAACCTCCTCTAGACATCCTGTAGTTGCCCCTGGAAGCTTTGAGTTTTTCAATAGAAAACCCTCTGGTGATCTGATGCTTGGTAATTGCTGCTTTTGATGCAGCTAAAATTGGTGCCATTTAAAATATTAATGTTTTTCAATTGGGAGTGGATAGACCAGTCAAGATATTAGATGTTTTGCATTGCCCACACATAGAAAAAGTTAGCAAGAGAATCTGTTTAAATAATTTTAAGGCAATTATGTAAAAAAAAAATCATGTCCATTAAACTTAAAAGTGGGTTTGTATAAATTCGCTATTAATAAATATTTTAAGGTTTCCAAAACTTTTTGAAATGAAGTGATTGTTTAGAACAGCTTGGGCAACCTTTTTTCATCCCATTGAATAAAATGGCTGAAAAGAGAGGGCAGTAAATGTAGATAGATAGATAGATAGATAGATAGATAGATAGATAGAAAGATAGATAGATTTTGTAAATGTTATTAATATTTATTTCATTTAAGACAACTTGCATTTTTAGTTTAGTGGTGCTTTAACATACTTAGAGAGTGCTTAATGGACATATGTAAAATATATAATCTATGTCATGAATAATTAATTATAGTGGAAAATATGGAAAGTTCAAACAAAAGACAGCAATTTGTTCCACAAAATTAATTTGTATGTGTTACATTGTTTAGTTTAATTTCCATTTTTCCAAGTTTTCAAATTACATATTAGATTAAAACAAGTTCACTGGGAGGCTAAAGTATAGTTCAAATAATGCTGTATGAGGGGCTTTCTGAATAAGACATCAAGTTTCTAGTCATCAGAGGATAATTTATTGATACTTGTCAAAAGGAAGTACCAGTCTAACAGAAATCAAGACAAAAGGAATGCCTGATGAATTTCCTTTGAAGTGCCTTTTATAAAAGTCCTTGGTAATACATATTGATGAACTCCAAATTGTCTTGCCTGAAGGGAAAAGTAGGCGCCTTTACACTGTCTTATAAATATTCATCAAAAGAACAAGACTTATGCTTTCAGGCGTGAGGTGAATGATTATGTTTGTATGATTGCCTTGGAATTTGGATAATTAGTAAAACTGTATTTGACAAGAAGATCGGTTTCTTGCTATGTGGCTCTCTTTAGACTTCAAACATACTCTGTTTATTGATAATCAAAATCGTGCATTAACTAAATTCAGTAAACACTATGTGGTTTAATGTTCACTTTTGTACTGCCAATATTTTTGTCTTAGCTAAACAAAACTTATTATGATTTGCTTTTTGTGAAATCACGCCTGCTAGAAAACACACATTGCTGTTGAAAACCCATTTCCGATATTTTGTCTTCTTAATGGCCCTAGATATCTAAGTAAATTTATGTAAACTTCATTAACGTTAACCTGCAGTTATGAAATGTTATATCATATTAGGTTACAGCATTTGAGAGCAATAGGTATTAAGTAAGAATTTACTGACTGGGAGCGTCCTTAATGATTCCTGTCAAAATGAACAATATTGTGCTGTAATTGCTAAGAGCTAGCAAAATGCTGCTATACAGGAAGTAGTCAGATTGTATATTTATAAAAAAAAGTAAAATGTAAAGAAGAAAAGACAGATATTTTTTTTTTCGCACTCACTGCTCTTGAAAGGGTATTATTTATATTTAAGGATTTTTTTTTAAATAGTTATTGTAAACTTATCTTTCGTATACATAGAAAAATGCTATTGTATTCTCTAACTGTGGACAGTTTCAGAGGGGGGAAATAAATTAACTGTGTTTTTTTTTCATTTTTTCGCCGGGTTAAAAAAAAAAAATACCCGCGCAGGATTTGTCCCGCTGACACAACTGTTTTTAGCTACCGCCGCGTAAAAAATTGTGCAATTCAATTGTAAAACAGGGAAGCCAGCCCCCGCGTGTTAATCATTGGTGTTTGCAAATTTTTGGGGGGAGTAAAGGGGAGGGTTTAACACGGTCATCTATAATAAATAAAGTGCATTGGCATACATTTTATTGCATTACACAACCTTTCTATTTTATAATATCTACATACAGTACTTTATTTTACTATATTTTTTTTTACTATACAATCATCTATACCATGACAACACACATTAGTACATACATATTTGTACATATAACATACATAAATATATTAATTAGTGATTAGTGTGTTTATAATTTTTATTAAAAACTTTTTTACATGCATTTTGAAAAAGAAAATCAACTTTTTCATGTTATACATTACTGAGAAAACATACTTTATCTTTTTTTACATTATTACATAATTTCAAATAGTTTTCTTATGTTTTTAATTTTTTGCACAGCCATGAGAGGTGCAAGATAAAACTGGTGATTTGACAGTTTACCGCACCGCGCTAAAAACATTTGAATAGCCTTCAACGCTTCTCCCTCCCTATACTTTCACTGGATCTTCTACTTGTCCGCAATAGGACTGTTTGTGCAAAAAAACCGCTGCGTTAAAAATGTAATTGAATATCGGGTAAAGTTAACCCGCTCTAAAATGAGTGAAAACCACGTGAAAATGACTTAACGTGGTGTAAAAAAAAACTTGCGGTCAATTGAATTCCCCGCCGAGAATTCAAGTTACAACTTTTTGGGGTGCTATGTAGTGCTAAATGATTTTATGTATTTATTCACTTAAAAGCAGTTTGTCTAGGTTTACAATATGCATACATATGACTGTGTTGTCCACTTTTTCAGTCCCAACACCTTGTTGTCAGCTTTTATTTAGCGACAGTGGAGTGAACTTCAGTTTCAAGTTCTATTTTATAAATGTTTTATATATTTTCGCTCTTTTACATTAATATATTAGATTGTAATGTTTTAAGTGGTTTTTAGTCATCCTCCTCCATCAGTAGCCTTCTTAAATGTTTCTATAGTGTAGGAGTTACTGTTTGGTTATCACACTGATCACCAGACAATGACTTCTCAAGGACCACATCACTGAGTGTAGAGGTGCCAGGATTGAGAAGATATAACATTTTAGTGAGATAAAATTAAATTCAGTGCTTGAATCAAATCAAAGATTGATGCTCAATATGTGAGGTGGCAGACAGATATTAAGTAAAAAATGGTGTCTTTAATCCATGCACAAGTAATACACAATAACACACTTGTTAATGAAGTATCAGATCAATGAGCAAAATAAAATAAAATATATGTCTGATGTCATATGAACCAATAATATTATGAAATGCAATACTTGAAAGTTACTCAGTTTGCTCTGTGTTCAACATGTTACAATTGCACTGTTCCATCAATACATCACAGCATGTTAAGCCATATAGTATTTAATTTATCATCCATTGTATAGTAAAATTGTTACATTGTTTCCTTGTTTCATATAAGGTATGCATTATTAATTATATTCTGATGGCAGAAAAACAATTTGAATTATATTAATAAACACAGCAATAAATGGAGGATAATGTTATAACTTTTATAGTGCAGACACTGATACTTCATCCAGTTAAGTCCAGAAGTCAGAATCATGGTCAGACACCAAGGTCAGTACCATGACTGAGTAACATAATTCAATACAGCCAACCAAAGGTAGGATTCAAAGGAAACAAGCAGAAGCAAAATCAGGTACCAGGCCAAGGCCAGGAAACAGAAGCAAATTGGTATAGAAACTCATGAACAAGGAGATTAGGAACCAGGAACAAAGTAAGAAGAAACCAGCATCACAGGGTTGCTGTCTTAAGAGCAAGAGCTCAATAATCTGTCAAAGAGTAAGTGTCAATCATTTTTAGTGTTTCTATGGCTGCCTCCTGAGAGGTAGCTTGAGGAAGACATATCATTGCTCATGCTAGATGCCACATGCACATGTTCATTCTCACATTCATGTGAACACATGAGCACACATACACTTGCAGTGGGCCATCCGTGGATCCGGTACTGTAATTCCAGGGAAAGACAGTCCAGTCATTTCACGTAAACAAGTATTACAAAGTAGCTCTGTGCATAATGGAGTCAAGAATCTTTTTCCACAACATATTCACACAAGTTTTCTTGAAGATGGAGGCAGATCAGGTTTTAAAAAAGAAATACATATGTTGTTATTTTGCGGTGGTCATCGCTTCCACGATGATGAAAAATCCGACACTGAGAAGACCTGCAAGAAAAGAACAATTCAATGAAAAAACGACAGCAATCAGTACTGTCTGACGTCAGTGTGACCTGAATGAATAAAAAAAAACGACAGGGATCAGTACTGTCTTATGTCAGTGCAACCTGAATGAATTAAACTTTAAAGCTGTAATGTGAGGACCACGCAGGTTAACTATTTAAACAGTTAACCTGCATGGTCCCGACATTGCCGCTTTAAATTGTAAGTCATTCATGTCGCACTGACGTCAGGCAGTACTGCTGGAGAGCTGGCCAGTTGGAAGGAGGTCCTGTCATCCTTCTGCTGCCATCGGATATCTGCAGAGTCGTATTTCAGGTAAGTCTGTCAAGATTGTTGTTGTTTTTTCATTAAATCGTTCTTTTCTTGCAGATCTTCTCGGTGGGGCGTCTATTGAATTGACCATGGACCCAGAGTCACTTAAACCAATCACCATGAAGGTCTGGTTAGGAGTTGGATCTGAAAATTTTTAGGCAGATTCTAATTAGGAAACGGAGGATGAGTCCTTAAGTTATTTAACCTCACATGGGCCAGATGAGTACGCAGTACAAACAAATCTTATTTACAATTATTTTTTTTTATGAATCTTAAATGTGACGTTTTGTGATCTTTAATTCCTTTAAAATTATGGATCACAATAAAACAGGTTATAAATAAAAGGCACAGGTAGTGCTCCAGGAGTCGTGTCCTGCTTTTCTATTTTCTATTGTTTGAGGATTGTTTACAGGGAAAGACTTTCAAGGAATCCCAAGAAAGAGTTGTGAGATTGCTCAGGAGGAAAAACAGAAGCATTTAAACACACAAACAGCAACATAAAAAGACTTTGATTACACAGCCCATATTTCAACTATTTCACGTGAGTGCAATAGCAAAGGGGAAATAGATCTCCTATTTCAAAGTGGCCTTTATCAATTTACTAATTTTTGATGTTTGGGTGTTTAGGATTTTATGAAATTTATCACTTGATAACTGGAGTCATTGTATGGACTTTTCCATATGTGTAAATGTTTTAACCTTTAGGCACACATATAACACATAAATCACGGTAGTTCCCAATTCACACAATCTACAGTATCTTTGGACAATTATTGTGAGTGGCGTGACACACAGCAGTGTGAATGGGCTGCAGACCAGTGATTGTGGTGCTCTGAAGAGATAATCTTTTCTGTATTTGTTTATAGTATTCAAAGTGCAAACCAAAAGCAAAGTCAAGTAACATGTCAAGGTCAGGAACACAGCAGCATAGAAACACAGAAACGAAGAAACCATGGACAGAGGAACAAGGAACCAGAATTGCAGGATCACTGGAATAACAGCAAGAGTTCAATATCATGGCAAAGAATGAGCCTCAGTGGGTATATTGTTTCTAGGGCTGCCTCCCGGACAGGATCTCAATGAGGACATTTAATTGTTCACACTGGATGTCACATGTACATGCATGAGCGCACGAGTGGTCATCCACGGACCTGGCAATGTTAGGGAAATAACCAAGAACGGTTGACACTTCTTTGCCCAATACAAATATTTCAAGAATTTGAAAGCAAAAAAGCAATTTGCTAAAAGGTGTCTGACAATTATAAAGTGCAGTCACCACACTTTGCACAGAGCAGTGGAGCATTGTCTATGCCAAATGCCCATAGGTAAGTATACTCCATCATGGAACACTTTCAATGTCAATGCTTCAAATTTTAGTCAAGAGCAAAAAAACATTTTTTAATTTGACATAATATACCTAAAAGCTGAATAATGTCACATATTGACTGTAAGCTACAATATACGTAGCTACAGTGAATTTGTATATTTTGTTCCTTATTAATACTTTTGAAGTATTACTTTTTAATGTTATATTTGTTGTGCATGTGCTTTTGCTGCTGTATTTATTGCTTACAGACCATTAGATTGTTATGCATGTATTTTGCCTGTAAGCAAATTAGTGAATAAAGAAATACAATATTTAGTGAGGCAACAAAGGTTTGTCATTATAAAACTAACACAAAAAACCTCTATCGACCTTGAAAAAATATTGCTATTTCTATTTAAGTCATTACATTTAAATGCTATAGCCAATTCCATTTAGTTCAGTGCACAAACCAATCACTTAGAATGTTAAAGAACATTTTCTACTTTCAAGGAGACACGTATGTCAAAATTGAAGTATTTTTTTTAATTTTGTTCATATTCCCTCTAAAGATTCTTCTTACCTCTTTATGGATTTACCATTGATTTTTAAAGGTAGATTTATATCCTGCATTTAATCGTATACATGCAGGTAAAAAAATGTATTGGTTTATTTTTGCAAATTTGTTTTTGTTATCATACATCTGTATTTTAATACATCCTTAGGAATTGTAGCATTGTCTCAAGGAGATAATTAAATGATTTAAATTTTCCACATTTTTTCTCATACTTATGCATGCTCCCTTGAAATATTCATTTCTAATGTGTGTGGTATGTTTCAAACTGTATAGATATTGAAAGGATGTTGTTTGTGGCAGAGTTATATGTGCAAAATGCTGACCCGCTGTTGACTTTCTGGCTCTTGCATTCTTTTGCATTTTCTATGAGGCTGGAACATGAATACAGGATCACAAACCTCCATGTTCCAGTTGTTCTCTTGTGACCATGTGCTCACTTTGCTCTGAACACTGATCGAATGAACTGTAGTGGAGGACGTATACAATAGTAGGCCCTGGATCATTCTGATCAGACGTTCAGAAGTAACACAGAACATACCAGGAAGGCAATTGTTTTAAAGATCCCAGACTGGTCATGTACCTGGCAGACTGTGGGCCTCCATTAGAAAACATACTGGATGCTCACTGCAAAATACATTGCTTTGCACTAGTGCATCTGGAAGGTCTTCCCAGTGCATATCAAGGTTCATTGCCTGAATTGCCTTTGTTTTCTTGCCATCAAATATTGTTACACATTTATGATATTACAGTTACACTGCTCCCAATGTCAAACCTCTTCTCTGGATTTACTTGCTCTTATAGCACTGACTTTCCTTTTCTCTCCTCCTTCCCCTCCCAGCTGTACACTGATTGTCATTGTCCCATTTATCTGTGCTATTTTCTTTTCTTAGCCTTAACAATAACTGTCATACTCAAGCCAAATACATACCTCACCCACCCATCAACCTGCTCCTCCCTTAAGCTTACAGCACTACTTAACCTATATCTAATCTCCAGCACCCTGGACTGCTGCCCCCTCCTCTCCTATTTCCCTATGCCCTCTCTACACCCTCTTCCACTATCATCTCTGACTTCTCCCTTCTGCTCTTACAGTCCACCATGTCACCCAGCCCAACTGCTTTCACTTCATCAATCATTTGCTGCTCTTATTAACTTACCTCCCACTCTTAGTCCACCCTATGACCCCTCACCCTGCAGTCCCCCTCCCTGCACATCACACTGGAACTCTATGCTCTTATATGCAGCCATCCCTTTTGCCCATCACTAATCTCCTCCCCTCCCATACACCCTTGTCTCCCTTTTCTGGTCTCCTTTCCTACCAGATGCCCTTGTCTCTTTCTCTCTCTCTCTCTCTCTAATTTCCCCTCTGCCATCACTGCCATCCCCTTGTTCATGATCTCTCTCACTTCCTCCCCTCACACACAGCCCCCTGCCAAACCCCACACCCTCACACCTCCCCCTTCTCCTTTCTGCATCTGGTGATTTCCATCTCAACTCACCTACTATTCTATACCTACTCTCTCCTCCTCTCACCTATCCAAACCCAGTTCATGACTGCACATCATCAACTCTGTTATCTCATCAACATCTCCACACTTCACTCCCTCCCACTCTCATTGGCCCTCTGTAATGCCAGATCTGCCTAAAACAAACTTGTCTTCATCCAGGACCACTTCATCTCCAATGCCCTTAACTTCCTCGCTATCACTGAAATTTGACACTCCCCTTCTTACACTACAACTCCCACTGCTCTCTCTTCTGGGGCCTCTCTTTCTCCCACACCCCTAGACCTAGGGGATGTCAAGGTGGTGTGAATGTCCTTATTTAAACCTACTGGGTCATTTCCCCTATATCTACTTTTCCTCTTTAAAGATCTAGTCCATTCGCCTCTTCCATCCAAGGAGGCTGTTTCATCTCGGCAGCTCCTACCTCTGGGACTATTTTCCTAATTTGGACTTTATTGTTTATGTTTCCTTGCAGTACCTGCTAACCATCAGAGGTGCTGCTGTTCTGCCTTTTCCACTAGCAGGGGTTAACTAGCACAGATAATTAATCATCCGCACCTGATTGTCTCATATATATGCCGGCCCCTTCCTATTCCCTTTGCTGGTCATTAATGTTTCTGTGTTTATGTTTGTTACCTTGGGCTAACTGCCTTGCTTTCTCCGTTCCTGTGGATATCCTTGCTTAGCCAGTTCCTGCTTCTCTGTAAAACTGGGTACACAGTACAGAATTTTCCACCAACTTTTTATGCCGATCGATTTTACATCCGATCGATGATCTGATCGCTCGGTCCATGGACTGCATACACACTAGCCTTGTTTCAGACAATAATGGGAAGAGCGGCCGTCCAGGTAGCGACTTTTTACAGCCATGCTGTCGTGAGCAATAATTTTAATTTCATACACACTAAAGCAACATTTGTGGGGCATGTAACGATATACCAAAGACATTAGCATAAAGGGGCAGAGCTTTCCCTATATTTAACACCCAAATCCGTAGAAAAAGAGAAGACCACGCTGTCTCTTCATTCATTCCTATAAAGTAGAAGTACATTACCATACACAATATTTAGAAAAAAAACATTTAACTTGTAAAGTGCAATGCAATAATTATTCCCTAATAATAAAATCCCTGCATATGTAATGGTCCTGGGGCCAAAAAATTTAGAAAAAGTTAAGGTGGGGGGTGGAGATGTTCAAAAAGAGCAAAGAGCCAAGCCAATGAGCCCAAGAGAGAAGGAGATGATGGTACAAGTACCGGACCATTACAACTACGACATTAAAAAAGTGAGTAGCATGTGTAGCGTACCTATTTGAAGGACTTTATGCATTTCATTCTAGTTTCACACGAAGCAATGCAAACGCCTGATTTGTAACATAGATTTGGTTTTGTCAGAATGAAGAATTAACGGTGAGAATCCCTGTTTAGATACCACTGATACCACTAATGTAACACCTGTTATCAAACAAGAAAAAAATTACATGTGTAGACAACTAAATGCTTTGGGCACATACCTGTACCGTTATAATAACCAAAATGGCGCCTGTTTTCCAGAATATAGGGAATTTAGGCCCGCTATTATTGCAATTGTGCCAGAGAGACCACAACATAAACTGATCTCAAGCAGTGTGCAAGGTGAGCAAATGATAGTATTTCTGGTGTTGGATATAGATTACAGATATAGAAGTTTAATTGTAAACATTTTTTAGTTCCTTGCTTCGTAGGTAAAGAAATCAAAGGGAATATAAACCCAAGCGACATCAAGAAAAAAATTAAAAACCTTGAGAAAAATTTGGTTGAAATGTATATGCTGTTTGGAACTGTTCTGCCACAAACCAGTAGCACCTTTAAAGTGTAATACTATTTTGTTCACTTGTCATATTCTGCAATAACATTTTTTGTACTTTTTCCTGCAATAAAACTGTTGCATTAACACTGTGTGGTTTATTATGTGTTTTTTACAAATATTAGTTAATAAAGGTTAATATGACTTTATAACTTTAATAGTTTATAAAGGTGTAAGTTTATAAAGGGTAAATATGAATAGGTTCCAAATATAGATGCCAAGATTAATAACACACGTGCTTTACGCAAGAGTAATGGTCTGCAACCAGACAGGTGCAATACACATGTATAAAAAACACAAGTCAGTGATGTGCGGACACCGCACCACGTGGGACTGGTACAGTCATCACAAATTTACATACACACGCACCCCACGTCGAGGAAGTATCAGAGGATTGCCGTGGATCAGTCGGAAATTTATACACACTACACAACGGAAAAGAGATTGGATCAAAAATATTGAACGGTGCGACCAACCAAATGAGGCGACAATCGTCCATTTGGGCAGACTTTCGACCATCGTGTCACTACACACACTGACTCGACTTTCGAACGAGCGGTCGTATGTCGGCTGGTTGAGCCGATTATTAGACAAAAACCCTGTAGTGTGTACCCAGCTTAAGCACTTACCATTCACCTGTATCTTGTCTCTTGGAGGTAAGCCTGATATCTGTATTATACCTGTTATTCTACAATACTTGGTAGTCTGTTTATTCACTGACCTGGTCTGTATTTACATTGCATCACCTGGACTATGTTTTCACTGCAATAAACCGTTTAATGTTTTCAGCATATGTCTGGCTCCATGGTTATAATTGCAATTACCTAGTTTATTGAACATATTTGTAACACACAGATAATTCAGCCTCCAAACTTCTATCCCTCTTATCCTCTTTTGGCTTCTCACAATGGACCTTCTCTCCATTCCAAATCAGTGGTGGCCATAACCATAGGTGTCAGTTCTGTGGACGCTGTGGATTCTTTAGCTGTCCTGATATTTGTGTTGGCACAATTCATGTCTGTGCATGGCATTTTTCAGTTATATGGAGGGATACTTGAGCAACCCCAATGGCCATAACTATCCCATATTGTAGTCATAGCATTTTCTACTCAGTGTTAGTGGCTCTGTATAAACAACAGTATGGCACCTCTCATAGGAATACCTATTATTATTATTATTACTATTATTATTATTGTTATTATTATCATCATAGATTTGTAATGCGCTACAGTGCTCCGCAGCGCCGTACAGTAGGGAAAACAGCACATACATAAAACAGTTACATACAAGGTAGACAAAATAAATGCAGACATGAAAACAAAGGGTATGAAGGACCCTGCTCATTAGAGAACTGGCATTTTAAGTGGAAGAGGGCACAGCTGAAACAAGAGGAGTAAATGTTTTTCAGTTTGGAGATTGGGATAGTTGTGAGGGTGCATTAGTGTGAATAGTGTTATCGAGGATAATGTCACCTCTAAAAAAGAGATGGGTTTTCATAGAGAATCTAAAGATTTGAAAGCTGTGGGAAAGACTGATTGAGCGTGGTCGGAAATTCCATTAGTGGGGAGGAGCATGGGAGAAGTCTTGTAGGTGGGAGTGAGATGTGGTTATAAACAATGAGACAAGGCGCAGGTCAGAGGTAGATGTAACAGGGCGGGAGGGAGAGTACCTACTTTGTCTCCATGTTTCATCAGAAACAGAAGGTAGACTTGATTGTGGAAGAAATATGTTCCAAAATAATTCTGAGAATGGAATTGCAAGCAATTCTAAGTGTTATATAAAATAACAATAAATAAAATTGGTCCCTATGCACAGGGTTGGCATTTTGACTAGATGAACCTACACTTATGTTTCTTTGTTTTGTGCGTAAATTAAGTTTGTGCTAAATAAAGTCAGATTGAATTACTTTTCTTTTGAACTCTACTTTAAACTGTGCTTATATATTGCTGATTTATCAGTTGAAGAGATACACTTTGCCCTCAATGCAATGCAATCTATCAGTAAACCCTTAATATAATTGGTTAGATGATGCATGTCATATTATTGTTTATTAATACTTTTCCAGGAATGTCTTTTGACCCTATGGATCTTTACAGTAAAATAGGACATGAACATAGCAGACAAGGGTCAGGCAGTCATAGATTAGCTGTGTTTATCTTTGAAATGTATTCCGTAAGAGACAAATAAAATCATGTTTTCTTTTTTACCGTAATCTGTCAAACATAATTTATTGTTTTCTGGGAATTTAGCACTACCAGAAAATATATGTTCATTTCATTTAATACTTTTAACATTAAGGTAAGGGGAAAAAATAAAAAAATATTTCTTATCTGCACTAATCCAAAATGGCAGGAGGAAGGATGCTAACCAAAAGTATCAGCACCTCAGTACTCTTCCAAAGACTTTACATAAATTAAATTTCGCATTAAAAATAAATAATCCTAGTCAGTAATGATAAACTATAGTGAAGAAGGAAGTCCGCAGATATCCTTGGATTGTTGGTAGGTCATTGGGGCAGACTTCCAGAAGATACACCATAAAAAAAAGAATACAACAAAACTCATGGTTTCTTCTACAATAAATTATTAATCAAAAAGTTCTAGCATAGGGTTGAAAGTCCCTCAAATGGTCAACACATTTAAATGTAGCTGCTATTTTGATTTTATATGTGCTGGATAACTATTTACACATTTTCAGTTAATGAAATTAATTAAATAAATACAAATACAAAAATACAAACATTAAAATAGAATTCCATTTGGCCTATTTAACAAACAGAGAAAAGCACTTGTTCCATCGAATAGAGTTTCTCCCTATTTAATAAAGCACCTGGGCCGCTGACAACTGTCGACATGATATCACAGGCAGAAGCTTTAGCCATGGGCCTCCAGCGCAGCTTCCCCATGTTAAGCATGCTTTGTATACCTTCTACAAAATGACAGCTAGAATCTGATTGGTTGCTATAGGCAACATCCCCACTTTTTCAAACCCGCAGCTTAGTAAATCTAGCCCCATGTCTTTTAAATTAGCTAAAAAACTGCTAAAAGTTGAATTATAATTGCTAACAACTCCCAATTCAGTGTGACACCTCCCATTAACATATAACTAAAAGTAGTCCTGATTTACCATTCATAATATAAATGCACCAATATTATACATATTTTGTTCCAAAAATCTAACCTTATTATACAACAAGCAATGTATTGTACATTTATTTCTTTAATACATTTCAGTTTAGGAAATGGTGGACCTCTGTAACAATGGAAAATGGAAGAAGGACATACAGCAACAGTGGCCAGGGAATGGGGAATTGACATTTGGGCTTCTCCACCAGCAGAAATAAGCGGCACATCAGCAGTATATGTCCAGCTTGTTACACTCTCTTCACTTAACTACAACTTGCTCCCTGAGAAACTGACAAAATTGCTCCCTGAGAAACATTGTTTTATAGAAAGTGCTGCTGTTTGGATAGATCCTAAAAAAGCTTCCTGCAACAGCTAATTTGCAAAAATGCAATATCTGTATTTTTGACAGCATAACTAAAAATAATCCCTTGAAATTTTTTGAAAATGAAACAGATTAAAACTTGTTCATTTTTTACTTTGACATGCAATTTCCTCTTTACAGTCTGTGAAAGAAGCTGCTACATTAAAAAATAACAGGAATTAATATCCTGTAGTATTTTGTTCTAAGTATCTGGCATTTCATTTACTCCTTGACCTCATCTACTAATGACTTAACCTGATCACCTCCCAAAATGCAACCATGATATTTAATCTCATAAACCTGTTTAATTCTCTTTGTATAAGACAAAATATATTTATCAAACTAGTTATTGTCCGGAGCAAATATAACCTATTAATTAAAAAGGTCAAGCCAGCAAATCAGAAAACTAGTAACAACAGATGACATGTAAAGGGAAAAATGTTATCATGTTTTCCTATTAAATATTTCTACATTAGTTTTGTTAATTAATGTAAGTATAGTCCTAGATAGGATATGAATAATCACATACATTAATGAATAAGAAAACTTAATTTAGGCATTGAGGTGGAAGAAAACTTTCTTGCTGTATTAGGATGTTTGCTAATGTTTATGTTAATTTATTTTAAAGGTATACATCACAGTAGTGACAATAAAAAAGTACAAACTTCAATTAGACTTCCACCCATTTACTATACCTTTAAAAATTCAAGAGGTGTGCTCAAATAACAGGGTTGCATTAAATGTGAAATTCATAGGACAGCATTAATTCCATGAAAAGATAAATAAATGACAAATTAATAAATTGTCACTACATTGTTTCTCCAGCATTTCTCTGTAATCACTTCCTGTCCCTTACCTGCCTATATTACAAAGAGTAAGAAATTCACAGGAGGCAACCTGCCTCACTACTTTAAGAAACCAGTGGTGCTAACCACAGAAAGCAGCAAAGATATTTATGCAGCGTCAGAGCTGAGTAATACTATAGTGCAGTTCTCTGCAACCTTTTCTCACCCTCGACACACCGAAGCCCTTCCCAGAATTCCGCGGCACACCAAAAGCAAAAATATACAAAAAAAAGTAGGAATTGTATACACAGAAATTACATTTAATTGTTATTTTTTAAGTGATAAATGTAACATTGCTGCTAATAACATTTTTTTTTTCTTATAACTAATATTAACTATGTTAGCTTATAACTATAATTAATATTAACTTTTAAATACAACTAATGTGATACCTGTGCTTGCTTTAATGAACACAATACTTCGGCTTGATATTTGACAAAGCAACTCAAAGTTCTTTGTCAAGATCTTCAAGTACGACCCCTCACCATTTTTTATTAAAACTAAGGTTGAAAAACTTTTTTTTACAAAGACACGTTGTAGAAAATGGTAGCAGAACTGCGATAGCCTTGACGGAAATCTGAGGATATTCTTCCTTTAACGCAATCCAGAAAACATCCAATGGAACTTCAATGAATTTCAATTTTAGCATCCCGTCGCTCCTCAAATCAAGAAATTCCCCTTGAATCTGAAGAGAAAGTGCTTCTGTAGAATTTTCTGCATTAGTTGCAAAAGGATTTCGGATCCAATCGTATTGCGCCGTATTAATTGAGTCAAAGTATTGCTCAAATCTTTGTTGTAGCAATGTTAAATGTTGTTAAGCCAAATCCAATACAATCTGCTTGCTTTCAATTGTAATCTGGTTGGACCTCTTTGTCGTAACTTCATTTGCCAAAGTTTGAGTTTCAGTTTAAATCTGTTGAATTTGTCAGAGCATGTCAATAAATTTTCATTCTGACCTTGCATTTTTTTATTGAGCTCATTCAGGTGCTCGAATATGTCAGCCATGGACGCAAGTTTGGCTATCCAGTGATTATTTTCTAGTAGCTAGTGTAGCTCGGTCATGTTTTCATTTAATAGAAAATGACCAACCTCATAGAGAAGCTGAAATAATCTTGCCAGAACTTTTCCTCGAGTCATACAATGCATTTTGGTCTGAAACAATAAGGATTGATATTCGGATTCCATTTCTGCGCAGAGTATTTTAAAAATTAGCAAATTTAAAGCTCTTGATTTAATGATGTTTATGATGTTGACGTATTCATCATCATTTGCATTAATTCCTCTGGCAAGTTGTTGACCATTAATACTTCCTGATATACGCCATCTGTGCAAATACTAATGCAATTACTCCATTGAAAGCCTTAGAAGAAATCTCTGGAAGCTCTTTGCAAAATAAATAATGTTCTTTTATGGAGTCCTCGTTAAAGAAACAAACAATACTTATTAGTTGTGCTCGGTTTTTAATATCTGTTTATTTGTCAATTTGTAGTGAAAATTTCTCAGCCATTTTCAATATTGTGATCAGTGTTTCCAGAATTTCGGTAATACATCTTTTAACAATATCAGCGAACAGCGAAACTTTGCTCACTTCCTTAACTTCATTAGGTCCAATCATTAATCAAACGATTTCCATGCATGCTGGTTTAATAAGTCTTTCACTGATAGTATGTGTTTTTTTTCTGACATGCAATTAATTTTGCAACATAGTAACTAGTCTAACGCTTTGTCAGAAACTGTGACGGACAACCTCATAAATTGCCTCTGTTTTACATATTGGTTTAAAAACCGCTGAAAATATTGTTTGTCCTTCTTGGCGCAACTAGAATTCTTTGATTTTAAATGGCGAATCAGTTTACTTGGCACCATTGCTTCAATTGGAAATTGTTCTCTGTAAATTAAGCATTCTGGTTTTGGAGCTGCTTCTTCACCAAATCACGAAAATCCATATTGAATGTGTTTCTTCATTGTACTGCCTTTTTTTCAATCTTTGTATTTTTTACTGCTCGTGCTGGGTTCATCATTACTTGTCAGTGAGGTTGAACATTCTTTCTATAAAAACTTGGCCATATTTAAATTGGTATAAAAAATATATAAATAAAATTATGTATATTGTTTTTAACACAAAAGAACATTTCTATAACAAAAAATAATTATCAATTAAATAGTCGCTGCAGCAATGCAACAGATAGCAGATATGATCGCAATTATTGTTCCCACCTCAGTCCTTACATCTCTTGCACGCAAGGCAGCGAGTCAGGGACAGCAGCAGAGAGATAAGGAACATGCTTGCGGGAACGTCACACATACACAATACATTCATAAGTGTCACCACCGTAACATAATAATAATAATAATAATGAACTCTTTATTTCACTAAAATATTTTACATAGAAAACATATGGAACAAATGGTAAAATTATTTTCAGTTAACCATAGTATGATGCATATACCGCCATAAATCTTCTGCTTTTTCTCCTGTTGAAGGCATTGCGCCGCAGCACACTTAGCAACATCTCGTGACTCTGGTTGAGGAGCACTGCTCTAGTAGAATGTGTGTAGATGCAGAAAGAGTGTAATACTATAGATGCAACTAGTGTAGCCTAAATATCATAGGATGGAGTGTCCAGCCCTTCCCAAAATAGTTTTTAGTTAGTGCAATGAGAGGGGCCCAGCGTTACTCTTTTTCAAACCACCTTGTCTCTGTTGACCTATCTATTCCATATCAAAAGTTTGCTGATGTCTTCAGTAAAAGTTCTGCTCATACTGTCACAATAATGACCTTTAGAGGATGCCACTGCCTGAAATTGATGCAACTAATCTGGGAGGTGCGCAGTCTAATGCACCCCCACAAGAAGGTATGGGCTTGGCTGCATGAGGTGCGCTGGTTGCGGTTCTCCCAGTTAGTAATCAGGGCAGCGGGAGAGACAGGAATGGTCATGCGGTCCAGGTCAAAATGCCAAACTTTGGTGCAGTGCAAAAGGGTGATTCAAAGGAGATGTCTGAGGCAAGCCGAGGGTCAAATTCCAGGAGCAACAGAGCAATATTGCAGGGAAGAGAATAGTCAGGAACGAAGCCAAGGAGTCAGTAACCGAAGAAAAATATACTGTAGGAAGCAGGGAACAGAATTCTGGAGCTGGTGAAACCAATACTCTGGCACCAGACTCATGGAGGCGGTGCCAGAAATACCTAATGGTGGCCCCTGATTGGTAGCAGTAGATTTCGGCGGTCAGATGCACCTGACTGCCGACAAATAGAAGGAAGAAAGAACGGGACAAGGTCTACTGCGCATGCGTGCAGTGACAGAACACAACTCCATTCTCTCCGGATTAGAGGCTTCTCTTTTCAGAAACTTTGCCAGAAGGCGGGGAGCATGAAAATCATTCTTGTTGACCCAGGATCTCTCCTCAGGACCATAGCCCTTCCAGTGGACCAAAAATTGTGGTTTGCCTCGGAGAGCATGCTTTTTTTAGAATGATTTCAACTTCAAAATCTACACCAGACGTGGTCTTGACGGAAGGAGGGGAGGATGATTTCTTGGAGAACTCGTTGATAACAAGAGGTTTGAGAAGGGAAATATGAAAAGAGTTGTACACTCAAAGAGATGGGGGTAACAGGTGTTTGTAGGTAACGGCATTCAACACCTGAACAATAGGATAGGATTCGATGTACCGAGGTGCAAATTTCATGGATGGTACTCTGAGTTTAAGATCTCGAGTAGAAAGCCACAGCTTATCTTCAATATGAAGTACAGGGATGTTTTTTCGATGGTGATCTGCAAAGAATTTATAACGGTCCTTAGTCTGTTGTAACTTTGTTTGATTTATCTGCAACCAGATTAGAGAAAAATTGTGAACCAGATTTTGAGCTGCAGGTACCGTGGAGTCAGGTAGATCTGAGAAGGAAGGCAAAATTGTGTGTCTCCCAAATACGGTAAAAAAGGGAAAGGTACCTGTGGATTCATGCAGATGGTTATTGTGAGAGAATTCAGCCCAAGGATGAATCCTAATCCATGATGATTGTTTTTCAGAACTGAAACATCGAATGTAAGACTCCAAATCCCGTTCAGTTTGGCCATTTGTCTGGGGATGATATCCAGAAGAAAATTTTAACTCCATTCCCAGAAGTTTGCAAAAAGCACTCCAGAAACTAGAAACGAACTGCACCTATGGTCAGAGATGATCTTCCCAGGACACCCATGCAGACGAAAGATGTGATGAATGAATACGGATGCCAATTCTGATGCAGTAGGTAGCCCCTTGAGAGGGATAAAATGAGCGTATTTGGAAAATCTGTCAATACTTACCCATATGCAAGTGTGGCCATGACTGTTACCGAGATCGGTAATAAAATCCATACTCATGCTGGACCAGGGATGTTCTGCCACAGGAAGTGGGAGTAGGAGTCCAGTGGGAGATTGTCTCGGAGTCTTATGTCTGGCACATATTTCACGGGCCTGAATAAACTTTTGTGCATCAGAGACTAGGGAGGGCCACCAATAAGAACGGGATAGGAGTACAACAGTTTTTTGAATACCAGCGTGTCCTGAAATTTTAGAACTATGTGCCCATTTTAACAATTTGCTGCACAAAGGGATGTCAACAAAGGAACGTCCAACAGGAGGAGTTTTGATGGAAGGTTGGGTTAACAACAAAATTTTCTCAGGGCTGATAATGGGTTTGGCTGGGCATGGAAGTCTTACAATCCGACGGGTCAAAGGATCGTGAAAGAGCATACGCCCTAAAATTCTTGGAACCTGGCCGGAAGGTCAAGATGAGCTGGAAACGACTGAAGAATAAAGGCCAACGAGCCTGCCAAGAATTTAACGATTGACCGCATTATAAAAAAGGGTGAGATTTTTATGATCTATGAAAATTCTTCCAATGAGATGTTAATAGCAAGGAGTTCTTTGTCTCTAATACCGTAGTTGGATTTTGTGGAAGAAAATTTTTAGAGAAAAAGCCACAGGGTCTGAGGGTACCCGAGGAATTCTACTGGGACATGACAGCCCCTACGCCTACAGATGATGCAGAAAAAAGGGAGAAAGAAAGAAGAGGTCTACTGTGCATGCGCGCGCAGTGAAAACCTAGGATACGAGTCGGCCCGGGAAGACAGGCGTCTGTACTCGGCATGTATGGATGACACATACTCTGCCTCCTAACAGATCGTATGACTGTACCATTGATCTAGTTCCTGGGACTGCCTTGCCCAAGGCTAGAATGCATTCTTTATCTGCTTCTGAGGTAAAATCTATTACATAACAAAACTCTAAAGAAAAGTTTTATTCGCCTTCCAATTTCACCCGGGTTTTTTCTTTTCTTTTCTACCAAGAAAGACAGAGGGTTATGCCCCTGTATTGACTTCTTTGAACCAAGTAAAATAACTATAAAAAAAATCAATATCTGAACATTTTGATCAAGTTAGGGGAGTAACCATTTTTTTTACTAAGATTGCTCATCAAGGGGCCTATAATCTGATCAGAATAAAATCTGGTGATGAATGGAAAACAGCTTTTAACACAAATTCATGACATCATGAGTAATGCCATTTGTACTTTGCAACATTCTTATTGTGCTCCAAGACCTAATCAATGAAACTCTCTTTAATTTCATGGGACATTTTGTTGTGGTTTAACTTCATGATATCCTGATTTATTCCTCTAGTTTTACAGAACATTGATCCCATGCCAAATCTTTGAATGCCTATGACTTTAGAAGTTATTTAGCAAAAGGGAGAAATGTGGATTTGAGGTGCCTCTGATGTAATTTTTGCTCTACATCATATGTGCTGAAGGTTTCTCCATTAACTCATCAATGTCTGAGCGATATTGGATTGCAGTATCTGTTAATCTTAAAGCCATCCAAGGATCCCTGAGGTTCGCAAACTACTATACCCACCTCCTCTTCCATAGTAGCACAAATCACAATCACACATTGGATTACTTATGAAGATTAAACCTTACACATTTCATTATATCTATGTATTACTAGCATATGTAACTTCTGCATCTACACAGGTCCCCATTGAACAAGTTCATGGTCCATCTGTCCATCTAATGAGTACAATCATTGAGATTTTGAAGGTTGAAGCAAAATAGACATATCTTAATCTAAGAAAAATTTTGTCACCAAACTCAGCTTATTCTATCAACCCCCTTCCCCCTGCATATCATTAAAAATCCTTCTGTCAAAATGCTTCTTATTTTACCTACCCTTATTTAAGGGGATGCCAGGTCTTTGTTTATTTTAAGTGACAACTATTTCACATTATTTAAATCCATTGGTTTATGCATGCAAAATATATGTATGTCACTTTTGCAGACTATTTGCACATAAATATATAAAGGACTTACCATGTTTTTCAACTACACATATTTTATAGGACAACAGAAAAAAAATATTTTAGATCAAACACACATTAAGCCATTACAAATTCCATTGGATGCACACCATTTGTTGATTTTGCACAGGTGTACCTAGGTGGTATTCCCTGAGCATTTCAAAGTGTAAAGATATTTATCACTTTCAGTAGTCACCTACACAAACTAGACATGACTTTGAGTTTGTAGGAAGGTAGCAAAGTCTGAAGATGTAAATGTCACACTTCATACCACTTCCAAATTTTCTCCTAAAATAATGCACAGTTTCCCACATTTATAGCGTAAATGAATCATGAAAGTAGAGGGCTATAACTACTGCCTGTGGCACATTTATTTGTATAAGTATTAGATGTGGCACATTTTTGTGTTTGAGGTATACAATAAGATCCAATCTCTGCAAGTGTTAATTAATTTTATAGTTAAAACATATTTTATATTTTTTTCTGAGTTTTTTTTTTTTTTTTTTATATTATATATGTTACAATGAAAGTAACAAAATAACATGATAATATAAGACATCCCATAAAGCTTGCTGCCAAAATATTGCAATTATATATCCCTTGTTATTCCATTTGTGTTTAACTGTTGACATAAAACTCATCATGATATTAAGAGACTGAGAATAGGACATTGTTAAGAATGATAGAGCTTACAAATGGTTAGAATAACTGAAAACCTAATAACACAAATAAAAGGGAAAAAAATACATAAAGAACTGTGTTCACTGCTGAACTCACATAAACATATCCTTAGATGCAAGTATTAATATTAGTGACAAGTAAATAAATCAAGCTAATGTTTGAATCTCAATTAGAGTGTCATTCACAGTACAGTTGATTAACTTAGTTGTTTTGTGCGATATGGTATTTCGGAAAGTGGGAGGGAGAAAATGAATGTAGCTTTGTTTGTAGACTCTCCTTGTCTCCCAGCTGCCATCCCGGCCGTCGCCATGGTGGCGGGGACGTCACTTCCGGTCCCGACATCCCGGTTGCCTAGGCAACAACCGGGACGCAGGAAGTTACATCGCGCAGCGCCCGGCCAGCTGTCAGACAGCCGGGCGCATGCGCACAGGGGGCATAGTACTCAGCCAATAGTGGGTGATTGAGGAGGCTCTGCTACGCTTCTACTGGCTGTATGCCAGTAATTTATCATGCAGCCACTTGGCTGATTATTCCTAGCTGGGTACCCTGTAGCCTCATTTATCATTAGGCTATTCCTGTGAGTGCTGGTAGGGCTCTGTTCTGATTGGCTCCTTGTACTATTTAAGGCAGTGAGGACTGAGCCTCACTGCCGGTTATAGCGTCCTGTTTACAGTTCTGCTGCCTGCTTGTTCTCTCTGTGCTTGGTGTTAACCTGTGATAGACTTCCCGTGTATGACCCTCGCTTGTTCCTGGACCTTGAACCTACGCTTCTGACCCTGACCATTTGCCTGAAAACCGGATTCTGCTCCTCCGCCAGTGCCCCTGACATTTCACCTGTCCCTGGATTCCAAACCTGTGCTTGTCACCTCTGACCTTGGTTTACTCTGCCGGAACCCCACGCTGCTGTCTGCCAATCACTCCATCCCTGGGTTCTCCTTAGCCGGTATATGATTCTCGACCCTCTGTCAGCCTGCGGCCAAGTCTATCCCCACTACTAGGGGCTCCAGCGAACACCAGGCTTTCGGAGTAGACTCCGAGTTTTATTATGCTGGCTAGGGAGTTCCTAACATTATAACCGGCCTAAGAAGATTGGTATTATACTGCTATGGACAACGGCGAATCAAATTTGTCTCCAGCCCAGATCCTGGCAAACCAGATCCAGAGGATTTCTCAAGTCGTGCAAGGTTTATCCCAGCGTTTGGCAGCCCAAGAAGAGGCTTCCAGAAACCTGCAGCTTCAGCAAGCCCCCGCTGGCGTCACACCAGAGCCGAAGATGAACTTGCCTGACCGTTTCTCTGGAAGTAGGTCTGCTTTCCGCAACTTCAAAGAGAGTTGCAGGTTGTTCTTCCGCCTGAGACCACGCTCCTCTGGTTCTGAACAGCAAAGGGTAGGGATCGTTATCTCTCTACTTCAGGGCGACCCTCAGTCTTGGGCCTTCTCCCTTCCTTCTACCAGTCCAGCCTTGCAGACCGTGGATGCCTTCTTCCAGGCCCTGGGGTTACTATACGATGACCCAGACAGGGTGGCCTCAGCTGAGTCTCATCTCCGGGCATTAAGGCAAAGACGGCGTTCCGCTGAAGAATATTGTGCGGAGTTCCGGCGATGGTCCACTGATAGCGCCTGGAATGATCCAGCACTGCAGAGTCAATTCCACTTGAGTCTCACTGAGCAAATTAAGGACTCCTTAGTTCAGTATCCAGTACCCGTCTCGCTTGAAGATTTGATGCAACTGGTCATTAAAATTGACCGTCGAATTAGAGAACGGAAAACTGAACGCGAGTCATCAATATCTCCTGGCGCACCACCCAGTTCTAGTGTTACTTTGCCGGATTTCCTGGAACCCATGCAGTTGGGTGCTTATCGCTTGCCTCCGGAGGAACGCTCCAGAAGACGCTCACTATGTCTTTGCTTATATTGTGTTCAACCAGGACACCTAGTTCGTTCCTGTCCTAACAAGGCGGGAAACGCCAAAGCCTAAGCGCTGGAGAAGAGGTGCACTTAGGCCTTCAGATTGTCTCTTCAGAAAACTCTTTGTTGGTCCCTGGACGTCTAGTCTTCTGTGACAAATCCGCGGATGTGACAGCTTTACTCGATAGCGGTGCAGCAGGGAACTTTCTGGATATCCATTTGGCTCAGACGCTCAAGATTCCAGATATCAAGTTAGGATCAAGCATTACCACCTGCGGTTTGTAAGGTAACCCCTTGCCTGGGGGTAGAATATTCGCTAAGACTCCAATGGTTCGGTTGTTTGTAGGAGCCCTCCATGCGGAGGAGCTCTCTTTCTCCCTAATTATCTGTCCCTCTGCTCCATTGATTCTGGGGTATCCTTGGCTTTGCAGCCATAATCCTCTTATTGATTGGAAATCAGGGGAAATCATCCGTTGGAGCCCAGAATGTTCCGCTTCTTGCCTGACTCTACCCCTTAGAGCTCTCCAGCCTAGTCCAGATTTACTGCCTGCACCCTATCAGGACTTTTGTGACATATACTGCAAAAGGAAAGCTGATTCACTTCCACCACATCGAGAATATGACTGTGCGATTGATCTAGTACCAGGTTCCAAGTTGCCCAAAGGGCGTTTGTATTCCTTATCCATCCCTGAGACTCAGGCCATGGAGCAATATGTGGAGGAAAAGCTGAAGAAAGGATTCATTCGCCCCTCTAAATTCCCCATAGGTGCAGGTTGATTTTTTGTTTCTAAAAAAGATGGCAGCCTTAGGCCTTGCATCCAAATCCGTGGACTGAATAACATCACTATTAAGAACACGTATCCTTTACCGTTATTTCTGTTCTGTTCGACCAGCTTAAAACAGACACTATATTCTCGAAGATTGACCTTCGAGGGGCCTACAATCTTATCCGAATCAAGAAAGGGGATGAGTGGAAGACTGCCTTCAACACTCAGTCGGAACATTATGAGTATCTCGTAATGCCATTCGGTTTATGCAACACTCCGGCAGTCTTTCAGGACCTAATCAACAATGTTTTACGAGAGTTCTTTGGAAAAACAGTCGTTGTTTTAATCTATTCCGAGTCCTTATCTCAGCATCCTCAGCTTGTCCGACCAGGTTCTATTGAAATTGCGGGAACATCAGCTGTACGCAAAACGGGAGAAATGTGAATTCGAGATGTCCACAGTGGCCTTCCTGGGGTACATCATCTCCTCATCAGGATTCGCTATGGATCCTGCTAAAGGCCAGGCAATACAAGATTTGGTCCTCCCTACTTACCTGAAGGCGATCCAAAGATTTCTTGGATTTGCCAATTACTACCGAAGGTTTATTGGCTCATTTTCCTCTTTGGTGGCTCCTATCACCGCTCTCACCCAAAAAGGAGCTAACCCAGCTGAGTGGCCCCCAGAAGCATTAGCAAGTTTTTCAGCTCTCAAAGCTGCATTCATCTCTGCACCAGTTCTTAGACACCCTGACCCAGAACTTCCGTTCATTGTGGAGGTGGACGCCTCGGATGTTGGTGGTGGTGCCATTCTCTCGCAGAAAGACCCACAGAGTAAAAACTTACATCCTTGTGCCTTCCTCTCTAGAAAGTTTTCGCCTGCTGAAATAAATTACGATGTCGGAAACCGTGAATTGCTGGCCATTAAGTGGGCATTGGAGGAATGGTGACATTGGTTAGAGGGAGCTGCACATACCATTACCATCTTCACTGACCATAAAAATCTCCAATATATTCAGACCGCAAAAACTCTGAATCCCAGGCAGGCCCGCTGGGCCTTGTTCTTCACCAGGTTTAGGTTCATCATCACATTTCGCCCAGGAATGAAAAACACTAAATTCGATTCTTTGTCTGGAAGTTTTTTTCCTCAACCTCCTGACCCGCTGCCTATTGTCCCTTTGACTTCTATTCATCTTGGACTAACCCGAAATCTGGGAGCCACTATTCAACAGTTCCAGAAAATTGCTCCAGTTCAGACCCCTGCGAATAAATTGTTTGTTCCAGTTCACCTAAGAAAATCCGTTCTCATGGAGAGTCACGACAACCAATCAGCGGGTCATCCTGGAATTCGTAAGACTGTTGAAATTCTTTCCCGTTGGCTTTGGTGGCCCACCTTATTTACTGACGTGGAGGCTTATGTCCGTGCATGCCCTGAATGTGCCCGAAATAAATCTGCTAGAAACCATCTTTTGGTCTACTGTTACCCTTGCCTACTCCCAACAGGCCTTGGACCCATCTTTCCATGGATTTTATTGTTGACCTTCCAGTATCCGCGGGTCATAACACCATTTGAGTAGTCGTGGACCGATTCAGTAAGATCGCGCATTTCATTTCCTTACCCAAACTACCTGATGCCAGGACCTTGGCCACCTTGTTCCTTACACATGTCTTCCGTCTCCACAGTCTTCCAGAAGACATCGTCTCGGATCGAGGGTCCCAGTTTATTGCACAATTTTGGAGATCTTTTTGTAATTCCATTGGAATCAGTATCAGTCTGTCCTCGCCTTATCACCCTCAGTCGAATGGTCAGACGAAGAGAACCAACCAGTCCCTGGAACAGTTCTTACGTATCTATGTTTCCAAGTTTCATGATAATTGGTCATTCCTGTTGCCCTGGGCGGAATTCGCCTATAACAATTCTTGCCATTCCGCTACACACACATCCCCATTCTTCTGCTTTCTGGGGTTTCACCCAAAATCTAATGCTTTTGCTTCCACTCTACCCAGGGGTGATTCCGGAACACCTGCTTTTACTGCCAGGTTGAGGTCTATTTGGAAAAGGGTACATTCTGCATTAGGTCAAGCCTCCCAAAAACCAAAGCCTTTGCTGACCGCCATCGTGCTCCATGTTCATTGAAGGTAGGGAATCGAGTCTGGTTGTCCACACGAAACATCAAGTTGAGACAACCCTGCAAGAAGTTGGGCCCCCGATACATTGGACCATTTACCATTGTAAAACGGATAAATCCAGTAGCATTCAGGCTTAAGCTAACACCTTCTTTAAAAATACCCTCTACATTCCATTGTTCTCTTCTAAAGAAAGCCGCTGCTCCCAGCAAATTCAGTCAGCCTTCCTCTAACAGGCCCCGGCCTCTGATTGTGAATGGAGACCACGAGTACATTGTCGAAAAAATTCTGGACTCAAGGAAAGTTCAGGGGCAGGTCCAGCTCTTGGTCCATTGGAAGGGTTACGGCCCAGAAGAGAGATCTTGGATACCCCAGAAGCATCTCCACGCTGAGAAACTCCTTAGGGAATTCTATAAGTAGTTTCCTTCTAAATCTGGATGTCGGAGTCCCTTGACCCCTCCTCAAGGGGGGGTACTGTTAGTAGTCGGGGCGGCCGCGGGCACCGGCGCGACTCTCCCTGTCTCCCAGCTGCCGTCCAGGTCGCCCTTCCGGTCCCGACATCCCAGTTGCCTAGGCAACAACCTGGACGCCGGAAGTTACATCGCGCAGCGCCCGGCCAGCTGTCAGACAGCCGGGCGTATGCGCACAGGGGGCATAGTACTCAGCCAATAGTGGCTGATTGAGGAGGCTCTGCTACGCTTCTACTGGCTGTATGCCAGTAATTTATCATGCAGCCACTTGGCTGATTATTCCTAGCTGGGTACCCTGTAGCCTCATTGGCCATTAGTAATTATCATTAGGCTATTCCTGTGAGTGCTGGTAGGGCTCTGTTCTGATGGGCTCCTTGTACTATTTAAAGCAGTGAGGACTGAGCCTCACTGCCGGTTATAGCGTCCTGTTTACAGTTCTGCTGCCTGCTTGTTCTCTCTGTGCTTGGTGTTAACCTGTGATAGACTTCCCGTGTATGACCCTCGCTTGTTCCTGGACCTTGAACCTACGCTTCTGACCCTGACCATTTGCCTGAAAACCGGATTCTGCTCCTCCGCCAGTGCCCCTGACCTTTCACCTGTCCCTGGATTCCGAACCTGTGCTTGTGACCTCTGACCTTGGTTTACTCTGCCGGAACCCCACGCTGCTGTCTGCCAATCACTCCATCCCTGGGTTCTCCTTAGCCGGTATACGATTTTCGACCCTCTGTCAGCCTGCGGCAAAGTCTGTCCCCACCACTAGGGGCTCCAGCGAACAACAGGCTTTCGGAGTAGACTCCGAGTTTTATTGTGCTGGCTAACAAGCTTAAGAGGGAGAAGCCATAGATGCAAAATTAATTAACAAAAACTATGCCCTTGGCTCTTATAGTTGTCTAAGCAAGTACCACTCCGTAGATTCAAAGACTCTCATGATATTAGCTTGCACATTTTCCTGTAAAGACTCTACATATGACTCACTTTGATTAAGTGTTTTGGAGTGAGAAAAATGCTTTGATTCCCTTTTCCCTTTCAAAGCAGGGAACATCCTACCAAACGCCCTTCTCTACACCTTGAATCTCATTTAAATAATGTAGATTAACTCTAATTTTACATGTAGTGCATAACCTGATGTAATCATGCATTTATATTAAAAATTCAAAATGTAGGCCAATATAGGCCAAAGGCCAATGTAGGCCAAAGATTAGAAAGAAGTTCTATTAATTTTACTCCCAGCTTTATAACCTCCCTACTCCCTCAATATTAACCCCCAACTCTTTTAACAGATCATTGATAGTTATTTACCATCATGCATCCTTCCAAAATTTCAATTTGTCAATGCTTCCACTCTAAATGTCCCTATCACTGAAGTGGAGACTAAGAGCTAGATTTACTAAGCTGCGAGTTTGAAAAAGTGGGGATGTTGCCTATAGCAACCAATCAGATTCTAGCTTTAATTTATTTAGTACTTTCTACAAAATGACAGCCAGAATCTGATTGGTTGCTATAGGCAACATCCCCACCTTTTTAAACCCGCAGCTTAGTTAATCTAGCCCTAAATTCACAATTTGTACAATGAAAAAATCTTCAGCCCCAGATGCTGATGGCCTAGTGTGAGGACATGGAGTACTTAGATCACTCAAGCAAACGACAGTTGAAGATACAACAGTACTTTATTAAGGAACAATGTATGTCAATATAATGACATAAGTCTTTAACAGGCAATATTCTCTTTATCAGGTGGGTAACAATAGTCCAGAAAGTGACAAGGCAAAGTCCCAGGTTGCTCGCATGATAGCAAAGGCCTTGACACAAGGCTGCTGCAAACTCAAACTTAGAAAATTATCCTAATTGTAACAGTATGCATAACCTTGGTACTAATTTTGCACATTCTACCATCTACATTATGACATTACCCAACTAATAACTATACATAATAAAGTCTTCCAATTAACTTGCAGAGAACAGTTATTGAATAGACGTTGACAATTTGTTTCTTGTTATCCACCTGGTATAGTTTAAACATTACTGGACTAATTTATTTAAGGAATGCAAAGTGAACGCAATGTGCATTTCTTTTTAAATCATTCTTAAATTACGCACACATATACCGACCTGTTTTATTTGTAACTGTTGTCTTTGCAAATCCTGTTAAAATCATTTGTCAGAGTGGGCCTAATTCATCTTGAAACACAATGTGAATACAATTTGTGGTTTTTAAAATCAGAAGTAAAGTGCACGCAAATATTTCCATTTGAATATGGGTATAAGTAAGCTCTGGTTATACAGAACTTGCCCGATGCAGACAGACTGTACACACTGTAGGATACAATGCATATGTGCAATATAAAGTCCCATTGGAACACATGGAAATAAAAGTAATAAGGCTAAAAGTCATGTACCTCAGAGATGCCCAAAGCTTGAATTAGATGAATCTGAGTGCGCCCGACCATGTCTTGCCCTTATTATTCATTGCTTACAAGCATACGCCCCTTCCCTCCCCGTTCTGCACGTCAAATAATCAGCAATAGTAAGTGTCATTTGCGTTTGAACTTGAATTGCATGCAATTGCCTTCACTGGTGTAAATTCATTTTCTGAGTATGAGCAGAACAATTTTATGCAAAATGTGGCACAAAACAGGGCTTATGTTTGAAGATGAATCAGGCCCTACCTCTCAATATTCCATAATTTACAGATAACCTCACAACATATGAAATATGAAAGACACACAATGCATAATAATAATAAATGTCAGCCTTGGAACCGCACCATCCGCGTACTTTAACAACTACATGTGTATTGATGCGCAAGCCTTACACAGCATAATGTTCATAGTAATTGCATTTGATTTCTAATATTTTGTCACTAGCATCCTGCTTTTCTCATACATGCCTTCTCTGCACTATAAAAATATTGTTGCATACTTCCACTAAGGCTTACATTCATTAACTCCCACGATGTAAGAGCTAATATCATTGTTATTCCAATGGAGGGTAAAGACCTCTCCCATCCCCATGCTAAATGTGCATCGTAAGATGTTTGTAAAATTCTGGCAACAAAACTTAATAGCATCCTATTCTCATTGATCCAACTGGACAAAACTGAATTTGTCTCCAGCCAACAGGTGTCTGATATATTAAAGTAATTTTATCATTTTCAAATAAGCATTGCCCAAGCGATTGTATTGTGTTTCTAACGCACAAAGTGATTTATTTTAGCAGATGTAAATAGTCAACAATTCAATACATTATTATATTATGATAAAGTACAGTACAGCCAATACCAAAAGATAAGTACATACCAATGCTATCGCATGCGCTCGCTGCGCACCCACGGGACCCTGTGGACAGTATATCTGTTAGAATACTGTGTCAGAGTTGACTGAGAACCAGGGGATGTGCAGCTATGATTATATACAGTACAGTGTTACACTTGAACAATAGAGATGACGTAGATTGTTTCTATAGGTCCAGACGTTGGGTGGGTCCAGGGTAAACAGATCATAGGTTGATTCAATCTAAGGAATCCGAAGGTGGGGGTCGTGTCTCCAGGGGGTCTGCTCCTTTCATAGCCAGCATCATACAAAGGATTATTCCCTAATATCAATAACTAAAGTATGCAATGTGCGATCTCTTCGCCGACTGCACCGGACAGCTGCTGATGAATAGGGTTTCAGTATGATACCAGACATGCCACCTTTCCCACAACCTGAACCATATATATCACTGAAGTGTACGTATAATCATTATATATATATATTTATATATATATATATATATATATACTACTAATAAACCAAATATTATCTGCTCATAGATTACAGTGTAACGAAACCAATATGAATATGAATTATATAAATAACTAAATGTTGTAATGTGAGTGTGTGAGTGCGTATTTTACCGTGCGATCGCATCACGCCACATGTTACGTGGCGTACGGATCGCAATCGCACAGCAAAACAATATTAAACCAATATACTTTCGTTCATCCAATTATACGACTTCGACAGATAACACCAGAATTTTTTTTTATTTGATTCCCCACGTTAATAAATCTAAGATACAATCCCGAATGTTAGCCTTACATGCACAAAATTTATTTGAAAGTGCTGGAAACTTATCACTTCCATGATAAATGTCCTATGGGTAACAGGGCTCTGTATTGAAATCCTTCTGCATCTGTTTAAGTGAATGACTGTGCCCCTCCCACATTTCCCTTTAATAATAACACTAGGCAAGGTGTCTCCTTTCTCCCCTTTTCTCCTGTTGACTGAACTCCTTGGTGCCAGCATTAGACTGAACCCAGACATCTCTGGTGTTGTGGTGTTATGGTCGCACCCTTATATGCAGATGATTTTCTTATTTTCTTTTTCTTTTCTTCTCCCTTAGTTACTCTGCCCAATGTGTTTCATGAGATATGGAGGTGCTCCTCTCTTTCCAATTTTAAAATCAACATGGGCAAAACAAAAACGTTAGATGTTTTCATGCCTTCACAGGCTAAGAAGTTTCTGGGGCTCAATTTTCTCTGAACTTATATAAAACTAAAAAAATAATATCTCTAGCATGCTAAATATCCACAATTATTGGCTTATACCAGTAGGAATTTAGTCTTTTAGAATAAGATGTTAATTTCTTGGATTGTTGTGTCAGCAGTCCCCCATGTGCTGTTCTTTGAATGTCCCCATTGCAGAGACTTGACTTGGATTACAGGCTCCTTTTCAAGATATTCTGTAGTAAGTGTGACCATAAGAGTGAAACGGGTGAATAAGATACTCATCACCTGCACAAATTATAAGGATGATAAGAAATAAAAAATCCAAAAGCCTCCACTCCACAATGATTCCATTTTTGGATATTTCACTATATCACTATAGAAATAATATTATTAGGTTTTGGTACATTAATGTATTGTTCTTTTAAATTTTTTTTTTACATATTTGGGGGAAACATGAATTCATGAATGAAGATTTCACCATATACTGTATTTATGAATGAAAATGTCAACATATATAATAAAAAGTACAGATTTGAGTATACAATACCATGCAGTTGGACTGTGCCTGGAACAAAGAAACACCAGTCATCAATATCAACTTGATAATGATGACTGGCATATTTTGGTATTAGTTTAAATTAAATATGATTACATATTTAAAATTACATAGTGTGGTTACTTAAATAATATATATATATTTTTTTAAAATTATAGAATAATAAAATAATAATAACATTTTCAGAATCACCTATTTTAGGGGTCTAACAGGTGTAAACAGAATAAAGTGAAATTGATAGTCTTAGATTTTATTAAATGCATAACTGGATAGTTTAGGTTTATCTCTTGTTAGAGTACAAGGTGAATAAAGCACATGGCAACTAATTTGGATTTGTAAAGATCTGCATACACAAATGTGCCACAATTTCTAAAAATATTTATTCCTATTTGACTTACCATTTTATTATTAGGATTATCTGAAGCTAGAGAGATTTCGCAACAATTCAAACTAATCTCAACTCAGCATTTGGGAATTGTGTCAATTTTTTTTCATTCTGCTTGTTAATCACTCGGATTCATCAGATCCCAGCTCCACTTTACCCTGTCCTATCAGCCTTATACAAACTCTGTGGAAGTAGCAGCTAACTCAAAAAAAGCAAGTGAAAGCTATGGAGAGTGCTTACAGGGTAAAATTATGGGTGCGGTGTATCACCATTGTGATTTTACACAACCCAACAATTCTCAAAATGACACATATTTATGACACTTGAAACTCAAGTTTATTGAATCTGCCTCAGTTGATCGGCGGCAGTCATATCCGTGTCTGGTTTGAATTTTTTCTGTGGAATTATTAGAACCACTAAGTGATGATCACAGATAACTTACAGTTTGTACTTCAGAATTGTCATTAGGAACAGCTTCAGTCCCAGAATGATTGTCATGTACATAATCAACCCCCTTATTAACAACAGCAAGCAAAACCATGCCAGATATTCAATTAACATGTTAATTTGCCATTTTGGAACTGCCATTTGGTTTGTATGTTCTTGCATGTTTTCCCCTAAAGAAGATTATGATGACTTTTCATATGTTGGATTAGGGTCAACATTCTGAGATTTACTTCCCGGTGACCTGGACTGACCCTTGGTGCATACTATTTATTTGACCGTTACTCTGTTATCTATATCAAAAATTCCAAATCAACAATTTTCTGCTTAGCTTTTATTTCTTGAATTGTGGATTTTCTTGGTGCTTGTCTGTAAATTTGTAGGTGATGGAATAACAGAAACCATGACATTGTTTCATGTTCTGTTTTTAGCTAATGACAAATTACACTTTCCTTTACATTATTGTGTCTGTGTGGAGGGGGGGGGGGGGGTGGTGTTAGTGAAACGGGGAGAGTTTTGTTTTTCAGAAGTAGATATGTTAGATTAACTTGCTGAATTGTTACAATATGAGTGATGCCTTTTTAAGTGCTTCACTTCTGTAATACTTTCATATTGTTGTGTCCATTGCATTTTCCACATGAGTCAGTTAAATTAACCAACTAAAAAAAGAATATGCATGGTTTAGTAAAATTATCAGTGATGAGCACCATTGTTTAGAGAAAAATCTGCATTAATGTCTCTGTTAACACTACAATCTATGGGAACTGCTGTGAAATATAATTTAAAATGCTGTTAGGTACCGACAGTGAAAATAAATATATAATGGAACATAAACTGATACAACTGTTACAGAATTAACATTTAAACATGTCATCCTTTGCAAATTTGAATTTTTTACTATTATTATTATTATTATTATTATTATTATTATTATTATTATTTATATGCAGGTTTATTTATTGATCCAAAGTAATTTGATTCAGTAATATGACATCTCTTTTTCCTACGCATTCAAACATTTTCTATAGCCAGACTGTTTGCTTGTCTACCAGCCCTTAATGTCTTTATGTAGGTTTCCTCTGGTTGGCATAGTTTCCTATATGCCCAAGATACTCATAGGTTAACTGGCTCCTTACCAAAATGGACCATAGTATATGTGTGTGTTAGGCAATTTAGACTGTAAGCTTCAATGGGGCAGGGACTGATAGGAATGATAATTATTCTCTGCATTATATGGCAGTGTTATCTAAATAAACTATAATACCACTTCTAGCTCAGAAATATTCTTATATTTAAGACCTAGCCATATATTTTAAAACTATTTAAGGTTAGTGTTTCTCAACTTTCATTTTGTTGTCTATAAATACTCCATTGTTGATTTTGATGTATATTTCAGATTTTTTACTTTCTGAAATACTTTCTGTTCAGCTTTTTCAGCTTGTATGACTTCATTATTTGTAGTTAAAGCTATTCTTACTTCTACTTTTGCAAATCTGCCTATGGCACTGGCTGCCCTACAAACCTAAAGCATAATAAACCCAATTCATTTTTAAAATGTCGATATTATTTTGTGAAATCACTATTGCAGCCATGCTGTCAGGTAAATATAAAGAAAAGTATCATGGGGGAGTATTTCAGTAGCAGTCATCCAGCCTGAATTAAATTGCTCTCACCAGATGGCTTACATAAAATGCTTGAAGAATAGTAATCTTCTAAAGTGCCAATTCCTCTGCTCCTTCGATTGCATTCAACAGGTCTATGTAGTAATGTCTGCTATAGACAAAAATGAAGAAATAAAAAGTGCTAATCTTTATTGATAAACATTTTTCCATACACCATATGAAAAGTAACAGAAACGAACAAATGAAAAATGGCTGATCTAACTAATTTCCATATGGACACAATATATTTGAAATCCTTCCTTCATTGCATTATGCTGTTGAAATTGTGAAACTTATGCTCTACTCAACTAGTTTCATCCTTCTGGATCTGTTTCAAAGGTCTTGTAACATTTCACTAGTAAATAAAGAATTTACATTTTTCTGAATATGTTTAGTAATAAAAAGCCAATATGTTCATAAAAACAAAATATTTCATTGAAGAAACTCATTCTTTCTAGATATAATTTCAAGAATCAATGTTGAAAGACTAAAGGGATTGGCTGAAAACATATATTTGTTTTTCTTACAAAATATAAAAGACAAATTAAATTTGAATTATTAGACAGACACTAACAGAACATTTTCTTGAAGTAAATCTTCTTAAAGATGTTATTTCAGTGAATCTTGGCAAATAGGCAATGTTATTAAATGAACCTGTTTCTAAATAAAACAAATAGAGAATAAACTGATCAGCCCTTACGCCAATGAACGCAAGTGCATGCAATTCATGTTCAAACACAAATGGCACATATGACTGCCGAAAACTTGAAGGGCGGAAAGATGATGGAAAGGAGGCGGACGGATGTAGGCAATGTCCAGTAAGGGTGTGCCAAGGGTGATCTGACACAGATGCGACCAATTCAAGTCCTGTATTTCTTGTAAGTACGCTTGTTCAAGACATAACATTTGCACCAGCTACAGGACAGGTGTAAGGGCTGGCGGATAGTGATGACTGTCATGACATAGTCTTTGTTTGGAAAAGTAAGTACGCATTAAAAACATCTTGATTTATGTATTTAATGTAAAAGTAATTATATTTTTTTCGACCAACCATATTTTTATTAATGATTAAACTGTTAAGAGTCGTTCTTTTATTTTATAATTTCATTTTGTTATTGTTTTCTGATGTGAACTTATGTTGCACATGGGCTTGTGCATATGGTGCACTCTGTACTATCTGTTAACATACAGAACATAACATTTAGGCTTAGTGTACTTACATCCAGATTCAAATTGAGACGCATCTTGAGATTTGAATATGGGCAGAAATACGTCCAAATTATGTGCACTTTATTTAATCACAAGTTGTGTTCAAACTCATTGGGCTGAGTCTTTAAGGCGAGCAAAACAAAAAAAAGAGTAAGTTTGCTCCTGGACAAACCATGTTGCAATGCAAGGGATGCAAATAAGTTTATTATTTTACACATAACTTAAATACTTGATGTTTTTTCATGTAACACACAATTACTTAATAGCTTTATTTTTACACTGAAATTTAAAGTTGATCTAGGATATGCCCTATCCAAACTATAAATCTGTCCTCACATTTTAAATTTACCTCCCCTCCAATGCAACATGGTTTGTTCTAGGTGCAAAGTTACTCATTTTTTATGTTTTGCTCTCCTTAATGATTTAGGCCCATTATGTTTAAAATGACACTATGAATTTTATAGCAAAAATACATCAAATCATTCAAAAATACAGCTTCTGGAAGCTACAACCCCATATTTGAGGATGTGGTTTGCATCAAGCACTCAAGAAGTATATCTGCTTTAATAATAATTGCAGAAAAGGAATAATGTTAGTACTCTCTGTGAATCTGATTGGAAATAGCTTCAGATTCCACTAGTCAGTGCTGACGTAGCAAATAGTCAAAAGCAAATATTTATCTATTACCAATAAAGTGCTCAAGAAATATCTGCGCTAATTATTTTTTCACTATCAAGAGAAATTCAATAATATGCTCAAATAATATAATACACATATAACAAATAATTTATAAACAGATAAAAGCAATATGTAAAAAAAAGAATATGGAGATGACTTATTAATACATTCACATACACTTCAATGGATAGTAAACATAAATTCCTTAAAAACAATCAATATGTAGATGCAATTGATCTTTCTTCACTTAATAGTATTACAGCTTTAAATTCCTATTAATACAAGAGAAATATTGAGAAATGAGCATAAATGTATTAAATGGTTAATAAGAATAAGCATATGTGGCATAAGTATACCAGTCCTTGTTAACCTAGTTTAGAATATTTTCTGGACATGCATTTGTGTATGGAGTCACACTGTGGTGATAAGCTGCAATGAGTGTTCACTTGCTTGAAGCAGTCAGGTGGTAGCACAGATGGAAAAGGATAGTCACACCTCTAATTGTCGTCTTCCCAAAATCAACACATTTGGAGAATAAATATTTCTCTAATATTAATATCCTCTGGTTCTCCACTATACACATTGACCTGTAGGTTTTGTCTGATATAAGAATCAAGCTAATTGTGATGTTCAGCTATAAAAAGCCCTTTCCCATATAACATATGAATGATAAACAGTACTCAGCTACCCTCAGCACATAGTACTAGTAGTATTTAATCTAGAAAACCTGTGGCACAGCAGAAATGTAATTTTGGAGACACAATAAAATTAAAAAATAAAAGTTACTCACAAGAGGTTGCCCAAATGTCAATGAAATGCTAACTGATGGCCATCATTAGACAGAGGATAACCGCTAGTGGAACAAATACAATGAAAACTAAAAGAGGCAGGTAGGTAGCATAGTCAGGTATAAGCGCAGGTTCAGTACAAGGCAGGAAGCAAATAGTTTATTCAGGTCCAGTTATAAGGTCAGTAGCAGGCGAAAAAGCAAATAGCATGGTCATGTCCAAGCACAGGTTCAGCAACAGTGAACAACCCAAACACACAGCAGGAGAGAGTAACTAGGAACAGAACCTATAGCCAGCACTGATAGCTGTGAGAGAAAGAGATATAAAGTCACAGCACAGATGAACTCATAATTGGCTGGGGGATGTTGCTAACTGTCTTCTTGCTGAAATGCAATGAAAGTTCAGCACACAGTGATACCTCAGGTGGGTAGTGCAGAATCACAGAGCCCAGGACTCTAAGTCCTGACAATTTCACAAGACATATTTTCTATTAGCAATTTTCAATTTGCAAGAACAAATAATAGCCAAAATATATGCTTAATAAATTGTATGTAATTATTTATTTAATGCATTTATATTAGAGCATGTATAATTCTTTAAATCACAAATGATAGAAATAAAGCAAAAAAGGCAGAAAAATATATTACATTGCTTTGCTGATGGCAAGTAAATTATGCAGGAAACAGGAAACCATAAAGGTATTGTCAGGATGAGCAGTCTCTGTCTGCTCCCTGATCAAATAATCAAACAATGTATCACCTCTATTTTGTCAGCGAAATGTTCCTAACTTTACCAGTCACAGACCGCACTCTGTGCACTCGTGACTTGGACATTTATTGTAAGTGGACACCCAGGATTCCAGTTTACATGTTGCGCTCAACTATCCCTTAGCTTACAGATCTAATTGGTCTCTTCCCCAACACATATACACAATTCCAACACTCCTCAACTGACACCATCTACGTATAAGGCCCATAGAATGCCTATGACTTAATTACTCATTTGCACCCACTCTGCGCTCTGATAGCTAAAAGACTTAACGCTTCCCACACTGGTATTTAAAGGTTTAACACAGCCAAGCAATCAACTTCTTCTAAACAGGAAGTGCATTTGTTTACAGCAATAAGGACAGCACTTAATAAATTAAAAGATGTAATATATAAAGAAAAGTACAATGAGTACAGATTATAAAAAACAATTATAAAAGATAACATACCACAAAGAAAAACAGATTAAAAATAAAAATTACATAGTTTCAGAGTATAAACTTACATACAAGATGTATAATCTGCACCAAGGAAAAGATGTACAATTTATCAATGTTGATTGAGTTCCCAAAAGTCTGACAATATCTTGTAAGTGGTCTCCTCTTTTAAAGAAACTTTTATCACCTTTCCCTTCCTGCAGGGGTTGGTCTTCAGGGGAGGCCTGTGACAAAGTATAAAATCACAGTTTACATCTTCCCTGTTTAAGCCTCAGTGCTTAAATGTAACATATCTTTTCTGGGGAGTGTCACACAGATCCAAATTTATCATTATTAAATCCAATACAATTTTACCAATTGGTACTATTACCAAGAAAAAAAACCACATTCAGCCAAATTGTCAATGAATACAAGTATTGTATTTAATGACTTGGAGTGTCTACAAAGCATTGTGTTAGGAACCCCTCCAGCCAGCACAACACAACCCGGAGTCTACTCTGCCAGTCAGGTGTTCACTGGAGCCCCTGATGGTGGGGACAGACTGGGCTGCAGACTGACAGAGGGTCGTGAAGTGTGTACCGGCTGGGGAGAACCCAGGCAAGAAGAGTCAGGTCCACGCAGAGGTCAAAGGCCGGCAGCAAGTAGCAGTATCGATGAACAAGCTGAGGTCAGAGGTCACAGGCAAAGTAGCAGAACGGGTAAACAAGCCAAGGATCAGGGTCACAGGAAACATGAGCGAAGTCCAATACAAAGCCAAGGGTCATACACGGGAAGTCAAATATAGATATCAGGATACAGGAACTGGAACAAGCAGGTCAGCAGACTGGAACACAGGAGCTATAACCGGCAATGAGGCAGCAGACCTCATTGCCTTAAATACCCAGCTGAAACAATCACAGGTTGAACACACTCCTGCAGGTTAATAAAGCAGTCACTAACAGAGCCAATCAGGGCTTGCCCCTGGCCTGCACAGTTGCAGGCTAATGCCTGTAATTGCCTCCTATAATCTGCCCATATTAATTAGCCCACAGGCTGAAGAACGCTGCGCCCGGCCTCCTCCTATTGCCGGGACGCAGCTCTGAAGCGTCTACTGGTTGCCCCGGCAACGGCCGGGTTATGGCCGGAAATGACGTCCCGGTCGTCATGGCGACGGCCGGGACGCGGGTGAGTGAGTCGCGGCGGCTGGGCACCGCCGCGGCTCTTAACACATTGTACACAAGATTTCTGCTTATTTTATTTTACATATTTTTTTATGTGGAAAAGAATGTACTTCTGTGATTTGTGAAGTTTTAAGCTCGTCCACCTGCAGAGAGTCAGTTATTAGTTGTAACCATTGAATGACTGAAAGTGTTGGTCTATTTTGGCTCCATATATAATGGATAAAAGGGCGGGATCAGCCTTTAACTATGTCAGCCAATGTGGTCCAATCAAAATTCAATTCAATAAGATTGGATTATAATTTGACTGGACAATTGCTGCTAACTCACACTCATTCTAGCAATTTTGTCCATCAGAGCACATGTAGGTGCTCTCTATTTACACCAGCTTAAAACATTGGTCAAAATGGAATCCTTATGAAATCGGTATAATGAAAGCTGTTCTACAGGTAACTGTGTAAAACAGTGGGTGTTGTCCATGTGTCAGATTCCAGCTCATTCTCCTAAAACTGTAAAGATTGTCATATGCATTCTAATAAAGTTTACAATGTTATGCTCTTGTTTTTAGTAAATATTTTTACACTTTTGAGTTACAAATAAAATCACTTTTTAACTATTCCTCACTGTTCATTTTGTGATTTATTTATTTCACTCATACTTACACCTAGTGACTGGTATTTACAAAACTGTGCCTTACTTCTTTACAACCCCTGCTTTTTATGTCCAAAACAACCTTCTCATATATTTATTAACTTCATTTTATAGCATGTTCATTAGTGAAGAGCTTTAATAATACATGGTCAAATGCCATGACCTCATTAATCACTACTGATTACTGCTGACATTAACCATAGGAGATCAAAACAGCTTAAAGTAGTGTTTCAGTAGTTTTTATTAGCTAATTTATTATTGATGTGACAATGATTATTGTAAATGACATAGGAGAGATTTAATTCTAGGCCTTGCTGGATCTAAATCAAGTTGAAAGCAATTGGAAATGTAAAGTCTAATACTGGGAAAGCCCGGAGACCAGGCAACAAATACTTATGTGTGAGGAAATATACTATGCTGATGGAGTCATGTCATGGATTAAACAGTAGATAAAGTAGCTCAATGCAGGAAACGGCTCCATATAGCGATATGCAAATTTATTTACAGAATAAAACATTACATTTCAGAACAGCCATTCCCTTTATCAGATATGTTTACAAACAACTTAGTCTACATACTTATATAGGATTCAACCAAGCATGGAGTAATGTCAAAGGTCACTTGATAAGTGTTGACACAAACTGTATCTTAACCCATGCAATGCAAAAACAAAATGTGCCTTAAAGTAATATATTACCAATACTCAGTGTTTGCAGTGGTTTGATATACAATGGTGTGCCATACAGTCGCTTCTCCTACTGACTTCATTGTAAAACTATTATTACTTACATTTTCCATAAAGCCAAATATAAATTTCCATACTGCCACTTCTAAATTTCTACTGACTGTACGCTACTTGCAATACAATTGCTATAATGTAACAAAATGATGTCATATGGAACATTGATCAGGTGGCACCAATGGGATTGGTTAACATTGGGTAGAACAAGATACAAATGCATGTTTAATAATGCCATTGCAGTGTACACATTTTCTACAGGGGAACGCCCAAAGTTGCTGTGCTCTAAGAACTCTTAAACAAAAAGGGGATTCTTGTATATTAGATTTTTTTAAATAATTAGCTACATTCTGACCCCATTTATATGAAAACAAGAGTAACTCAGAGAAAAGTTTTCTATAATATCTTCTGCCACCAATGTCCAATATTTATGCAGAATCTTAGACTTCCTGCTTAGCAACTTACAAATGGTTGTTCTATTTACTGTCTTACTTTTGGTGTTAACCAACAGTAGCAACCTCAGGATCATTTTCACTTCCTCTTTAACTTGTAATAATGTATCTTTTTACATTTATTCTGTGAAAATTTAGCAACAATATTGTTAGTTCTCATATGAAACTCCATCCTCCTGGACCTAATTAATTGACTCTTACATAAACCTCTTATGGTACACAGAGGGTGAGAGCTATCATAAAGTAGAATTCTTTTCAGTTGATTTTCAATATAAGTTTATTTTTCACAGCAGATAATAGTATTTCAATGGCTTTATCAGGGCATGCTCAATACTGTACATGACTGTATATGAAGATATTAGCCTAACTCAGCATCGTATTCACGCCAACACTTGTGCTTGTTTCTGAAGGTAAAAGTCATTTTGAAATCTGAAAAACTTCTTCTAAACCATGATAATTGTTTGATAAAGATATAGAATTATGTGGGCCATTTGTCAGGTAATTAAAAACTTTTCTCTGTAATGTACACTATCTTTATAAGATATGGATGTATAAGACCTCTGACCACCCATTCTGCATAAAAAGTGCCATCAATTTGTCCAATATTTTTCAATTTTAATAAGAAATCTTGTGTGTCTCTTAGGCACATGGGAATCCTTCTTATAATATCCTGGATGTATTAATCTAAAATATAGCTAATGGCTGGAGAAGTGAATCAGGACCTGACACAATTGGTCTGCCTGCATGAGCTTGCAAATACATATGTATTTTTAGTAATAAACAAAGAATATGGACTAATAGATGGTCATTAATAAGAAAATCATGTTTTGGTTTTGTAATAACTCTATTTAAGAGGACAGTTTGAATATACTCATCAATTACCTTTTAATGCGTATATGTAGGATCCTGAGTTCATTTACAATCATGCTCCTCAACATTGAGTTTTCTATCCACTTCCTGAATACATTTATCCTTATCCATTGCTACTGTGTCTGCTCTTTTAAAAATAACATATTGTTTACCCAAATCCTGCAACACATTTGTTTATATATATGTTATATTATACACCCTTTTGCCTGCTGCAGAATAGATCCTTCTTAGAATACTGAAAAAAATCCTACATTTTAAGACCTAATCAATGTAAACCAGTCCACCAGAAAATTGAAAAAGTTAGATGTATATGCCCATACAGAACCCAAACCCTTATTAATCAAATGCCTTTCATCATCTGAAAATATCTTTGTGGAGATAATAATCCATAGGTCTGAAATATCGGTTATTGCTCCTTCCATCTGATCAATGATGGGTTTTGTTCTACGTCCCTTCATTTTTCTTAACTCCCTCTATGTCATGCTCTTAATGGCTGATTTCCACAAAAAAAATATGGCAACTGTAGAATCCACATTTGATAGGCTTGAATATCTGTGTGTACTGACAACAAACTATAATTTGTCCAGAAACTCCTCAGTGTCCCAAAATAAAACAGGGACAAGAGTCACTCGCAGCCTTCTTGGTTTTGGACCACTGCAGTTATTTCAGTTTCTCTATGAAAGCATTCCATTATCTGAAAGTTGTTTATATTCATTAAGTGAAGGTTGTGATTTGAATTCTTCGGAGATTTTAACCATGCCACCTTCAACTATTTGAAGTGTTGGTTTCAAATATTCAACAGTTAGCAACTTAAATAACAATTAGTACTTCATTTATTTAAAATATTTCTCCATTTGTCCAGAAACTCCTCATTGTCCCAACATAACATAGGGACAAGAGTCGCTCACGGCCTTCTTGGTTTTGGACCACTGTACTTCTTTCTTAGATAGTGTCTCCAACTGTTTAAATAAAAGTCGGCATCAGTTTGAAACAGTGCCTCCATCCTCTGCACCTATACAAGTCTAACATCTTTAGATGTTATAGCCACTTCACAGCGTTGCTTGGCTAGTGCTAAAACATACATACAAAAAATCTGCACATCACTTCAGCTTGCAGTGCTTACCCCTTTCAGAGGGACAGCACCAAGCCAAAATGGCAACAGTAAAACAAACATCTGATATAGAAGCATAATGCACAATTATTGCAAGTAGCTTATAGTTTTAAGAATTATTGGTAGTAAACGGAATAATTTTGCATACCACTATTTTGAGACATTTCCTTCATTGTGCTCTTATATCCACTGTTTGTTTTGCTGTTTCCATGGTGGTTTGGTTCTGACCTCCTTGAAGGAGTAAGCACTGCAGGAGGAGGTAGCGGCTGGTAATCCACATGTAGATTGCCAACATCACTGGTGTGTTTGAGTATGCAAAGGATCCTATGTTGGTTTTTGCAATTGCCACATCCATCACATTACAATTACTATAAACTAAGCAAGCTATACCTTTTAATACTTTAAGGGTTAGGTAGTTTACAATCATATATACTGTATATACATTTCCCTTTTGATTATGAAAAGATGATGGGAGCTTCAATGTACACTAGGGCCAGTGTTCCCATGAGTACCTCTATTAAATTGTTACAATTCAAAATATCATAATACCAAGCTATTTTGTTTTATTTTTTGCAAGAAATGGCCATATTAAAACCATGTGTGGTTTAAAAGCATCCAGTGCTATGTTATATCCACGTATTATGTTGGAATACTGCATTAAGTCAAAAATGCTAAATCCAATTTAAGCAAAGCTTAAATTACTTGCATTTCTAGTGACTGAACCTACTCATGACTTCAATGTCACTTATATACAAAGATAATAAATTCTCCAAAGCAAATTTGCACAATGGGTCAAATATGGTTCATCTCTGTATCTGACAGTACAATGGGAAAAGGGTATTTGTCAGTGAATAAATAATTCATTTCACACAACTACTTGCTATGTAAATTATAGTCCATACATATTAAATCATTTAGCACTGAAATGGACAGCTGGGACCTAAGAATATCTTAACAGATAAGATACATTTGCAATGAGCTTACTTTATTGACACTTTAACCCTGTACATTACTTAAATTATAGAGAATAACACTTCCTTTTATCTGAGCCTACATCTTTATTGTTGCATAAATAATAGTAACAATGATAATAATAATAATAATAATAATAATAATAATAATAATAATAATAGTGTAGCATTTAGCTATTTAAAAATAATAGTTTAATTGTTGTAAAATATTCACACTGTTGTTTATTGGCTTTCAATGAGAACATGAATTCAGTTATTGGAATGAATGTATATAGTAGGCTGATTATTATTTGTTTGTATTTTTGTGTTGTCTTTAAAAGTTCATCATAATTGTTTTACCTAGTTATTCCTTAGCACTGGAAACATGTGACTGTATATACTGGTATTACCTGTTGATCAAATTATGAATCAGACAAATCATATGTATTATGCTATGTAAATTGTTTCAGTGGAAATGCAAATATAAGTAATAGAAATATTAGATAAATAATAATAATCCTTAGTTTGCTGTATGTGTACCCAATTAATATTATTTCCCTCTGTCTAAACCTCCCTCTTTCTTTCTCTTTGAAAATGGAGGACATATGGCCTGTCTCCATCCTGGACACAGATGATAAATTCACCTGTTAAGGCACTGTGCCTTAGCGCTTGGGCAGACCTATTTCTCAAGGAGCCAGTGGTTAGGCGAAGGAAAGGTGTTAGACTATTTTCTCAAAAAAAATATACAATTGTTGATTAGCAAAATGTCTTACCAGTGATTATAATTGTAGTATGATCAATCCTTTGACAAGGGTGAAAGTGAATTACAAAAACAGTTCACCCATGAAACTAGCTTTGTAATTTACCCTTTGGAGTGCCAAAGCAGAAAGTAATTCTTAGCATTTTGCTAGAACAACACAAGAAATATATGAAAGGTTTACTTTTACATTTGTCAAATGCACTTAACATATACTATATGGATAAAAGTATTTGTCCACAATAATTATTGAATTTAGGTGTTTCAATCAGACCCGTTGCCAATGGTGTATAAAATGTATTTGTGCAGCTGAGCAAGGAGGCGCAAAGTCTAACGCACACCTGGTGTTTACCAGGATCCCCCGAAAGGGAATTTGGGCTGTGTTGCAAGAGGGTGCGTAGGTCGTGGTTCTCCAAGACAGCCAGCAGTGTAGTAATTGAGTGGACAAAGCATAGTCAATCAATCCGGGTCAGAACCAACGGGCAGTGAGGTACAAAAGGGAGTTCCAAAGAATAGTCAGATGCAGGTCAGGAATCGAAAACCAGAACTAGCTGCAAGGTACAAGGCGAAATCCAAAAGGAAGATCAGAAGGAAGCCGGGTCAATACTGGAGCAGGACAAGGTGCTAGAGCTGGGTGAGACCAATACTCTGGCACCCTAGTGGTGCCAGAGCCTCCTATAAATCCCCCTTAGTGTGCTCTGATAGGTGTGTGGTTTGCTGGTGATCAGAGACACTGACCTCCGACCAAAAGCCACCTGGAGTCCCTGTTGCGTGCGCCGAGACCGGAGGCTGGGAAGGTGATCGGGACTTCACAGACTTCTCGCACCTAATGTCAGTGCGGAGGCGGAGGGCACAAATTCCCACAGAAGCACTCCAACATCTTGTGGAAAGCCTTCCAAGCAGAGTGGAAGCTGTTATTGCTGCAAAAGGGGAAACAAATTCCATATTAAAGTATATGTATTTGAATACAATGTCATTACAGTTCCTTTTGGTTTAATGGTCAAGCTTCTGAATATTTTTGTCCATTTTTTTGTATGTGTATGACATTCGTCAGCCAATTTTTTTTAACAAAAGTGTTGCAACTTTAAATTCAGTCCCAGAATTTAGATGGAAATGCTGATGATCGTAGTTGAATCAAATTCAGTACTTCCTCAAATAACTTGAGAAACAGTGCTCATAAAAACTTTATTTGGAACCATGAATGTTGTATAAGGTCTAAAAAGCTCAAGTAATACTGTTATAAGTATTTCTAATTTTAAATTGCACTGTCTCAATAGAGAAATTAAAAAAAATACCTCCAGCATTAAAGCTAATCTCCTCTATCTCTGTGTTCAAGTTATCCAGAAAATAAATGTAATAAAGTTATAGATGTGTTAAAATATTGAATATTGGTGAACAGTATTCCAGTTGTTGCTTACAACCATAGGAGTTAATGAGGGATAGTATACATCAACGCTCACATAACAGCTGAGCAGTTAATCAGTATGTGCCCCTCTCTCCAACTGGTCTGGGAATTGTAAAATAACCCTACTCCTGACGTAATGTAACACCAAGGCAGTTTAGGAGGTATGTACTCCATTTCTCAAGGTGTCCACAATAATAGGGCTATGAATATTGGTAATGTAATCTTATCACATATTGGACCTACTAATCAATAGCATAATTAATTGAGCCTGTACATTGTTAGCTATGGTTTTTCAGTTTATTTACCAGGAATGAGATTTATCCTAAATCATTTGATAATTCTTCATCCTGCTTTTGCAAATGGGGCACAATTTTCTTAGATTAGCAAACTAATCAAGCAGTGTTACTGCGGTATTATCCAGCATGTCTACTTAACTTCAGAAAGTGCCAGATCTCAGTTACTCTAACTAAGATGTTCTCCATCAGTGTACAGTTAAATAATGTATTTTTTAAAACATATATCACTGGCAAAAATGTTTATTAATAATCTATGAATTTTGAGGTCAGTGTAGACAATATTAATACAATAAATATGTCATATTGTATACTTTGATAAAATGAATTCTTCCCTGATTCTGGGAGAGAATGACCCTAACCTGAAGCAATAACAGATAAGACTCCCAATCAAGATAAGAACTCAAGTAACCAGACTTTATTAAAGGGATGGTTTTTTTTTGTTAGGAGCATTTGAGGAAGGGAATTGAATAATGGGGAAGTTAAGGGTAATCACAATCATCAGTGATACTAATTATGACAATAAAGTATTTAAAAATAACAGTGGCTATATTCTCTGTTATATCCCTTGTTATGAATAGGCCTAGTCACGTAAACAATAAACAGTGTATCCTATATTACATTTGGCATAAAATATCTCTTAAAATTACTAATATGCAAATGTTCACTAATTAAGACAATAATTAAGCTCAGCGGGACCCTATGCCCTTTTGTAATCCTATGATTAGTGAATGTTATCTTGAAAAGTTTATCAAACATGAGTTCAGAATGATGAGACTTGGGGATAAATATACTAAAGTGCGGTTTTACAAAACTGCACTTTTTTTTCAATTTTATGTGTGGTTTGTGGAAACTGTCAGATTTACTAAAAGTCAAACTGCACACAAACAGTTTTATGTAGATTTAGACACAATTTACTCTTACAACCTAATAAAATGCTTTCTGTAGTTTACTCAGTATTCCAAGCCATGTGTACGTTAAAATATGTGCAGTTAGGAATAGTACACAAAATGCGTATATTTTCGTTAGATACATTAAAGCGTATCTTAGTTAAAAAGATGTTCAGTAAATAAATAGTTTTTAAACTGTATCTCCTGTCCCTAAAATAGCCTAACATTCCCTAGTGCTGCCAGCCTGGCAAAATAAGGGGGACAAAAAGCGTGGGATCCCGACAAATTTACTAGTACCAGCACTAAGCTTTACCAGACATGGCCGGTCAGCAAGAAGCTGGATTCCCTAGGAGGTGATCAGACCTGCAAAAAAAATGTCCCACCTCTCCCCATGTATAAGCAGTCCTATGCTGAAAAGCACTAGCTGGTGCGTTGGGTGTGGGTTAATTAGCTATATAAAGATGTAATTAACCATTTCATCCATGGTGCACAATAGATTCCAGCATGACTGGTCACCATTTAATGTTTAATACTACAAGTACCAACATAACCATTTCTGCCAGGACATGCTGTCGCTTGGTGATCCACAACCAGGGCCTGCTGGGACCTATTGTGCTCCAGGAAAGAATGTTATAAAATACAAACCCTCTCTTAATTGCTCACATAGATCCACGTAGGCATCCTTGGCATCCTCTTCTTCTGTTATATATCCTGGTGTTGGCAAAACAAATTAAGGTCTAGCTAACTAAGAGCTCATGTCAGAAATGAGCTCTTAGCTGTTATGCCGTCCTATTTATAAATGGGAGGATTTTTCATGACCTAAACTTAAGTTTTTTTTATATTAAACAACAAGATCCAACTGATGGTCATCATCATCAGCATGTATCTTACAGCAGGGAGAAAGGAGCCACAATAGATACACACTTTAAAGTGTAACTGTAGCTACTTAATTACTGCTCAGCATAGTACATAAGGAGCGTTAACATGCACCTACTGTAGATATAGATAGAAGCAAGAGGCACATATAAGTTATAGTCTGCAAGCAGACTGAGACATAAATTCTGGTACTGCACATGCATAATTCTAAAAAGTCAACTCAGTAATGTATAACCTTTTGGATAGCACATACTGTCAGTCACCCCAAAATCAGGGAACTACACTATGTTGTCCAATGCAGGGCCTACAGCTTAATGGTAATTATGCTGGTTACGGGGCTCTGTGGACCCCAATTACTGTTGCAACATTTTGGGGTTCCATTTATTTCCAAAGCTACCTCACAGTGCTGGGGATAATTGTAGGTAATAGATAGGGTATCTTATTTTGTGTGCTGCCTCTTTAATATAAGCTGTAAGCCTCACTAAGCAGTACTTGCCACTGTAATGGTAGCTCCCATGTTGAGGGTTACCCAAAATCCCAAGTGGCCTGCCCAAGTTGGCTAACTCAAGAGCAGCTGTGTAATGGGCATGGAGTTTTGTGGAACCCAGTGCCAGTTGGAAAGGTACATAAGAGAGGTGGCATTGTTGCCCACTTTTTGAGGGCCAGCATGTATCTCTAGTCATCATTGTACCAGGGAGGCTAAAAAGTACCACAGCATCAACTTGCATCCAGAAAAGTAACAAAGTGCAAGTTCTGGTGGGTGATGGAAAGGGGTCTTGAGGATCTTTTTTCCCCATGAAACAGAGGCTTTTGAAGAAGTGAATTTGTTACCATCTTTTGGAGGAAGTCCTTTTTTGTCTAGCCATCACCTGTAAAAGGATAAAGTGAAAGAGTAAAATACTAGAAGGTGAGAGTGACTCTAGAGGAGGATGAGGTAACTGAACAGCTTTACATCTCACATCAGCCTAGGTGGTTGAGTGTGCAGCTCTGGACAATGGTTTCCATACATTAGGCAATGGGGAAGTGAGTTTCATTATGGCCCCTTCTCTCCTGCTTTTTAACAACAGCCACTGTCCACTCCCCCCCCCCCCCCATTTCAACATTTCCAAGCATTTTGCTTTCAGGCTATCCTTTTCTGCAGTAGCCCACAGGGACTGATGATGTCCGTGGCTCACATGCTCACACATCTCAGAAAATTTTACCTCATTGGCAGCTTACCATCCTGTAGTGGAAGATTTCTGCTTTTCTAAATGTGGGGAGTATAGGAAGGTTGTCACCTCAGCAAAAGGATAATAAGCCGTATTGCGGGCATGACTGGATTACACATGCACCTGCAGACACCACGCTGCTTTTTGCTGCAATGCCCAAAATAAACTGCCTGAAATGGGCATGCAGTCAGTCAGCGCCTCACCTCAAATGCATAAATTCATTAAACAGTTTTGTGTCAGTGTAGGGAAATGTTAAAAAAGCACAGAACCAATGGGGGAGAGTTAAAAGGGATACTTTATCTGCACACTTACAGAGATCTAAGGAAATAATGAATGACATTGGCATTGTAAGCTTTTTGATACTCTACCATAGATTAGTCCTTTTGCATCCTACTATGAAGGATTTAGTCCTGTGTTTCCTTGTTTCCTTAACAGTGGTCATACTAATTAATGTAAATATATATAGAAATATACAAAGTGTTTTCCGCTGCATGACGTTGTTGATGAACTGTATCTAATTCAGTGTGCCCATGTTTACATCAAATTTCAATCCTAAGTATATTTAGCTATATTGAGTATTGTTTCACCCTTTGTAAATGAAGGATATGCTTGGTTAATTGTTATTAAGTGTGTCAGTGATAATTTGTTTTCCTCTGAAACATATCAAATGTAAAGGGTGGGATGGCTACATACCCTTAGTGCTAAATCACTCTGTGAATAAAAATAGAAAATACATGGGTTAAATAATGCTTGAAATAAAAAAGGCATGATAATTAATCAATCTGTCCAGCTTCCTGTGGCAAATATGGCATTAGTTTCTTCTTTTTTTGACAACCTGATAGCTCAAAACATAAAAAATATAGCAAGAGATATTACTCAGTTCTGAAATTAAATTATCTATATCAATACTCCTTCTCCTTTGTCAGCCTTTTAGTGATATGTTTATTTTAAATAGACTTCATCCATACAGTGTTTCCGAATATTTGAATCTATTGCCTGATTTGTATTATAGATGATGCAATCTGTGATTACATTTTTCTGATGATTAAAAGATTTGAGGAATGAATTAGCATTTTATGGATCAGTTTGACCTTTACACTTCTTACTCTTACTAATTCCAGGCTGTAGTGGAATCTTTGTATTAGTATTCATTTGGTCCTTGTACCTAAGAGAGTCTTTCAATCTTAATGCGTGATGTAGCTTGTGTTGAAGTTTAATAATTGGATCAGCAAATTTTTGCACACTAATATTGGTCACAATGGAACAATTATCTTTAGCAAATAACAACATGAAAATCGAGTTTTACATTGAGTTTGGTCTCATTCTGATCTCAATTGCTGGTATTATTTATGAAACATTCGCACATTGCAAACACTAGGCATAACTAATATTACTTTTCATACACCAAATAGCAACTCCAGAGATGCCATAAAAGAACCAGTTTATACAGGGAGTCTGAGGACATTGCCACACAGGGAAAGATGACCCCCACCTCAAGAAACAATGATCAGAGGAATCAGCCAATGGGGCGTCGAGCTCATGGGAGGTTATGGCCAAACAACCTATGGATGTGGTTCTTAGTACTGCATCCATGTATTTTTGTGATGTCACTGCTTTTTATGACCCTACAGTGTATAAATTGCTCATCTCTGGTTTTGAAAACCAGAACGTTCTTATTGAAGCTTGTTGTTGATGCTGGCCACACAGGTGTATGCGTGCGATACTTGCCCTGTAACCTATTTTGCAAATAAAACTCTTGTCATCATCATCATCATCATTTATTTATATAGCGCCACTGATTCCGCAGTGCTGTACAGAGAACTCATTCACATCAGTCCCTGGCACATTGGAGCTTGCAGTCTAAATTACCTAACCTACACACAGACTAGGGTAAATTTTTGATAGCAGCCAATTAACCTGCCAGTATGTCCTTTGGAACCACGGCGATTGCATCAGAATTTTTTTTATTTCACACGATACAATGGACGTATCACTTGTAAAGGTTATATGTAGTCAAAAGAGGTACTACTACTAATATTACTACTACTTAGTACTTGCTTATCTTCATTTACAGTATTTAGCTAACATATTAAAATATAAAGTATTAAAAAGATAACTTTTTATTAATTTCTTTACTAACATATTTAAATTATTAATATTGTTATGGTGGAGGCCCAGCTAAAAAAGAAAATAAAGATATGACTGCCAATAAATGCTTTCTCTTCAAATAAATTGCTGGTCAATTGTTAATTGCCCAGTAAACCTGGGGGTGGAGTGGGGGGGTTAACCAGGTTTAATTCATTAAAGGGTAGACATATTCACAAATGGCTTAAAGAATGCATATCACAAACTTAATAGGGTCATCTTGTCTATGGACTTCCACCTGATAAACCAATTTCACTCATTCCACCAATTTCACATAACTATATAAAATAATTTGGGTTTTTTTTAAAGACAGGAGGTTATTAGTATTGAAAGATGCTGTTCTTGTCACTTAGGAAGAAGGTGTGACTCAATGTTATCCATAAGCTAGGTATGTGCATGAACTCCATGCAAATTCAAAGAACAATAATTGTAAGTATACCTCTAACAGGGTCTAAGGTTTGATATAGAAAATATAAGACTTTAAAATACTCTTCATATTTTATATTTTTAAAGTTCTCAGTCCCAATGAAAACTCAAAGACAAGAGCTACATAAGGTTTTCAAACAACAGATAGCAGCTGCACAGAGAAACCGAGGAAATCACATATCTTCCTCTGGGATTAATATTTCATATTCAAATTTGGTTTGCAACTGTGACTGAACTTATACCCAGGTTAGTGAATGTGTATTCACCTTTTTGTGACACCCCTGGGAAGAGATATTGTTTTTGTAAGTCTTGAAGAAAAAGTGCTTTACAATACCAGAGTAGCTTCCACACTGATTTAATTTGTCTGACCACAGTGGGCAGCATGACTTTTTATAATGTCATGTCAGGATGAGAGAAGTTGTCAGCCTTTAGGGGATCAATCAAATTGAGAGATGTCTAATTTTGCCATTACCCCAACACACAGATTATATATGTGTCACGAGCCGCGGCGGTACTCACAGCCGCCGCGGCTCGCTTCCCGTGCGCCCTGGCGTCCTGGCCGTCACCATGACGACCGGGACGTCACTTCCTCCCAACTCCCGACCGTTGCCGAGGCAACGGTCGGACGCCCCGCAGTGTAGCGCCGCGTCCCGGCAACATGGGACAGCCGGGCGCGTGCGCAGAAATATATAATCACTTGGTGGCTATCTGGCCCTGATTTATTAATTAGTCAGCCCCTGGGTCCGCTTTCAGAGCTATGCTCTGATTGGTCCTCTTGTATATTTAAGGCAGTGAGTTCTGCAAACTCACTGCCGGTTATAGCGTTCTGTCCTCAGTCCTGCTGCCTGATTGTGCTATCTGTTTTGGTTCCTGCTACCTTGGATTTGACTACCCGTGTTTTGACCCCTGCTTGTTATTGGACCTGTGACCCTTCTCTTCTGACCTCGACCTTTTGCCTGGAATTCGGATTTTGCTTCTCTGCCTGTGTGTTTGACCCTTCGCTTGTCCTTGGATATTGCATTTGTGCCTGTGACCCTTTGACCTAGGATTCTTCTTAACTACAGTCCGCCAATCACTCCACTTCTGGGAACTCCTTTAAGTCAGTATACGTTACTCGACCCTCGGTCGGCCCGCAGCCCAGTCTGTCCCCACCACTAGGGGCTCCAGCGAACACCTGGCCTTCAGAGTAGTTCCCGAGTTTCACTGTACTGACTTGGGAGTTCCTAACAATATGCAAGTGTTCTATTTTCTGTCATTTTATCCCTTTTATTTTCCTTACTCTAATTTACTTTGCCATGTGTTATATGCTTTAATTATATCATCAGCCCTGTATCCTTTTATATTAAATCTAAAATGTAATAAGTCTGTTCTTGTTATTCTAACAAATCCATAAGCTTTTTAAGAAAATAAGTATCACTTGACTGTGTATCTCTTTGAATACTAGAGTATGAAGTTTTAACCCGTTTGGCTAACAAAGAGTGTGTGCCAGTGTGAATATTTGTGTACCATAAGTATAGGTTCCTAATGTCCCAATACAATTCGTCTTGGCAGAGATTAAGTTGTGTATGGATGCAAAAGTACTGTTTTGGGATGTAATTCAGCTAGATCAGTAACCTGAGTGATTTATTACAATGTTTTTGTATTTATTTACTTCCAATTTTCTTTACAAGTGCACTTAAATGGTAGTTATTATTATTGCTCATGTTTTTGCAAAGAACTTATTATGCAGCAATGTACATTGAGGATATCAAAATGTGAACTAATTATATGGAGCAAAAGGTAAAAATGGCCTTGCCCAAATAAGCTTTCAATCTAAGAGGTGTGGTAAAAAATTTAGTCAGAAGTGCTAACCACTATGCCACCATGCTGCCCATGAGGAATGCCATTTGGTGATAAGTAAACAATTCCTGATTGTTAATATAGAGAATATGCTTATATTTGCTAACTAACATACAGTACAGACCCCCTAGCTCGTATGTAAAGAAGACCACATTTTAGTGACATGTGTGTAATACAGGCACCACCTTGGTGCCCAGTGTGAACAAGGATGGCATCATTCACTTGTGACCAACACATACTCCATTCACAAATTAGTATTTTTGTTTAGAGAGAATTAACCTGATGAAGGATAGGTTTTTATTCCAAATTACTACAAATATACAGTAAGTGTCTTACCAAACTGTTTTATTAAAGATACATTTTTTTGCATGTATGGCTAGTGCTCAACAAATTTGTTCCTGTCGTTTAATTTTGCTGCATCTGTTGTGTTAAGATAATGTTATGCGATTGATAAAATGTTTTTCTGAGCTTAGCAAATAAAAAAAAATATTTGCTTAATTAAATTTGATTCCATTGTTATGATTGAAAAGCTTAACATTCATGAAAGTAATATTAATGGAGTTTGATAAATGTAAGTTGTAAAACTAATCATAAGTGTATTAAATATTAGATTAAATAAATCCCTTACTCTTTATAGTTGTGGCGATACTGTGATATGACTCACAGAGGTCACAGAGATTTTTTCTATGAGCATGTTCAAAAGAATAGCTTCATCCTCAAATATTGGGATTAATCTAAAATGGTGGTATTGTTCTGAGTTAGTGCAAACAAAACTAAACAAAGAAGCACTCTTAAAAATCGGTCATCTTATTATTCAGAAAAAGGAGAGTGACACTTGACATCCTAATAGTTGTGAGAAATAACTGACAATTGAAGTAATTATTAGGGAAAACATTTTTCCCTATGTTTTTTTCTTGACTTCTTCCCCATAATACTACAACATATTTTCCAGCATATTACTTAAAATATATAAAACTCATTTGGGTATATTAAATTAAACAGATTGAAAATGTTAATTTAAGCCAGGATGTATTATATTTTTTGGAAATCATCATATTATTTTTCAGTTTAAATTGGGTAATGTATTAAGGTCATTTATTCATTGAAAACCACACATCAGATACTCACAATAAAATAAATTACATGCTGTATGTTTGTTTTGCTTTAATATCTCTCTTATTTTTTAATGGGGTACAATAAACGGCAAATAAATAAATGGTGGAACAACATTGTTAATACAATGAAACAGTGAGATTTATGCAATCACTGTGAAGTGAACTAAAGGTACATATATGTTCTAAAGGAAACTTTTATTAATGAATGAATCAATAATTGAAAAGTTCATAACCCGGTAATGTAACAAGAGCTGTGCTTTGCATTAGAACTTAACAAGAGATGTGTTCTGTATTTGTATACAAAATCAGATGTCGTTTTACAAAGTCAGATAGAGCTGGTTTTGACAGTCAAGATTGCTGAAACCACTATGTGTTTGAGCAATATGCCAATAGAAAGTAAAAAAAAAAACAGACTACATTCAACCTATGTAAAAATGGTATAATTACCTTGATTATTCAGTGGACACAAACACTCATTTACAAATATGCAACGTATATGACATTTTGTAACATTTTCATCATCATCATCATTTATTTCTATAGCGCCAACATATTCCGTAGCGCTTTACAATTGGAGACAAACATAGTAAACTAATAAACAAACTGGGTAAAACAGACAAAGAGGTGAGAAGACCCTGCTCACAAGCTTACAATCTATGGGACAATGGGAGCTTGACACATGAGGTTAAGACTACATTTTGCATTTTGGCCCAGCCAGACTGCAAAGGTAAAAGTGACTCATAAGCTAATTGATCCTATCACACAACAATGTTGGTCAGGGGGTAGTTGTCTTGTGTGAAATTGTGTAACGGGTGGTAATAGGGTAAAGTAGTGAGGTTTAGAGGGTGGTTGAGGAATATAATAAGCTTGTCTGAAGAGGTGGGTTTTCAGAGAATGCTTGAAAGTTTGTAGACCAGAGGAGAGTCTTATTGTGCGATGGAGAGAATTCCATAGAGTGGGTGCAGCCCAAAAAAAGTCCTGTAATCGGGAATAGGAGGATGTAATGAGGGTGGATGAGAGACGCAGATCTTGTGTAGAACAGAGTTGCCGAGTTGGGAGATATTTTGAGACAAGAGAGGAGATATATATTGGTGCAGCTTTGTTGATGGCCTTGTAGGTTGGTAAAAGTATTTTATATTGGTTTCGGTAGAAAACAGGCAACCAGTGTAGAGACATACAGAGTGATTCAACAGAGGAATAATGATTTACAAGGAAAATTAATCTTGCCGCAACGTGCAAAATAGATTGTAGGGGTTTGAGTCTGTTTTTAGGAAGACCAGTAAAGAGGGAATTTCAATATATAATAAACAGATGGATACATACATATGGCACTGCCTTTACGCACAAAAGGTTTATGCTGGAGGATGGATGTGTGAAAGACAGTTTTCAAACGATTCTGTGTAACGCTGCCTTCACGCACACTTCTAGAAGGTTATGAGCGAACTTGCACAATGACTGTCCTTAGCAATTCTCTGAAATATATAGTATTTGCATACACAAAGACAAAAAGAAATGATAGTGCAATCTGTCTGACACAAACCATCAAAAGACATATAACTTAAATGTCCATATGTAATCCCATGTGCAATAGTGTTACACAGCACCCTGATTATCACTCGTGACACCTCCCTTTCGGGTATGTGCTTACTCGAACACAGCTGTAATCTCGCTCTCAAACATAGTCCCGCTGTCCTCCAAATTAAAAACCAACGCGTTTTGACTTGTAGGTAAAGTCTTTCTCAAGGTAATATGTAACTGGCCATGTCCTCCTTTTATATCCATATGCGGTATGGTGATGATACCAAACATAGGCTGGGATACTTCCTCCTCATGATACTTCCGGTTTGTCCTCCTTTCCATTATGAGGCTTGGTTACCATAGAAACATCGGTAAACCTACTACATACTAAATACCTAATACATAGTGTCCGCTAACCTAAACAATACTTAGTATGTGCATCATCTTACATAATATGTTTTCTATAGACGTCATCATTTTAGACATGATATTGTTTTATTTATGCAATTTGGGAGATCCTTATCTCAAATAGGCACAATGTCGATTCTGAGCTTATAATTTGGTTTTTCTAGATGCTATCTCTATAATACATTGTTTTATTCATGTTTTATATGTATTTTCACATGGTTTTAGAAATATGTGTGCCAGCAAGTGTGCGCATCATATACCATCATTGACACATTTCTTGTCTCCTTTTCCGTTTTGTTCCGAGGGAAATGTCAACCAGAAGGATCGTCATTACCGTTATTTAAGATGATGCACATACTAAGCATCGGTTTGGGATCATCACCATACTGCATATGGATATAAAAGGAGGACATGGCCAGTTACATATTACCTTGAGAAAGACTTTACCTACAAGTCGAAACGAGGTTGGTTTTTAATTTGGAGGACAGCAGGACCCGACAGAGTGCGAAAGACGGATGTCATCCACGGCAGTGAGAGGTTTCTGATGTGATACACTTACCTTGTTGTACGCAAATTCATCATCTTTCCCTGGTACGGGTTCACTTTTATGTTTTTACCCTCATTGTTTTAATAAAGGGTAATATGCTAGATTTGCTTCTTTCATTTTTCAGTGAGGAAGATCATCAGTGTGGAATCTGATGACGAGAGGAGATCCATTCATTGTTTGAGAGCGAGATTACAGCTGTGTTCGAGTAAGCACATACCCGAAAGGGAGGTGTCACGAGTGATAATCAGGGTGCTGTGTAACACTATTGCACATAGGATTACATATGGACATTTAAGTTATATGTCTTTTGATGGTTTGTGTCAGACAGATTGCACTATCATTTCCTTTTGTCTTTGTGTATGCAAATACTATATTTTTCAGAGAATTGCTAAGGACAGTCATTGTGCAAGTTCGCTCATAACCTTCTAGAAGTGTGCGTGAAGGCAGCGTTACACAGAATCGTTTGAAAACTGTCTTTCACACATCCATCCTCCAGCATAAACCTTTTGTGCGTGAAGGCAGTGCCATATGTATGTATCCATCTGTTTATTATATGTTGAAGTTTGAAGCACTAGTGGGTCTTCAGGGATACATATTTGGCTGCACACCTAGTGAAGGCAGTTTTTTTGTATATTGCTAAAGGGAATTTCAATAGTCAATGCAGGAGATGATAAGTGCATAAATTAAGGTTTTTGCAGTGTCTTGCGTGAGATATGTGTGAATTCTGGAAATGTTTTTAAGATGTATGTAACATGATTTAGATATAGAGTCAATGTGGGGAACAAAGGATAGGTGTGAGTCAAAGAATACACCTAGGCAGCGAGCTTGTGGGGTGGGACTTATTGTCATGTTATCAACAGAAATAGAAATGTCAGGTATGCTCTTGTTGGTGGGTGGAAATATTATTAACTCTGTTTTAGAAAGATTAAGTTTGAGTTGGCGAGAGGACATCCAAGATGAAATAGCAGAAAGACAGTCAGTTACACGGGACAACACAGATGTCGAGAGATCAGGAGAGGATAGATAAATTTGGGTATCATCCGCATAGAGATGATACTGCAATCCAAATTAACTTATTCAATTTCCAAGAGAATTTTGACGCCATTTTTACAGTAAATGCATAAATCTGTATTTTAAAATTTTGAAATGAAAAGTTTTGGGCAGATTGAAGATTTCTACTAAAATTTATGTTGATTCTACTCAAAAAGCTTGGGTAGGGGATGAATTTTCCAGGCTAAGCTGTATGAATTACATGTAGATTAATGCCAATAAATAAATATATAACAAAAACAAGTATGTTCCTGCTAAATTTCTTAATAATCCACAGTGCAATAAAGTCTGGGACAGTTTCCACTAAAGTAAAGATACAAGTATAATGCTAACCCTAACCTCCTGCTGGAAGAGTGTGTAGTACTATAGGCTAGACATCCATGAAAACATGAATATATTAGCTTTAAGTGAATATTCCTCTATTGCCATCTACCCTTGTTCTGGTACAGAACATTATTTAAAACAGCGCTTTGTAACAACAATTAGATATAAATACACATAAATATATGTAAAGAGAGAATATTTTTATAGTATTTTTTAAATAAACAGTAAATGAAATACATATAAAATAAAAAACATCAACAATTTTTATATATATATATATATATATATATATATATAAAACAGATACATTGTAAAAAGTACCATAGATAAATTGGGTGCAGATCCTATTTACTGTAATGTATGTAATATAATTTCATGATAATTTGAAGTACATATCCTTCCATTCCTCCTGTATGATGGCAGTATACACCTCTAAAGTTTTTTCTAAAGATATAGGTCTGTTCAGAAATTTCATTGATGGTCTGGATCATCAGAGGAGGAAGCTTTTATGTGAAGATTTTAAAGTAGATAATTGTAAACCTATTTGGTCCTGGCCTATTTGGTGAGTTAGCTATTGCTTCTTTTAGTTGCAGAGATAAAGGATTTGTCCAAGATTTTCTTCTTTTTTTAAAAACATTTTTATTATCGATCAAAATAGTACAGTATGTGCATGCAAGATACTTATATAGTGTTTGGACTGCGGTTACTAGATAAGCTTATAGAACCAGGCTAACAGAGGTCTTCACCTATAGCAGCCGCGTTTCCCGTAGAATTATACTAGTTCGGAGGTGTCAGGTGCCGTCTCTGCACTGACACTTGGTGCAGGAGACGGACGCCTGCACCTTCCAAGCAACCACGTCCTGTTGCCTAGCAGCAGGACGCTATCTCTGCTCACCTGTCTGCAGCCAGCATGTCTTACCGGCAAAATCTTCCTAACCCTAACAGGAGGCACCTTAGGGTATATAAGGCAGCCTCTGACACATGTCTAGTGCCAGAGTATTTGGTCTTCAGCCTTGCTCCAGCGTTTGTACCTGTGTTGCTGTGATTTGGATTCTGACCCCGGCTTGTTCCTGACTTCTCCTTGGTTCCTGATTCTGGCTTAGACTGATATCTGGTATTGACCCGGCTTCCTGACCATTCTCCTGCTTCTGATTTGGCTATACCCGTTTCTCTGGTTTTGACCCGGCTTGCTCACTTCTCTTCCATCCTGCATCCTGGTGGGCTCTCACTGCTGCCTCAATTGTTACCCCGCCAGCTGACTTATACTGAGGGCCGCGACCTGCACGTCCCTTGCAGCGAAGTCCATACCTCCTTGCAGTGGGTTCCTGGTGAAAACCAGGGGTGTATTAGACTCAGCGCCTCAGTACTCAGTAGCGCCAACTGCTGGCAGGTATCATCAATTCCACCTAGTGATTCTGACAGGAGGTAGATAACACAGGGACATGTATAAATATATAAAATAAACTTTCATAAGAGAGCTTCCCTTAGAGTTGTAGAATTTCCCTACACACTCCTAATTCTGCCACAAAGAAAAGCCCCAAACAAAAGGCCACACGTTTAAAATATATAAATAATAACAGTATTATAGTAACTGATGTATGCGCCCGTCTGTTAGATCACACCAGAACGCGGCGCTATTGACAGTAGAAATGACGTCCCGGTTGTCATGGTGATGGCCAGGATGTAGCTGCAGAGTGGGCAGAGAGTCGCGGCAACTCGGGGCACCACCGCGACTCGTGACATAAAGGGTAAACAATCCATGTTTTTTTTCTTTTTTGTCTTATCTGAATATTTGTAGTTATGCTATCATCTGGAGACATGGAAACAAAATAACATTGCAGTTTTCAGAGCAGATAAGGTATAAGAATGTGGTAGAATACAGTTTGAGACATGGTCCATAGACTACAAGCTGATGAACATGTGTTACAGTTAGCAGTGTAAAGGAATCAACCACTAATAACAGTGACAATAAGTCAGAAAGTATTCACCCAAAACCCATAGAACTTGGCGATACGTCCATGAAGCAAAGTGGAAGGTATGTTGAGTGGGGGAAAGAATAGTGCCACTGTCTTTCCATCTCGCACCCACGAGGAATAGGAGAAGATGGGTTAGAGGAAAATGGGGGGTTGGCCTGCTAAAAGTTGTAAAGAATACCAGGTAGTATGCTGAAGCCACCAGTGAAAAAGGAGGAGAGGTGACCGGTTTTGCAGACTCCTGTGTAAGATAGTATAGTCCGTTACTTGGGCAGGAAGCCACTGAGTCCCCTACACAGTCTGAGCCCCAGGTGAAGGGCTGCGGCTCTATCAGGCTGAATGCTCCACCAGACTTGATAGGGGGTAGCCTATAAGGGGGGGTGTTGTGAGGGATCTCTGCGGGCCTATGTAAAAGAAGTATCTGCTGACCCCGGTACTCAGTGCATGGAGTAGCGATAAGGGCTGTCTCTGTCTTTTCAGCCAGCGGGTCCCAGGCCAGGGGTGAGAAAATTCTGCTGACCAGTGGGTTCACTGCATGGCCAGACTGTTACTGACTGTTCAGGCTGGCTGTGACTTGTAGTTTCACAAAGTAAAATTGGGTTTTATAACTTTTTTCTTATTTGTTACTCTTTATTATCCCATACCCACTGCTCAGAGTTGTCAGAAGTGCCTTAGTACTTTCAGCATGGGGGTGGATGTCCTTAAAGGGTGGGCCTGCACATTTTTTTATGTCCCCACTCCCTAGGGAATTCAGCCATGTGCTGAACAACCTGGGGTTGGTTTGTCATTATGGCAGGGGCATCTTCTGCTGCGGTCTCTCTGCCATAGTGCCACCAGCCACGGCTGGCGTGCCTAATGCTGGTTTTCTTAAAATCAGGGGGACTCCACTCTCCCCCCCCCTAATTTTGCAATTACCAGGACTAGGCTGGCAGCACTAGGGTTATTTTTTATTTCTATTAGTTACACTGTATAGAGCTGCCTGGTCCAACTGCTGTAAAGCCAGCAGACCAGACATAGGATTCAAACTAGACCCCTGGCAGGTGCAGAAGTTATGGCTGCAGTTCTCAGGGGGATTTCAACATTCTATGCAATTGCAATGTATGACAAGATAAAGCTTTAAATATTTGCTTCCATTAAAGTCAAATCCATCAAGACCCTACATTATTTTAAAAATTTCTTCTTTTGAGGTAAAAGAGCAACCTGCAAATTACATCTCTATCCATTCTGTCAAAGTTAGTTAGGGTCTAGTATGTTATTAAAAATCTTGGTTAGTGTGTCTACAAACCCCTCCTTGTGGCGGGATGTTCGCAAAAAAACCAGTCTATGTGCAAATAATTTTGGCTGCCTCTCTTATTGAAATGGTTAACTCTATTTTACAGTCTCAATTCTTTAGCTTGTTGGGCAACAACCTCCATGAGCTTACTGTAATGTCCATCTAAAGATTCCTTGCTATTCTTAAAGGTTGTCAATCTGGCTGCTAAGTGTGTAAAGTCAACTTGTAATTTGGCTACTTCATTTTGCACTGTCTCTTGTAGTTCAAATTCTAATGTGTCAAAGACCTGCTTGCTCAAAAGAGGTGTAGCAGAATCTCACTTATATCCTTTTTTATCCAAAGTAAAGGCATGAACTCACAATTCCTCAGTTTTAGTAGGCATTTTAGAAGGAGGTCAAGTGTGTTGGAGAAGATTGTGGTGTTGGGTCACAAATGTTTGGCACATTTGCTATGTATAAATACTGTCTTAAGTCTGTGGGCGAGCACTGGCATCCCATGCTCCTCAAGTCCTTTTTGAGGTCCTTTCCTATCTTCACCAGCAGAATTCAGGAATGACTTTCAGTTGAAGAAGCTAAAATGGTTTCACCTCAAAACCAATTATGCTAGAAAGCAAAAGGCTATCTTTGGCAATGCTCCCCCCTTCCCCCTGCCCACCTATGAATAGCTTATGGGGGTATTTCTAATTTTCTAATTGCAAAGCTTTTCTAATTCTCTGGTGGTTATTGTAATATAAAAAAAAAAATCAACCTAACAAAAAATAAAAATAAAGTAAAGAGACTATACAGCACCCTCAGGATCATTTCTGTGTTCAAACTTGATGTATGTTTCTAACTGTAAGACCTTTTGTTAAAAAAATAATTCAGTAATTAGTTGACTATGTGAGTTGTACAAAACAAGAATTTAAAAGTAAAGATGTGAAATGGCTTTCACCAAATGAGCACACAGGGTACAAAAATAATCCCATAGTAAATTTCACAGAATAAGGTAATTTCTCCTTGAAATTGGACGTTTCCCTGGGAGGATTCTCACATAACAAGATCTGGCCAATAAGGCCAAAATGTCAATCACTAAAGTAAGATGAATGAAGCATCTTTTGGATAAGTTCCATGTGGCAAAAAAATATTTTTTGGTAATGAAATAAAACATCTTTTCTATATGTACATAGAAAAGTACACAGTTAAAAATACACAGTAATTATAAAGATTAGTTATGTGGATAACTTTTACCTATTTTAAGTGAAATTTGTATTTAAGTTTCTGCATCACTTGTAGTCATTTATAAATACTATTTACCAGCTGCTGTCAGAGTTTTGCAAGGCTTTGGTCCTTTCTCTGACATTTTCTATATACTTACTGTACAATACCAGAGGCATTGCATGAAGTAGTCTATTTAATTGAAAGACTATTTTCAAATCTTAAAAATGAAACAGTAAATTACATAACACCTACAGTATTTATTAAAATATAAACAGGTCTAATGAATTGTAAAATAATTTCATATGCATGATTACAATTTATATTATGTGGGAATATAAAATTAAAGTAAAATTAAAGTAAAATATGCTCTCATCATAAACAAGGCCTTTTATCTCTTATTTTCCTAAATTAGCTTTGGAAAAGTTCATAAGTGATTCTGTACATACTGGGCCCGAGTAATTAAGGAGAACAAAGCATAGAAAATTAGTAACTTTGCACTTGGACAAAAACATGTTGCATTGGAGGGGGAGGTAAATTTAAAATGCGGGGACATATTTAAAGTTGGAGAAGGGAATGTTCTAGATCAACTTTATATGACAGTGTAAAAATAAAGCTATCAAGTATTTGTGTGTTTGATGAAAAAACAGCCAGGGCCTGAGTCATTAAGGAGAGCAAGGCAAAAAAAGGAGTAAATGTTCTCCGGGACAAACCTTGTTATAATGCAAGGAGTACAAATTAGTTTATTAATTTGCACATAATTTAAATACTGTCTGTTTTTTTCATCTAGCACACAAATACTTGATAGTTTTTATTTTTACCCCAACTATAAAGCTGTCCCCACATTTTAAATTTACATCCCCCTCCAATGCAACATGGTTTTGCCTAGGTGCAAAGTTATTCCTTTTTTATGCTTTGCTCTCTTTAATGACTCAGGCCCCCAGTATTTAACTTATATGCAAAACAATAAACAAATTTGCACCTTATGCATTGCAACATTGTTTGTCCTGGAGAACATTTACTCCTTTTTTTTTTGCCTTACCTTTCTTAATGACTCAGACCCCCTGTGTGGTGTAATGTCTTTCTTTGGCAGATAATTATGTTTACTCAACATAGAAGACAAAATCATTAAAAAATTCTTCACTGTATGCTGTTATATTTCAATGTCAGAGCCCCATAATCATCCAAATAATCAGCCCTGCATTAAAAAGCTCTGGGGCTTTACTAAGTATATAATATTAAGTATTTAAAAGTATATTATAAGTATAGTACTTAATTTCCATCTGAAAAACAATTTTCATCACTCTTTGGGCTTTTAGGTTTGATGCAATATGTATTCAGAAACACATTGTGGCAATTAAAGCTACAATGATGCACCCAAGGTCCATGTATAATGTACAAGAGGTCGAAAGGCCTACTCTCCATTATACATATTTATGTAAAGGTAGAAAATATACATATTTTCACAAAAGACACATGCTCCTGCCCTTTAAAACTAGTTAAATAGAAAAGATGGAAAAGAACAGGAACAGAATAGAACATCCACTTACAAAAACAATGTCCTTTTCTTTTAATCTTTAAGTAGGAAGTGGTACCCTTGAAACACTTGACAAGGCAAAATAGAAATACAGGTAAAAAATAAGTATCAGTTTCTCATCTAAAAAGTAATCCGTAGGAAATAAAAATGAATAAAATATATAAAACTATAGTTTTTGTCAAAATACTGTATATGCAGATATTTTTATTATTTGCCACAATACAAAACTGTACTCTCTCGGACATAAGAGAAGATATAAAATTGTAAAAATCTTGCATATGAATATGTATGTTATATATTTATGTTATATATGTATGTAGAGGAATGTACCACCTAATGCACATAAATCAATATAGTGAAGGGGCAAATACTATGTTAAATAGAAAGCCAAAAATAATTAAATAAAATAAAAATCAATAATCAATGTTTAAATCACACAATTAATAATTTAAGTATATAGGAAACATTGGCAGAGTAGTCTTTGATTGAAGATCAAACAAATAATGAAAGTGTGAATTACATAGAAAATAAACAGATTTCTATCCTCCAGAGCCAGGACTCAGAGAAAATATTGTATAACAACTAACTTAAGTTATAGAATAATTAACCTCTATTTCAGCAGTAACCTAAGCACAAAGTCAGTCAGGTAGTAAAAAGGACTGAAGGGTGTGTAGAGCAAAAAAAAAACCAAATACCTCAGATGTATGATGGCTGATTCAATCACCTACAAGTTTATGTAGTCACCTTGCTGCATTACTGACAATTGCAGTATTGGAATCCTTATCTTCAACTTCACACAATAAATAGCTGAGTAGTTAATGTGTGAAGGAGACTTGAATAAGAACCACAGGAGTAGAAGTGTATATGCCTGAAGAGAGATTGATAATATTTTTTGTAGTATATACAGTATATTACGATAGAAACATTGGGAAAGTTATAGATGGCCTGTATGTGTGTCTCATGTTTCTATCTGAAACTCTGTAATCTCCAGGGGAGAAAGAGAGAGAGAGATACTTGCCTGCAACTATTGTGTACTTATTGAAAGACAAGCCAGGATTTATTTAGTAAATCTATTAACATTTTATGTATTGCCTGCTAAAACAAGCTGCTGCTACATGCACCATATTGCTGGACTTCTGATGTTGTTTACTTCCTGCTGGAGACAGTATCTGCAAAACCTCTGCAGGTGTCCTGTGGTATTTGGCACCAAGACGTTAGTAGCACATCCTTTAAGTCCTGTAAGTTGAGAAGTTGCAAGGTGGGGCTTTGTTTTTGCAGCACATCCCACAGATGCTCGATGGGATTGAGATGTAGGGAATTTGAAAGAAAAGTCAACACCTTGAAATCTTTGTCATGCTCCTCAAAACCTTTCGTGCCCAATTTTGGCAGTGTAGCAGGGTACATTATCCTTCTGCAAGAGCACACTGCCATCAGGGTATACTGTTGCCATGAAGGGGTGCACTTAGTCTGCAACAATGTTTAGGTGAGTGGTACATATCAAAGTAACATCCACATGAATGCCAGGACCCAAGGTTATCAACCAGAACATTGACAGAGCATCACACTGCCTCTGCTGTGTTGCCTTCTTCCAATAGTGCATCCTGGTGTCATTTCATCCCCACGTAACCGATGCACAAAATGAAAATGTGATTCACCAGACCAGGCTACCTTCTTCCATTGCTATATGGTTTAGATCTGGCACTCATGTATCCATTTTAGGCACCTTCGGTGGTGGACAGGGGTCAGCATGGGCACTCTGACAGCTCTGTGTCTATGCAGCCCTCTACACAGCAAGTTGCAATGCACTGTGCATTCTGACACCTTTCTATTATAGCCAGCATTAACTTTTTCAGCAATTTGTGCTATAGTAACTCGTCTATGGGATTGTACCAGAAGGGCTAGCCTTCATTCCTCAGACAAATAAATGAACCTTGGGCACTCATGATCCTGTCGCCAGTTCATTGGTTGTCGTTCCTTGGACTACTTTTGATAGGTTCTAACCACTACATACTGGGAACACCCCACAAAACGTGATGTTTTGAAGATGCTCTGAAACAGTCATCTAGCCATCACAATTTGGCCTTTGTCAAAGTCACTCAGATCATTAGACCTGGCAAATTTTCCTTCTTCCAACACATCAACTTAAAGAACTGACTATTCACTCACTGTCTAACATATCCCACTAATATATATATATATATATATATATATACACAAGTTAACCCGTGCATGATACTCATGCATTCTAGTGAAATCAAGCTACTTAAGGTCTTAAAAAGGTTCTTGTCATGCATTTGGGATTAGCCCAGGCCTCCTCAGGGGAAGAGCGTTAGTTCCCGACACAAGCGCCCTTTTTAATGTGTGTTCATGAGGTAAAATTACATCACGAAAATTAGTTTGACCCCTCAACTCGTAAATTTAGCCTTTACTACCCTTACCACGGGGAGAAGGGGGGATGATGGACATTAACTGACTTCACTATTCAAATTTTTTTGTGAAATAATGTCAGTATACCAAATTTCAGGTCAATTGGATGAGCCCTTTCTGAGAAAATAGTTTTTTCCACGCACACACACTAACACACGCCGCTACACATGTGTGTTCATGAGGTAAAATTACCTCACGAAAATAAGTTTGAGCCCTCAACTCGTAAATTTAGCCTTTACTACCCCTCCCACGGGGAGAAGGGGGGATGATGGAAATTAACTGACTTCACTATTCTAATTTTTTTGTCAAATAATGTCAGTATACCAAATTTCAGGTCAATTGGATAAGCCCTTTCTGAGAAAATAGTTTTTTCCACACACACACACACACACATTAACACACGCCGCTAGGCTTTTACTTTTATATATTAGATAATGCTAAGAATTTAGTAGATCAGTATATAACTCCGCCCAGCAGGTGGCGCTGCAGCTTTTTTTTTTTTTCACACACAGACTAACACACGCCACTAGGCTTTTATATTATAGATATATATATATATATTTATATATATATATATATATATATATATATATATATATATATATATTTGCCTTAATAATTTAGTAAGCAACTCAACCTGCATGGCATACTCTGATGCCAGTATACCAGTTTCAACTCTTCTACTCATAAAAAAAGGGGAAGTAGGTTACCACTAAGAAACAGGTTTTCATTTTTTATCAAGAACTTGGGCAAAAGGACATAAATAATCTCTTTTTATTTGTGAATAACACAGACCAGGAAGTGTGCTGCCAAATGGAAGTTTCAGAAAAGAACAGTGAATGACCTGAGAAATAATACAAATCAGGAGATGATTGTCCAGCTGTCCTAGTGTAACAGCAACAGCAAGACTGCAAAGCAACAAAGACAGAAATGCTGGAGATGATTGTTAAGTTGTAGTATGACTGTAGTGAAACATGAACAGCAGGACTGCAGATCCCTTCAAACAGGAGTGCTGCTGATAATTGGATCCATGTGGAGTACTCACAGGATGCAAACAAAGAAAGTCAGAGAGCATTGTAATCAAATACGAATTATTCAAATACGAATTCCTTATTCCCTGTGTCAATACACAGGGAATAAGGACTACAGGAGGTAGATGCAAAGGCGAGAGGCAGGCAAGAGATTAGAGTAAGTCTAAAGGTAACAAGCATTAAATTAACACCCATTATGTCACAATATTATTGAACTGTGTCATATATATGTTACCAATTCACAAGGTGTCTTATGATGTTTAATACTGTTTGCTTGAAATATCACAATTATCCACATTTACAATACACTGTAAAAGTAATGTATACAATTCAATTTAACTCTGCTCTGTAACACTACTAATTTATTCATAAGGGCTGTGACAGTAAATGTAAATCTACTCATCACAAAGAACAGCTATCAAAGTATGAAAAAGAAAAATGGCATAAATACATATAAAAAAAAAGGTTGTTACCTTTGCAGCTATTAAGGAAGCTTGCATTATAACACTATGTTTGCAATATTCTTTTGGGCGTATTCAATTGTTAGCGGTAACGCTAATAAACGAGCACTCAAAAAATCTTAGCGTTAATACGGTAATTACTCGCGGAATTTCAGCTCGCTGCTCCCTGAGCTGCGAGCTGAAATTTCGCGAGTAAACTACCGTTTTAACGCTCTTCGCGCGCAATATTACTGTATAAACGGAAATATTTTTTGAGCGCTCGTTTTTTAGCGTTAAAGCTAACAATTGAATACGCCCCTTTATGTATTAATTTATTTGCTATTATAAGGATTATACAGTATACTGTATTATCAATCTGTGACCTCAACGGACTAGGTCTATTGTATTGTGAGCTACATAATGTGAATAAGCTCCAGTCTGTTCATAGTGGGGCAATAGCCTCCATGCCCCCTTCTTGCCGACCAGGCTAGAGGGGAGTAGTTAGAAAAAAAAACAGCATCCCCAACAGCCCCCCAATGAAAGCACTGTGATTCTTCTCAGCACACCTGGGCTCATGGTACCTGAGGAATAAGTTAAAATTGGGACTGTGTAGTGGCAACTTTAACACACCATTGTTAAAGTATAATGGAATCAGGGTCAGCCTTGCTCTTCCCCCATTTCACCAATAAATACAAAAGGGTTAAAAATATTTTTGCCCGTACTACGTATATTCAGGTTTATATATTGTTGTGTAGTCACATCAGTAGTTTGATATCAAATGTCCAGGGCTTACTTCAACTGATCACATTTATTTCAATATGTTCTCCCCGTGTTTGGTGGGATTTCCTCCAGGTGCTACGGTTTCCTCCCACACTCAAAAAACATACTATTAGGTTAATTGGCTGCTATCAAATTGACGCTGGTCAAGTTTAGATTGTAAGCTCCAATTGGACCATGACTTATGTGAGTGAGTTCTCTGTACAGCGTTGCAGAATTAGTGGCACTATATAAATAGATGATGATAATATGGCCATTCATTTGGTGTAATGTTATCTATTGCACAGTAAATTCAAGTACATTTTTGATCTCCTTCTGTGTGCCCTCCGGGTGTGGTAGGGTTTGCTGGCTCATATAAACCCGACAGAGTAGACACAGATGAAAAAATAGCGATGAGTACAACACCAGAAATGTAAAAATTGCGACCTACCATGTTAGTGACAAGTGGTATTTTTCACTAAAATGACCATGGACGCTAACAAATGACATCATTTGTAATGGTCCTAATGCAAACTGCTGTTTTAAAGTGGCAATGGCTGGACCCACAGCATGTATAATGTTATCCAGGCTGTGGGTTCATCCATTGCCGCTTTAAAACCGGAGTTTGGATTAGGACCATTAAAAATGACGTCATTTGTTAGCGTCCATGTTTTGGCAGGTCGTTTTTTACAGTTGTAGGGAATTGAAGGTGCCGCAAATACCTCTTGTCACTGACATGATAAGTCGCAATTTTTACATTACCAGTGTTGTACTCATCGCTATATTTTCGACGGTGTCTAGTGTGTCGGGGTTATTTGAGCTGGGAAAATGAGTACCACCAGTGCCTTCCAGCCACCTTGTACAGAGAAAGTATTGAGGTATAGTTCAAATGTAATACCATTCTACTAATTGGTTTTTGCTTTATCCACCTATTGACATCACTAATGTATGTGTTCCACATTTCTGCATCTATTGTGATTGTGGTTGTGTGCTAGAGTTCTCCTGCACTAATATGGAATCTCAGCATATTGACATATACAACCTACCAGCAAACCCAATTGACTATTTCCCTAATTTACTTCAACAGGTATTTCTAATAATGGAGATTCTTGCTAACAATTACATAAAAATAATTATAATAATAATAATAATAATAATAATAATAATAATAATACTGACCATATCAGTCCCATTCAGAGAATAATAACATAATCAGACTCACATTATACAATTATAAATATAATAACCACAATTAATTTAAATCACATTTATATGGCGAATAATAAAAAACTAATATTATATTACATAAAACAGATATAAAGGCGCTTTTACACTTATAACTTTGAAAGTTTTTCTTGAAAATCTAGAGACCCCGGGGATTTCACTAGCGGATATCTGGTTTGTTTGTATCTCATGCGGACTGACGGACGAAACAACGGCTTTTCCATTCAAAGTTTTTTGCATCTAATTCCAACAATCGTCTGAGGACGCTCTGGAAGATGAAACTTTGAGGTTATATTACGCTAAGCTTCAGTAAGCCGCAATAACCATCTGAGGACACTCTAGAGGGTGAGAGATCAAAACCACGCTACGAAAAGTGAGTTTCTTTTTTCAAAAGAACATTTCCAAACTGCAGTTTGCTACATTGACTATACTAAGCGCTCTTCTTATACTGAAGATGGTGATCTAATTTTATCAAATTTCACCAGAAGAGATCCAGCTTGTATTAAGATCAAGGGTGCACTGCCCCCTTTTTTATTTTCAAACCATTGATATTGTATTTCTTTCACTGGTGGTCTCTCACGCGGAGATGATGCCGGTTTGATAAATTATACCACTGCATAAACGGCAATGTGAGAACTCATATATGGTGTTTGCCATACCATCTGGACATGTATTTCAGCAAGAGTCTAACATGATACTCTACATTATATGAGTCCCTAACAAATTGTGTCATACCCACTTTCATTCAATTCATCTATGGAGTTTATTGACTTTTATTAATATTGGTTGTCATTTCAAATAACTGTCCGAGAGCTCATAGCTGATAGTGCTGTGATTTTTTACCTGCTCTACCCAAGGTATAGGAGCATTTTGTTAAAATCCCTATTTAGGGAATATATGTTCCTGGTGTATGTTTATAACAATAAATGTCAATAATTTTTTAATCAAGTAATTACTAGCGCCTCTATATCTGTTTTATGTCTATTTGTCTTTTGGTCTAGGTTTGCATCCTAGCATTCAGGGGCAGCTGTAATTATCTTATAGGTCCTATCTAGCGCCCTAATACTATTTGTACAACTATTATATTACATATCTACATATAAAAATAAAAATATCAAAAAACACATCATAATAATACATCTTAATGACAAATAATAATATCTCACAGACTCCCTGCAAAATGTTAATTTTATTAATTTAAACAGTTATGATCCAGAGCCTTGTTCAGCCCCATCAGGTTTAAGGTAGAAAGTTTAAGAATCCAAGTAGAATAACTGAGACAGAATTTGATAAACCTGTCTCGCCTCCTTACTGTAGTGCCTATATGTTCCGCTCCTACTAGGGTCAGGCATTCAGGATTCCCAGCATGTAGATTTGAAAAGTGTCTTGACACACTATGTATCTGTAATTTATTGAGTATACTTCTTCTGTGTTCACGGAACAGAGTTTGAGAAGCCTGGTGGTTCTGCTAACATATTGTAGCTTACAGCTACATTCAAGTACGTAAACTACATTCATAGTGTCACAATTGATAAAACCTTTAATAAGAGACTCCACCCCTACAGACATAGATGTAATCTCCCCTGTTTTATTCAAAAGGTGCTTACATGTAAGACAGATAGATTTGTTGCCGCGGAAATAACCATTAGGCCCCCTGGGAAGCCAGGAGTTACCGAGAATCACTCTATTAGATTTTAACATGCTTGGAGCCAGAATTCTTTTCAGATCCAAGTTTTTCTTAAAAAGTACTATCAGACTATCTTGTAAATACTTATTTAAAATGTTATCCTGCTTCAGAATAAAAAAAAATCCTCTTTATAATATTCTTAATCTTTCGAGATTTATTATTAAAAGTAGAGACAAATGAGGGTAAATCTTTGCTGTTACATTTCCTTGTCTTCTCACTAACAGGATTCAAAAGTTTATTTCTATGGATGGAGTGGATATGTAAGCTTCAGCATCTAATAATAGAAATCAGGTTAACTTCTATCTTGAAACTTATTCAGCTTAACTTTTGTTTACGTCATAAAGTCTCCGTCGTCCTAGCACTTACGTCTCAGTCTTCCTACCTGACTGTTATGGATCGGTTTAAACCAGGGATGGTAATGTCCATTCCTAAAATGCAGATAGTTGCAGGCACCCACCAGTTTGACTTCACTATTTTATTCCTACAAACTGAGAGGGTGATATCCAAAAAGTTCACCATGGGGAAATCAAAAGTGTGGGTAACCTGGGGGCGTGGCCAGGACGCCATACTAGACAGACACGCTTCACAGGGGCTCCCGACAACGAGCTTGGAAAAGCTCCAAAAACTAAGAACTAGCCCCAAAATCCAGCCCCCGCATTCTTCCCATCACATCTGGAAGGCGGAGGAGCCTATGAGACTGCCGGAGGGACCTCCGGTTTCGGCGCGGGAGGTGTCTGGCTGGAGGTGCGGCCCGTTTGGCGCGACTGTGGCACCCTGTTGTTGCCTGCTCCTTAAATGCCCTTCTGAGAAGCTTTGATCAGCAGTGACTTTGTGAAGCCCGCATAAGTGGCCCCCGCTGATTACCCCCCTGCGGTCACCCCTTGATCGCCCTGAGTGAGTCCCGCTTCTCCCCCTACCCGCTCAGCCCCCCCTCCATCTTAGCACTCACCTTGTAGCTGAAGATGCCGACCTTTGTGTGGGTGCCTGCACTCGAGGCTGCGGTGCTGTGTGGGGCTGCCCTGAAGCGGCCTGGCTGTGAAGAGGCCTACTTCCGGTTCGCGGTCCCCGGAGCTGGGTGGTAGCTGCCTCCCAGGAGATATACATCCGGTGGGGGCGTTTCTGCGGCGCTCCATCGATCCGGCGACCTGGACCCCCGTGTATTGCTTAAACATCTGGCTTTGTTCCACGGTCTCTCCGGAGCCTCCCCCTTGAGAAAACCCATGCAGGAATCAAGAGTGGCTGATTCAGTCTAAGGTGTTGATTGCTCTCCTGCGTTCTGTTCCTGCTGTGCAGTCTCACTATATAGTGTTGGCTGCAAGCTGTGTCTAATATCACTTTGCTGCCCTCCAGTGGCCGATAATCGGTACTACAATCTCTATTACTAAAGCTGCAGATCCCCAACTACAGAGAGATGTTCTGTAGCTGCAAGAGATAACAGGATCTAAAATATTAGTACCCATCTATCCTCCTGCGCTCTTCCTGAAGAGTTTCCACAAAGAGGGTCTGAGCATTTCACCAGAGTTGGCTACTCTACATCATCTATCTATTGTCTTTATCAAGAAAGAGTGCATATCTCTGGGTGTCAATCCCATCCAAGAGCTCGAGTCGCGACAGTCCCCGGACACCTTTCCTCATACTTACAACTGCCTGGTCGGACTTTGCTTTGCTTTAATATAAGCCACGATATGGAGTAAGTTACGACGACCCACATGGCCACTGCGCCAGGGCCCTCGCTTGGAAAGCCTTGGGGATGTCTTTTCTTCTAATCTAAACACAGAAACCTTCATAACAGCTTTCCCTAGTTGATCTATTGGCGATTGGCCCCCCCGAGTGTACCATGCCGAAGGGTGGCAGGAAGACGGGTGGTCCGGATCTCTCTCAGAACCTCAAGAAATTTGGGTTTTCAGAGGCTAAGACCCCAAGCACCTCCTCTCCACAACGCAAAGCTCATTCCGACTCTGACGACTCGGATTCCTCGCTATTGACACGCAAGGATCTACAATCCCTGTTTCGGGAGGTTAAGGAGACAAGAAAATCAGTGCAGGCTGTTCAGTCAGAAGTACAGAAAGCCATTGGCTCCCTAAGGGCTGAGGTTCAGGACCTCGGGAATAGGACGGACCACCTGGAAACTAAAATGGATGAAGCTGCTTCTTCCCACAAGGACATGGTGACCGACATCCAACAATTGAAACAAGATATGCTTCATATGCAAGAACAACAAGAGGATCAAGAGAACAGGGCCAGGCGTAATAATCTATGCATTAGGGGTATCCCCGAGGAGGTGGATCAATCCCTCCTAGACCAATATCTTAAAAGACTCTTTGCCGGCCTAGCTCCTGCTACCCCAGAGGATCAGCTTCTCTTGGACAGGGCCCACAGAGCTCTCCGCCCTCGTTCTCAAGAGCCCTCTCAACCTCGGGATGTCATTCTCCGTTGTCACTATTATACCACCAAGGAAGCGATCTTGCGGGATTCTCTAAGACTGACTCAATTACGTTTGAAGATGCCTCCTTGCAGATCTTCCAGGACATTGCTCCACTTACGCTTCTCAAGAGGCGTGAATTGAAGCCGGCGACTTCTATTCTCAGGGACAGTAACATTCGCTACCGATGGGGCTTTCCGTTCCGCCTTTTGGTCTGGCATAATAACAAGCTTCATTCTGCTCGTTCTATGACGGAAGCAGTCCAGCTCCTTGGGACTCTGGGTCTCCCGGCCCCGTCTTCTCATCCTCCCACGGCGGCATCAGGATCGCAGTCCGGCTCTACAGGATCCGCCCCTGCCTCTCGGAAGCTTCCAACTACAGAGTGGACGACTGTGACAAAAGCCGTTAAACCATCTGTTAATGTTCCACCACCTTGATATATGTTCTCAGTGTTGCCTTGTTTTCTTTTTATTTCTGAAACCACCCGGTTTCTCGTTCCTCCTCTCTACATGACTGATCGCTGGTTTTCGGTCTCCCTCATGTAGATTGGGAGGTAGCAGGGGCTACTGGCCCCAGTTATTGGGTTAATCTGTTTGTTAACTTTCTGTGTAATTACTATACTGTATTATTTTCTAATTGTTTTATTATGCTACTCATCTACTGCCCTTAGTTCATTTTCTATACGTTTGGCCGTTTTATTGACTTTGGGTAGTGGCTTGCTCCTCTTCCCCCACGACAGTCCTTTCCCATCTAGCTTGCTTTATTGCTCCTCTGACCCTGGCGGGGAGGTAGTGTGGTTGTCCACATTTTTCAGTTGGTTCTCCCAGACCTTCCTGGTGCCCATTTTCCTGGCCACGTTCCCATGATGGGCATATTGCCCTTGCCCGGCCCTCCCTTGCCACTGGCACTGCCCCGTACCTTCCCTGGCCGGCTCCATGGACCAGGTGTGCCTTCACACGCTGGCCCTGTCCACTACCCTACTCCCCCCTTTTCCTTTCCCTCCTCTCCTTTTTTACCTCAGGCACTTTTATATCTTTTTTGTCCTTATTGCATTTGTGTTAACTTGGAACTGTTTTTTTATTTTTTTGTAGTGCGACCGGTCCTCGCTGGGGGACCTGAGGCGGCCCTGTCTTCATCTTCAGATGGCTCTTAGGATCTTCTCATTGAACTTCAAAGGTTTGAACAGCCCACAAAAGCGTACAACACTTTATCTCACACTTAAACAACATAGAGCAGATATAGTTTTTCTTCAGGAAACACATTTCACCCGCCATTCACACCCAGAACTGAAATCTAAACAGTACCCTTCTGCTTTCCATGCTTGTGACCCCAGACAGAAAAAGCGAGGAGTAGCTACACTTTTTGCATCTCACATAACATTTGAGCTCTTGACATCTCACTCTGACCCTGAAGGTCGATTTCTAATCCTAGTGGGCAAACTTAATAATACTATATGCACCCTAGTTAATGTTTATGGCCCAAACCAAAACCAGCGTTCATTCCTGGCTGCCCTAGATTCTTTGCTCTCTCAGGTACACCAGGGAGAAGTGATTATGGCAGGGGACTTTAATGTTGTAGTAGATGTTACCATAGACAGATCGTCCACCTTGCCTCCCCCCGTTTGTGGCTCGGAGTCCCGTAAATCTAAGGCCTTGGTTTCCCTTCTTTCGCATCATCTCCTCTTTGACTCCTGGAGGCTCAGGGAACCCTCATCCCGAGATTACACATTCTACTCCCCGGTTCATGGTACCTACTCACGAATAGACATGGTCTTCCTCAGCCACGATTTGTCTTTAAGACTCAGGGCGGCTCACATACACCCGATGGTTTGGTCTGACCACTCTCCTATATCAGCTGACCTATCAGATATTGTACCCCGTCCTCGCCCCGCCTCGTGGCGTATCAATGACTCCATTCTCCATGATCAGTTACTTATCTTAGAGCTCCGGACCCTTCTTGACGAGTATTTTCTCTTTAATGATCTCCCTGATACTTCCCCCATGACCCTCTGGGAAGCCCATAAGGCAGTGGTGCGCGGCCATCTTATCAGCATGGCCTCGCGCCGTAAGAAGCTGGCCACCACTAAACGTGCGTCACTAACTATTCAACTCCAGACTCTGGAGAGACAGCATAAACTCTCCCCAAATGACGAGATACTGACCAAACTCCTAAAGGAGAGATCTGATTTGAACCTCCTACTCTCCGAATCCACTGCCTCGGCCTTGAAACGGCTGAAGCAGACGTTCTACGAAAAGGGAGATAAAGCTGACAGAATACTAGCTTCCCGTCTAAGGGCCCAGAGATCTCAAAACAACGTCATGGCCCTGAAGTCTCCTTCCGGCCTACCTATTTACCGTCCCGATCAGATAGGGCGAGAGTTTCAGAAATTTTATTCTTCACTGTATAACTTGGATGCTCTGAATCCCGGGAGTGCCCCTCCTGCGGACACAATAGCAGCTTTTTTGCGGCAAGCGAACCTCCCTACCCTTTCCAGTAGCCTAATCCAACAACTAAATGAGGAGATTACTTCGGAGGAAATACTGGCAGTCATCAAAGCCCAAAAGACCTCCAAGACCCCAGGGCCTGACAGCTTCTCCGCAGCCTACTATAAAAGATTCTCCTAGACCTTGGTTCCTCACCTCCGCTCCCTGTTCAATGCTGTCTTACATGGTGAACCCTTCCTGAAAACAATGCTAGAGGCGCGGATTGTAGTTATACATAAGGAGGGAAAAGACCCTAGCGACTGTGCAAGCTACCGTCCCATCTCCCTTCTCAATGTTGACATTAAGTTATATGCAAAGATCCTGGCTACCCGGCTGAATGAAGTCCTTCCGGGTCTAATTCATCATGATCAAGTGGGTTTCATCCCGGGTCGCCAGGCGAGGGATAATACTTGCCGCGCGATTAACCTTGTTCAAATTATTAATTACAGGCGCCTCCCGGCCATGATGCTCTCACTAGATGCCGAGAAGGCGTTCGATCGGATTTCTTGGGATTTTATGACCCTAGCGCTGAAGGCGTACGGCTTCACGGCTGAATTTCTGACTGGGGTATCTGCCCTCTATAATTCTCCCTCAGCTAGGGTCCTGGTTAATGGGTCTCTTTCCGACCCTCTTTTCCTCTCTAACGGGATGAGACAGGGATGCCCCCTTTCGCCCTTAATCTTTGCTCTAGTGATAGAACCCCTGGCGGCGATGATCAGACAGTCGACATTGATCTCGGGTGTGACAGTGGGGCCGCGGGATTTCAAGATATCTCTCTTCGCGGATGACATACTTCTTTCTCTGACGAATCCCCAGGAGTCTTTACCCGCCTTATATAAACTTATCGATGAATATGGCCTCCTGTCTGGCTATAAAATTAATTTTGTTAAATCAGAGGCCATGCTCCTCCACGCTTCCCCTTCCCTTAGGTCCAGTCTACAGACAAATTTTACGCTACGTTGGCAGGTAAATAAGATCAAATATCTTGGAGTTTATATCACCTCGTCCTATGAGAGATTGTATCGGGAAAACTTCCCCCCCCTTCTGTCAAAAATCAAACAGGATTTGGAGACTTGGAAGAGCTATATCATATCGTGGCTGGGGAGGATTATTGCTATTAAGATGAACTAGGTCCCTAAACTTCTGTATCTTTTCCAGACTCTCCCAGTGAGGGTTCCCGACTCTGTGTTTAGGGATCTGCATTCCTCCTTTCTAAAGTTTATATGGCGTGCCAAGCCCCCTAGAATTTCGATAGCAGTGCTTAAGAAGCCCAGGGCTCGGGGAGGCAGGGGTTTTCCTGACATTAAATTTTACTATTTAGCATCCCATCTGACCCAGGTGGCAGTAACTTATGCGCCTTACCAGTCCATAGCTTGGGTGGACTTGGAGACCCACTATGTGGGGGTCCCCTCCTTGGCTTCACTCTGGGGGTTGGCCAACATAGATAGACCACCAGCGGCCTCCTCTCTTCAATCTCTTAAATTCTGCTTATCCCTCTGGGACTCATGCCGGGTCAAATATAAATTGTCCTCCCCTATTTCACCTCTGACCCCCCTCTGGGGCAACCCACACTTCCCTCCTGGCAATTCGACCCAGCAATTTAAACTCTGGATAAACGCGGGATTACGGGTGGTTTCGGACATGGTGGTTAATCGAACTTGGGCTTCTATGTCAGAACTTCATCATAAATTTGAACCGTTTCGTCCGCTCTTTTTTTGAGTACTTCCAGGTTCGACACTTCGCCATGTCTTTGCCCCCCCAGGAGGCTCTCCAGGCCCCGACCTCCTTTGAGTACATGTGTTTACATTCACCTCTCACCAAAGGGATGATCTCCCAGATCTATAATTGGCTCATAGATTATACTTTCGATACTCCAGGACGACATGAGCGGGAATGGGAAAATGACTTGGGTCCTCCCCCAGACGACTTATGCTGGGAGGAAGTCAGGGAGGGGATTGCCAAGAGCTCAATCTCTACTTTGATTAAGGAAACTGCCTACAAAGTGTACTATAGGTGGTACTATACTCCCGATAAGCTGTCTCAAATGTTTCCTACCGCCACTCCGAGCTGCTGGCGAGAATGTGGCCAGAGAGGTACGATGCTACACATATGGTGGACCTGCCCTCGTATAGTTCCTTTCTGGAACATGGTTCTTACACTCATAAACTCTGTGTCAGAACAACAAATAAGTAAAGACCCCTGGTCATTCCTTCTCTCTCGCCCTATACCTGATGAAAGCGCGCCTTCTAACAAGCTTATCTCCCATATTCTGGCAGCCGCTAAATCCCTAATAGCAAAGCACTGGAAAGACCCTAGGGCTCCCTCTATGCAAGAGTTACGGTCGTACATAGGTCATGTCGCAAGCATGGAGAGTATAACGTGCTACCTTCATGATAAATTATATAACTTTGATAAGGTGTGGGCCCCGTGGTACTTACTAGAAAGCCGTAGCTGCCTATCCAATACGGCTCCTCCCCCGACAGTTGGAACATAGCTTTTGGGCCGCCTCTGGACCCCCCAGGCTGGATATGGTGCGCGGTGGGTGAGTAATATCTATACGCTACCTCTCTGTCACGTAACAACTGTAACTGTGTGTTCCAGCTTTTCTTAGCATTGTTCCAAGTTTACGCGCCTATCTATTTATTAGCTATTTTGTTGACAATATTTGTGCCTCTCTACCCCCCTCCCCCCCTTCTCTCCCCACCGATATAAAAGTATAAAACTCAGAGGAAACACCTTGATTATTAAGATTTTTCTTGTCAAAAATGTTGTTTGTACTGTTCCTGTTGTTTCCTCTTCAAATAAAGAGTTTAAAAAAAAAGTGTGGGTAACCTTAGGGTTGTATATGTTTAAATTTAGAAAATAATTTTTTTTTTAGTGCTAAATCAATGTCACCTTTCCAAATTATAAATAAATCATCAATGAAATTACCTTATAGGACCAGGTTCACGCCAAAAGGTCAGTCCCATATGTATCGATTTTCATTCTCCCCCATGTACAAGTCTGCAAAACTCAGCACAAACCTTGTCTGCATCGTCGATTCAAGACTTGCAAGTAAAACTTGTCTTCAAATAAAAAGTAATTGTTTATCAAAATGAAAGATATAGCTTTTAAAATAAACTCATGTCTCCCGTCTGACATACCCACACCTGTTTCAGTTAAGGTTCTTATTGCTTGTACTCCTCCTTCATGTGGAATATTGGTGTATAACACCTGAATGTCTAAATCAGGAAGCCATAATCCTCACTCCACTCTACCGTGTCCAATAGTTTTAATATGTGTAATGTATTTCTGATATGAGATCTCAGACGGGAGACATGACCTTGCAAATAAGAGTCAACAAAAAAAGACAAATTTGAAGTTAACGATCCCAGTCCTGACACAATAGGACACCCAGGAGGTGCAACCAAGTATTTGTGTATCTTCGGAAGTTGACAGAAAACAGGGACATTTGGGTGCTCAGTGTAAAAATAAAATTCCTCCTTGGAAATCACCCCTTCCAATAATACATTGTCAAGAAGTCCTTATAATTCAAATTGCAAGCTCTGGGTAGGGTAATTTTTGAGTAGTTGGTAAAAAAGAACATCCCCTAGTTGTTTTATAGCTTCATTAATATAAGGTTCCCGCTCCATAGCAACCACCCTCCTGCTTTATCTGTCAGTTTAATAACTAATGTGAGGTCACTTTGTAGTTCCCTCATCGCATGTCTTTTATTTTGCTAAGATTGTGTTTTCTTCAGCATAGGGAGCTTTGAGTATTCCTATTTTTCTTTTTAATATAATTATCTTTATCTCTACTCTCTTTATTACCACACAATGTCATAACATCTTCTAGGGTCTTATTATAGAATATTGCTATTGCTGGACTCATGTGATTTAGAGGAAAGAAGTTAGACTTTGGTTCAAAAATAGACCCCAGTAGTTCATTTGATTCGTTATTGATTCCTTCAGCACTCCTAATATCAAAGATCAGATTAATAGTGTTATCCACCACATTGCTCTCATCACAAAGATGTTCTAAATGGTGCAGATTCTCACAGTCATTACTATCGAGAATAATTGGGGATGTAAAATCCATAGAATCTTTAAGATCCTTAGAGGCAAATTATCCTTTTCTACAGAGATTATAAATGTATTTATTGAGCTTCAAAAATAGATCAAACAGGTTAGGCTCTTTGCTAGGTGCAAAACTAAGACCTCTCAACAGTAAATTTAGCTGGCCCACACTTAGAGCTTTACTAGAGAGAAAAAAATACCACTAGGTTGAGTAAGAGTTTTGTAAACTTTTCTTTAATAATTGAGATGAGCAGATTTCCAAAATATAATATTTCTATTGTTTATTAAAATATATGAAAAAGCACAAAATTCTAAGTGAAGTAGTATACACTTAGGGTCTCGATTGACAATTGTCAATGTATCTTTAGTTAATTCATTCTTTTGTAGAAAATGTTACTCACCATTGCCAGAAACACTAATTATCCTTGCCAAAACCACACCCTCCCAGATTTACGTCAATGCTTTATAACATTTAACTTCCATAAATTGATAAGTTATTGGCCATTTATTTTGGACCTTATTGTTGGAATTATTTCATCCAAAAGGTCCTGGAAATTTATTAAACATCTGGCTCTTATCTTGTGTTATATAAGATGTTTTTCTGACTTTATTGAGCAATATGTTTTTTGTCTGTTCTCTTAAAAGCATAGACACATACAAAACAAGTTAATTAGTTAATTCTATTGAACTACTTGTTGTTTTTTTTTTAACTAATAGGGTTTTTGTTAATTAATACTTTGACAATTCCCACCCTTTAATATACACATATACACATAAAAAGGTATTTTTTCTTGTGAGTATAATTAATTAAATGGAAGTATATATATTTCTGTCAGCATTAATGTTCTCTAGTTGGTCTTTGTATATAACGCAAACCAAACAAGCAAATAGAAACAATATTGTCAAAATTATTAACAAAATAAAGTTCATGTAAAAATACAATAGGTTTTATGACCACTTTCCATGTGTTATGTAGGTGCTTGGATTTAACCATAATCATGATTTATCATAATTTTGTTGTTGAACTTCTTCTTTCATATTTTGAATGTTGTTTATATAACTTAATTACAGTTTCTGGATCACAAGTGTCATTGATCAGGTAATAAATAATGTACTCAAAGTTCAGTCTCAAGGATTAAACTATATCCTCCTGTTTGAGCCATTAGTCCAGGACTAATCGATTTTGTAAAAGTTAATTTTTGAATACCTGTAACTCATAACAATAGGTTTCATCATAAATTCTAGTCACATTATCAATAAATCAAACTAAACCTTTAATTTCATATTGATTATTCATAAATCCAAAATTTCCATAAGTAAACATATTGCCAATACTTATACCAACTGTTTTTCTTACTGATTAGAAAATTCAAAAATTGGAACATATTTTTATTGACTGCACATTTTCCCTTTTCTTCCTAAACATATTATGAGACAGTATTTTTTTCCATCTCATCATGTGATATTGTATAAAATTGAGGAACCACTCTTCCTAAATAGCATAATTCTTCTTCACAACTAATTGAAAAACATTTATAATAAATTTCTTCTGGTAAAATAAATCGAACATTATATTTTAACACCATGGTTGAGACAGACATACCCAAAGTACATTTTGTATCTGGTATTTTGTCTCCTTCGTCTGAGTCTAGTTTTATATTTAATTTTATAATAATGCATTGTGCACATATTTTACTTTTAAGAGTTTTGCTGGCATACCTTTCAAACTTAGTTGCATCTGTTTCAAGTTCTAGCTCTATCTTAGGTTTCTCATCTTCTGTCATTTCTAATACTCTGTCTAATACTCTGTCTACATCAAAAGTACAAGGATCTTTACATTCTGGGACATATGTTTTAGGTATTGTGATTACTGTATTACACTTATTCAAACTAACCCTTCCTAATTGGAGTACCTGTTGTTCCAAGGTGGCAGTGTATATAACTGATGCTGTCTATATCTGAGGTATTATCGTTTTAACCTCATCTATTGTTTTATTGAAACAAAAAGGAATTTGTCTAGTTACGTGTGGTGCTAAAATTATAACTGGAGGTTTCGCCAAGTTATATGTATTTACAACAATTTGACCACAATCACTAAGATCACAATTTTGTTCTTGCCATTTTATACCAGAATTAGTATGGGTCAATTCTTCATAAGATAACAGAACTGGTGACATTTGCATATTCTTACTCAATAAAATAGTTTTAGTTCACACCCAACAATTTGTAACTCCAAACACTTCACCTAGCATAGCATGCAATTGATCAACTGGATTTTATTTCTTGTAATACTATTTATTATGAGAACACCATATTATGCACCTTTCTTCTGGTGGAGTACCACAATACTCACAAATACATTTTGGAATTGGTGGTAATCCTTTACGATCTCTGAATTCTCTGGTTTTCCGGTTTAAAAAAAAGCAGAAATGGTCTTATTTAAATCATCCTCATCTAAAATATCAGATGGGCTATAACTTCCCCACTTCTCCTTAATTCCTCTCCAAAATATATAAAACCTGTTAATACTTCAAAATTCATTGTCCCTATGAGGCAGGCAACAAGGTTGAAGGTTCTTTGGAACATAATTCGATAACCATGTAACTGATACATCATCACCTCCATTTTGATTGATGAGTTCTTTTAGATGTAACTTAGTCTCTTTATCTGAAAACAGTGCGGAGTCCTTTGGATCCTTTAGGCTTGGGTCTTTGACCTGTTTGCAATGGGAACTGTGGATCCAAGTGTCTTTCTCTGCAACGTTAACAGCAGTATCAGTCATTAATAGAACTTACTAGTTAGCAGGACCATCCCATTAATCTATAAGACAACCAGAGCATAAGACATTTCTTACCATAACATAGTCTCTAGGTTGTATCTTGTGTGTGGGACCTAAGAGCCGATTCTGGTTGAATGTCCTTATTTAAGTGTTCTACTGGGCCTTCCAATGCTTCTGCAACTGTTTAAACAACTGTACGACATATTTAACAGTTAGATCATGATGCAGTTACAAATCAGTCTGTGAATAAGTTATCTATCTTAAATGAACTTATAGCAGAGTTGCAGACAATATCTGTATTACTTGGTGCTAAGTATATGTGTGGATTAAAGATTTTTTGTAGTTCCTATTAAGACTTGTGTAATAATCAGAGTTCATTTTAAAGTCTTTATAGATAAACACGTCCCCTGATTTCTTAAGTTCATATTGTGAACATGCATTCCAGATGTGTGTTTTGTGTCTATATTTAGAAAAAAATTGGACACAGTTGGTTCAGTAATGTGATGTTAGATGGTAAGAAGACATACTAGGAGGTTAAGGTCCCGGACAAGCACCCAAGTTGACTAAGATTTTTCTAGTCTTCTCTTTAATAATTAAGATAAGCATATTTACAAAATATAATATTTATATTCTTTATTAAAATATATTTTACAGCCCAAAATTCTAAGTGAAGCAGTACACACTTAGGGTCTCGAATGCCAATTGACAATGTATCTTTAGTTAATGCATTCTTTTATAGAAAATGTTACTCAGTGCCAGAAACACTAATTATCCTTTCCAAAACCACACCCTCTCAGATTTACATCAATGCTTTAAACATTTATCTTCCACAAATTGATAAGTTATTGGTTATTTATTTTGGACCTTATTGTTGGAATTATTTCATCCAAAAGGTCCTGGAAATTTACTAAACATCTGGTGCCTGATTCATTAAGGATCTTAACTTAAGAAACTTCTTATTTCAGTCTCCTGGACAAAACCATGTTACAATGCAAGGGCTGCAAATTAGTATTCTGTTTTGCACATAAGTTAAATACTGACTGTTTTTTCATGTAGCACACAAATATCAACTTTAAATTTCAGTGTACAAATAAGCTATCAATTATTTGTGTGCTACATGAAAAAACAGTCAGTATTTAACTTATGTGCAAAACAGAATACTAATTTGCACCCCTTGTATTGTAATATGGTTCTGTCCAGGAGACTGAAATAAGAAGTTTCTAAGTTAAGATCCTTAATGAATCAGGCCCCTTGGTCTTATCTTGTGTTATATAACATGTTTTTCTGACTTTATTGAAAAATATGTATTTTGTCCATTCTCTTAAAAGCAACGTCACATACAATTCAAGTTCACTAGTTTATTCTATTGAACTAATTGGTAATATAGGGTTTTTGTTAATTAATACTTTGACAAGGTTTTATCCTAGTTTCATCCTTTTTAGAGTAATTTCCTCATCCCCTCTTTCTTCTGGTTCTCTTGGTCTCTTGGGAGTTTTTGGGTACAGGATTTCGAATGGATTTTTGTGTCTTACAGACCTCCATATTGAACTTTTCTCTAAAAAATCACTCTACCTATTGTTAACTGGATCACAGTATTTAGGCCTAGCTTCTTTATTAAAGGGTTCATTATTTTTTCTAATATCTTCCTCTGTTCTCATATTCATATGGGATGTTTCTTTGGTGAGATATATCTATCTTTTTGGGTATCTTTCCTAGACACATAAGTTTGCAGGATACACGCAATGCATATGTGCAATATAAAGTCCTATAAGAACAATACATTTAAAACAGTTAAATTTTATTGCATGAAATAAATCAGGATGTTCTTAATGTGTATACATAAATGTCATTTTTGCAGTTTCTCTTAATTAAAAAACATGTTCGCTGATGCATATGCATCAGGCATCACTATCAACCAGCACTTACCCTGCCCTGTAGCTAGTGCACGTGATACTGTTAAAAAACACATACCCTAGAGATGAGAAGAGCTTGATTCAGATGAATGTGCGTGAGCTTGACCTCGGACATTGCCTATGTGTATCTGCCCCATTCCTCTCCTTTCCACCATTCAAATCATAGGCAGTTAGAAGTGTTATTTGCTTTGGATAGATGATAGATGATAGATGATAGATGATATAGATGATCCATTTATTAATTGGATGGGGATGTACTTTTAAACAAAATTTTGTTAGGTTTTTAAATAGATAAAATTTCAGATTTACACAAGTTTAATGACACTCCTTTAAATTTTCTGGATCTCACTCTCACAGCCAAGGTGCATAGATTATATCTAAGAACTAACACCAACCTTTACATAGTTGTATCTATCTACATTTTAGGAGTGGTCATTATAGACCTTGGATCCATCATATTGCGAAGGGAAAACTAAATGGCCTTTGCAGAAACTGCTCAAGAGATGTAGTTTTTTTGCATCAAGCAGGGATGATGATGAAAAATTTCTCAAATACGGGGTACCCAGAACCCTAACTTGAAGAAATTATGATAGCAATTCAGAATTTGGATAGAGAGACTTTGCTAATACCGAATTTAAAGAGTAGAAAGGATATTGATACAAGTATTAATAATAATTGGATCCCCTTTATATCGAAGTTTAATCAAAAATCATATCAGATAAAGAAAGTGTTAAAGAAAAATGTATGTATATTAAAACAAGATCCTATACTGAATAAGATTATAAGAGACAAACACAAGTTATTTTTAATAATAATGCTAACTTAGGGTCCTTTATAGCACCTAGTGGGTTGAGGATAGATAAGAAGAATAAAGTCTGTACAAAAGAAGTTTGGTTGCCTATCAATCTACACAATGTTTTAGGTGTGGAAAATCTATCTGCTTAACATATAATTATATTGAGAATAAGGTGAACTCCATTTTGTCTTGTGTAAATTAAAAAGCAATTTCGGATAAATAGTTTATAAACTGTGAATCTACTGTTATCATATATGCATTAGAATGCTCCTGCTCACTTCAGTATGTGGGCGGGACAACTAGAAGTCTCAAATAAAGATTTAGAGAGCACAGGAGAAATATTATCAAACATATACAAACCCACAGTGTAGCAAAACATTTTTCAGAAGTGCATGAATGTGATCCCAAGGGGTTAAAAGTAATAGGTGTTGAACATATTGGAAAAACATATAGAGGAGGTCATTGGTTTTTGAAGTTGTACCAGAAGGAGACCCAATGGATGTTTAAATTGCAAACCTTACATCCAGAGGGCCAGAGTAAGAAGATGCAATTTAATGAGCGATATAATTAATATTAATTTATATAGTATGTTTTATTCTTTTTATATATTTATTTTATTATCAAAATTATTTGATTTATATATTCCCTGATATATTCCTATATGATACACTTTGGTGTTTAGTATGATTTTATTAGAAACAAAAAGAAAAGGGGATGAATTTGTTTCTAAAGTATAGTAATATTGGAAGTAACAGATTTTCTTACTCTCAGGTGGGGTAGATTTGAGTTTATTTTAATAAAGATCTCTTAACACTGTGATGAATATATTTTTAAGTAGCAAATGTATTATTTGATATGAATAGAATGAACATCAATGTAAATGATTAAATATTTTATTTTATTTGATCTGAAAAATCTTAATTTTAAATATTCCATATATAACATAGGTGTTATTAATTGACAAAAGAAGAAAGAACAACTGTGGTTTGAATAATTAATTAACAAATGCGCTGATGTAAAAATACTCCTATTGGTTAAAAACTACTGTTTAAGTAGGTTTTTTTGAGACACTTCACTACGCTTTGAGAAAGCTCCAATGGAACGAAATGCGCCACCAGGTGCTTAATTAGTGGTGCTTTGTTGTGGCCTCACTACGAACAGGAGATCTGATTGTTTCATGAATCTTGATTACTGCTATTATATTTGGAATGGAGAGGATTCGCTTATGGTGGCCACCAAGATCTAACATTATTATTGCTAAAAGGATTCCAAAAGCTGTTCAAATTAGTCCTGTCTGGGTAACTGAAAGGAGTAGCTGAGTCCGGTGGGAATACGGAGGTATGCTAATTTTGTGATTGACGTTCTTCTTACTATTAAAGACTGCCTATCTCAGCTCTTGGGTAAATATATACACAATGTATGTCACTCACCGGACCGTGAGTGCTTCTTCCCGGACATTTAGGAACCGTGGCCGTTCTCCATTCTGAGGGTCTGCGCATGCGCAGCCCTTTCCTATCCTTCAGTGTATGTCCCTTTAACTTAATTGGCAGATCAGGCAACACTCCCTATATTAAGCACCTGTGGTCAACACCACGTTGCCTGATCTTGGAGTCTCATTCCCCATGAGTCTCTGAAGGTGTTCCTGTATTCCTCGTGTATTCAGCGCTGCTGATTCCTGTGGTTTCCAAACCACTTCTACCTCTGTGGTTTCCAAACCACTTCTACTACTGTGGTTCCCATACCACTTCTACCATCAACTGTATCATCGTGACTGTTTGCTGATTCCTATCCGCTGCCTCCGTGCACTACAGTCTTCCAAACCACTTCAACGCTATTATATATCATTGTGACTGTTTGCTGATTCCTATCCGCTGCCTCCGTGCACTACAGTCCTCTAAACCACATCAACGCTATTATATTTCATTGTGACTGTTTGCTGGTTTCTATCCGTTGCCTCCGTGCACTCCAGCCTTTACTTCACGTCCACTCACCTGTTCCTCATCAAGTCTGTGAGCTGATTCCTATCCGCTGCCTCCGTGCACTACAGCCTCCAGCTTGCTACTCGCCTGTGTTCATCATCGTGACTGTTAGCTGATTCCTATCCGCTGCCTCCGTGCACTACAGCCTCCAGCTTGCTACTCGCCTGTGTTCATCATCGTGACTGTTAGCTGATTCCTATCCGCTGCCTCCGTGCACTACAGCCTCCAGCTTGCAACTCGCCTGTGTTCATCATCGTGACAGTTAGCTGATTCCTATCCGCTGCCCCTGTGCACTGCAGTCTCTTCTCTGCTCTCCTGTGTTTCCTTGAGACTGCTGCTCTCATTGCCATCCGCTACTCTCCGTGATCAACAGCTCCTGGTCTACTCTGCTCTCCCGTGTTCCATCGCTACTGACACCTATTGGTTGCTACTGGTTACCTCCGTGTACCCGCAGAGTCCTGCTGCTGCTGACCGCGCTATCGTCCATCTACTACTGATCCGCTCTCCACGCCTTCACGTGTCCCGCTGGTCTCTACCCTCCTGTCAGCATTGGATTCGTATCTCATCAGCTACTCCTCTGCTGGATCATCTCCATGCTCCTGGGTCCTCCATGAGTCCAGTTCCACGTGTTACTGATTCCTGTGGATTCGTGTCCCTATTGGTCTACTTACCTGTGCGCTGCACCTACTAGACCACTGCCTCATCTTTCCTGGGACTTCTCATCCAGCCGGCCTCCTGCCGCTCAGGTATCGCTGCACTCCTATCTGACTGTCTGCTTCTGAACCACGGTATGCATACTTCTCATTGACTGTGCTGGTGTATTGCATATCTTGCTGGACTGTGTTGGTTCTCCTCTGGAGTCTGCTATCCGCTGAGTCTATTGCCATCATTGACTGTGTTAACTTGTGCTGGACTACTTCAAGAGACTTTCTATATTTGCAGACCTGTTCAGTCATATATATATATATTGTGCATGTTACTGTGGATCGTGTATAAGGTGCCTGTGTATATTCTGTGTTGCAGTCTCTCCCCGTGCACCTCCTCACATATATATTCAGTGGTACAACTTGCTGATGACAGACCACTGATCCCTGTTCCCTGTATCACCTGTTCCAGTATCCTCTCACATAGCAGTGGTACAACTTGCTACCGCAGACCACTGACTACCTGGATACCTCCACTTGGATTCCATTCCTTCACTCAGACAGCGGTACAACTTGCTATCCGTAGACCGCTGACTCTCATCACCTCCTTGTTTCTGTTGGACATTCCTCCTCACTATAGCAGTGGTACAACTTGCTATCGCAGACCACTGACTACCTTCACGTGCCCTTGTCCATACAGTTCCTCGTAGATTATTACCTCCATATTACCAGTGCTGCTAGTCATAGACTTTCCTGAGCATCTCATCATTTACCATTTCCTGTTCCGTGATCACCCAGCTACCAGAGTACCCTATTACCATCTATATTGCTCTGGTAAGCCTACCACCTGGTGATCCCTGGGTAAAGACTCCTAGTGCCCGTGACAGTAAGATCAGGCCATGACAGACCCAGATACGGAACCTACCGCCAAGGAGATGCTGCAGCATCTGGTCAGCCGTGTGGAGCAACAGGATGCCTGCCAACAGCTGTTACTTCAGTGTTATCAGTCATTAACCTCCCAAGGAACATCTGGACAGACTGTGACAGCTACTACTGAGGTTCCTGTGCTTTCCTCCGTTTCCCCAGTGCCATCCCAGGTGTCTACAGCTTCCACGCTTCACCTGCCTACTCCATCAAAATACGATGGAGACCCCAAAACTTGTAGGGGTTTCCTTAACCAATGTTCAGTCCATTTTGAGCTCCAACCTCAAAATTTTTCTACCCATCGTTCCAGAGTGGCCTATCTTATCTCTTTGTTTTCAGGACAAGCCCTGGCTTGGGCCTCCCCTCTGTGGGAAAGAAACGATCCAATATTACAAGATAGTGCCAAATTCATTTCTACATTCCAAAGTGTGTTCGATGAACCAGGTCGTGTGACCTCCGCTGCTTCCAGCATCCTCCGTCTACGACAAGGATCTCATACAGTAGGCCAGTACGTCATTCAATTTAGGATCTTAGCCTCTGAACTTCAGTGGAATACTGAAGCCCTAGTTGCCGCCTTCTGGCAGGGGCTTTCCGATAAAATTAAAGATGCACTGACTACTCAAGAGCTTCCCTCGTCACTTGAAGATTTGATCTCTCTATGCCATCGTGTTGATATGAGATTTCGTGAAAGAGAGGCTGAGAAAACAACTTCTGCTAAAGCACCTCTTCGTTCTAACCCTCAATTTCGTCCAGTTTCACCCTCTGTGATCCCCATGGAGATAGGACGTTCCAAATTATCTTCCGAGGAGAGGAAACGAAGAGTAAAGAATAGACTCTGTATCTATTGTGCTGATTCCACTCATATTCTCAGCTCTTGCCCTAAGAGATCGGGAAATGCCAGGCCCTAACTAGTTCTGGAGAGGTGAAGTTAGGGTCCCTGGAGTCCTCTCCATCTTCCATGAAATCTAAAGTTTGCGCCTTTGACGTTACGATTTCCTGTGCTACCAAAACCTTTGAGTCACAGGCATTGATTCGTTCCGGAGCAGCAGGAAATTTTATTTACAAATCATTAGTAAATCAATGGTCTCTACCAGTGATTACCTTAAAAACACCCATTACTGTGACGGCTATAGATGGATCACGTCTCATCAACGGTCTCATCACTCAGAGTACGTCTCCAGTAACCCTTCAGATTGGTGCCCTGCATCATGAAGAAATATCGTTTTTAATCCTTCCAGTTACGACAAGTCCAATTGTCTTAGGCCTTCCATGGCTTCAGTGTCACTCTCCCCAGATTGACTGGCGCACCCCTCAAGTCACGTCTTGGGGGTCTGAATGTCACCATCGTTGCCTTTCCCAAGTCATTCCTCTCAAAGTACAGCAATCTTCCATCTCGTCTACCTCACCGGGACTCCCTCCTCAATATGCTTCATTTACTGATGTTTTTGATAAAGCTCAGTCTGAACGTCTTCCTCCTCATCGTTCTTGGGATTGTCCGATCGACCTTCTACCTGGCAAGACTCCCCCCAGGGGCCGGGTCTATCCACTCTCGTTACCTGAAACTCAAGCTACATCTGAGTATATACAGGAGAACCTCCAGCGTGGGTTTATTCGACCTTCCACCTCTCCCGCTGGAGCTGGGTTCTTCTTCGTTAAAAAGAAGGATGGATCTTTACGCCCTTGCATAGATTTTCGTGGACTCAATGCCATTACTATCAAGAATCGGTATCCCATTCCGCTGATCACTGAGCTATTCGATCGCATTAAGGGAGCCCGTATCTTTACTAAGTTGGATCTTCGTGGTGCCTACAATTTAATCAGAATCCGTTCCGGTGACGAATGGAAGACAGCGTTTAACACCAGAGACGGGCATTACGAATATCTGGTAATGCCTTTCGGGCTGTGTAATGCCCCCGCTGTTTTTCAAGGTTTCATCAATGAGATCTTCCGGGACTTATTATATGTATGTGTCGTCGTCTACCTGGACGACATATTGATCTTTTCACAGGACCTGCCTTCTCACCACCAACATGTGGCAGAAGTCCTCTCCAGGCTACGGAAAAATTCATTGTTCTGTAAATTAGAAAAATGTTCATTCGAATTACCCCAGATTCCATTCTTGGGGTATATAGTTTCCGGAGTTGGCCTGAAGATGGATCCCGACAAGGTGAATGCTGTACTACATTGGCCCCAGCCAACTACTCTTCGTGCTATCCAGCGTTTTTTAGGTTTTGCCAATTACTATAGACGCTTCATTCAAGACTTTTCTTCCATTGCATCTCCTATTGTGGCCCTGACTAGGAAGGGGGCTAATCCTAAGCAATGGTCACCTGAGGCTCTTCAAGCCTTTCAAACACTAAAAGAGTCCTTCTCTTCGGCTCCAATCCTTCGACAGCCTGATGTGACACTCCCCTTCTTCCTGGAAGTAGATGCCTCTAATGTGGGCTTAGGAGCTATTCTCTCCCAACGCTCGGAACAGCAAAAATTTCATCCTTGTGCCTTCTATTCTCGGGGTCTCCTGCCCGCAGAGAAGAATTATACTATCGGGGACAAGGAGTTACTGGCTATCAAAGCTGCATTAGAGGAATGGAGATACTTATTGGAAGGAGCTCGCCATCCGGTGACGATCTTCACGGATCATAAGAACTTGTCATATCTCCAGTCTGCCCAATGCTTGAACCCTCGTCAAGCAAGATGGTCTCTTTTCTTTTCCCGTTTTGAATTAATAATAACCTTCAAACCAGCTGCCAAGAACAAAAAAGCTGACGCTTTATCTAGAGCTTTTGTGACGTCCTCTGATATAGAAGAGGTTTCCAACCATACCATTCTAGACCCCAAATGTATCTCACTGGCTGCTTCATCCACCAAAACGCTACCATTTGGGAAGACCCTCGTGCCTCCTACTCTAAGGAGGAAAATCCTTTCGTGGTTCCATGCCTCTCGTTTTTCTGGACACGCCGGTGAACACAAGACCTTTGAGATTCTCTCTCGAAGTTACTGGTGGCCTTCAATGAGGAGAGACGTCAAAGAGTTCATTGCTTCCTGTGAGCTATGTTCCCAGTTCAAATCCTCCCGCAGAACTCCAGCAGGGTTGCTGCGACCATTACCCATTCCGTCCAAACCGTTGACCCATATTAGTATGGATTTCGTTACTGACTTACCACCTAGTAAGAATCATAACACTATTTGGGTGGTGGTGGACAGATTTTCGAAGATGGCTCATTTCATTCCTCTGGCTGGTTTGCCTTCCTCGTCTATTCTGGCTGAACATTTCATTAAAGAGATCTTCCGTATCCATGGATGTCCGTCTGAGATTGTGTCGGATAGAGGAGTACAATTCGTTTCCAGATTCTGGCGAGCCCTTTGTAAAACCTTGGGCATACGATTAGCACTCTCATCTTCTTACCATCCGCAATCTAACGGCCAAACTGAACGTGTCAATCAAGATCTTGAGACTTTTATAAGGATGTTCTCATCAGCCAATCAAGACAACTGGGTAGAGTTGCTTCCTTGGGCTGAATTCGCCCATAACAACATGTACCATGAGTCATCATCCAAAACTCCATTTTTTGTGGTCTACGGTCACCATCCGTCTTTTCCGGAATTTCCTGCCCTCCCGCCCGCCCAAGTTCCTGCGGTGGAAACTGTTTGTCAGACCTTTAAAAATATCTGGTCTCAGGTTAAAACCTGTTTAAAGAAGACATCTATCAAATATAAATCTTTCGCAGATAAGAAGAGGCGGGCTATTCCACCACTAAAAATTGGAGATCGTGTCTGGTTATCCACCAAAAATATTCGTTTGAAGGTCCCATCTATGAAATTCGCCCCTCGTTTTATTGGTCCATATAGGATCATTCAAGTAATCAATCCAGTATGTGTGAAACTTCTTCTTCCTAAGAATCTTCGGATTTCTAATGCCTTTCATGTATCCTTGCTCAAACCTCTTATTATCAACCGTTTCTCAACTCCTCCCTCAGCTCCGCAGCCAGTTCAAGTTCATCAGGAGGAGGATTTCGAGATTACTGAGGTACTAGACGCAAAAATTTCGCGAGGAGTCCTCCACTTCCTCGTTCATTGGAAGGGCTTTGGTCCTGAGGAGCGCTCTTGGATCAAAGCTGAAGATCTTAATGCTCCTGCCCTTTTGAAGAAGTTTTATTCCAAAAATCCGGACAAGCCCGGTTCCAGGCGTTCTGTGCCCACCTTTAAAAGGGGGGGTACTGTCACTCACCGGACCGTGAGTGCTTCTTCCCGGACATTTAGGAACCGTGGCCGTCCTCCATCCTGAGGGTCTGCGCATGCGCAGCCCTTTCCTATCCTTCAGTGTATGTCCCTTTAACTTAATTGGCAGATCAGGCAACACTCCCTATATTAAGCACCTGTGGTCAACACCACGTTGCCTGATCTTGGAGTCTCATTCCCCATGAGTCTCTGAAGGTGTTCCTGTATTCCTCGTGTATTCAGCGCTGCTGATTCCTGTGGTTTCCAAACCACTTCTACCTCTGTGGTTTCCAAACCACTTCTACTACTGTGGTTCCCATACCACTTCTACCATCAACTGTATCATCGTGACTGTTTGCTGATTCCTATCCGCTGCCTCCGTGCACTACAGTCTTCCAAACCACTTCAACGCTATTATATATCATTGTGACTGTTTGCTGATTCCTATCCGCTGCCTCCGTGCACTACAGTCCTCTAAACCACATCAACGCTATTATATTTCATTGTGACTGTTTGCTGGTTTCTATCCGTTGCCTCCGTGCACTCCAGCCTTTACTTCACATCCACTCACCTGTTCCTCATCAAGTCTGTGAGCTGATTCCTATCCGCTGCCTCCGTGCACTACAGCCTCCAGCTTGCTACTCGCCTGTGTTCATCATCGTGACTGTTAGCTGATTCCTATCCGCTGCCTCCGTGCACTACAGCCTCCAGCTTGCTACTCGCCTGTGTTCATCATCGTGACTGTTAGCTGATTCCTATCCGCTGCCTCCGTGCACTACAGCCTCCAGCTTGCAACTCGCCTGTGTTCATCATCGTGACAGTTAGCTGATTCCTATCCGCTGCCCCTGTGCACTGTAGTCTCTTCTCTGCTCTCCTGTGTTTCCTCGAGACTGCTGCTCTCATTGCCATCCGCTACTCTCCGTGATCAACAGCTCCTGGTCTACTCTGCTCTCCCGTGTTCCATCGCTACTGACACCTATTGGTTGCTACTGGTTACCTCCGTGTACCCGCAGAGTCCTGCTGCTGCTGACCGCGCTATCGTCCATCTACTACTGATCCGCTCTCCACGCCTTCACGTGTCCCGCTGGTCTCTACCCTCCTGTCAGCATTGGATTCGTATCTCATCAGCTACTCCTCTGCTGGATCATCTCCATGCTCCTGGGTCCTCCATGAGTCCAGTTCCACGTGTTACTGATTCCTGTGGATTCGTGTCCCTATTGGTCTACTTACCTGTGCGCTGCACCTACTAGACCACTGCCTCATCTTTCCTGGGACTTCTCATCCAGCCGGCCTCCTGCCGCTCAGGTATCGCTGCACTCCTATCTGACTGTCTGCTTCTGAACCACGGTATGCATACTTCTCATTGACTGTGCTGGTGTATTGCATATCTTGCTGGACTGTGTTGGTTCTCCTCTGGAGTCTGCTATCCGCTGAGTCTATTGCCATCATTGACTGTGTTAACTTGTGCTGGACTACTTCAAGAGACTTTCTATATTTGCAGACCTGTTCAGTCATATATATATATATATTGTGCATGTTACTGTGGATCGTGTATAAGGTGCCTGTGTATATTCTGTGTTGCAGTCTCTCCCCGTGCACCTCCTCACATATATATTCAGTGGTACAACTTGCTGATGACAGACCACTGATCCCTGTTCCCTGTATCACCTGTTCCAGTATCCTCTCACATAGCAGTGGTACAACTTGCTACCGCAGACCACTGACTACCCGGATACCTCCACTTGGATTCCATTCCTTCACTCAGACAGCGGTACAACTTGCTATCCGTAGACCGCTGACTCTCATCACCTCCTTGTTTCTGTTGGACATTCCTCCTCACTATAGCAGTGGTACAACTTGCTATCGCAGACCACTGACTACCTTCACGTGCCCTTGTCCATACAGTTCCTCGTAGATTATTACCTCCATATTACCAGTGCTGCTAGTCATAGACTTTCCTGAGCATCTCATCATTTACCATTTCCTGTTCCGTGATCACCCAGCTACCAGAGTACCCTATTACCATCTATATTGCTCTGGTAAGCCTACCACCTGGTGATCCCTGGGTAAAGACTCCTAGTGCCCGTGACAATGTAATTGTGACAGTGAGACAGAGATATGTATTATATGTACAGAAATTATATCTGACCACAAAGTATTTGACTGTTCTCTGATGATTAAGGTGAACAAAGAAAGAAAGAAGTCTTTCTGTGAATTATGAACATTACAACCTTCATCTGTTAGTGCCTTCTAAGTGAATTAAAACATCTGATACTTGTAAAACAGATTTGCTCTTCTTGTATCGAGGTAAGTAATTTCTTAGCGGGAACGGCTTATTAGATTGATACTACGTTTTTTATTCTATCCAGCAAGTGAAACATTATGATGAAATCTTATGTGATTTTTTCTTACTGATTTTATAGATTAGCTTTCTATGGATTCCACCTTTTCTGCCCTCTGTATTTTCAATTTATTTACAGTAGATCTAGAGTGCTGTTTATTTTACTAATTTCAAATGATCATATATTAGTTATCTCCATGACCAGAACTGCAAGTGACTGGCCTAACTTGGCAACCACAGGAGGAATTTTCTATGTACTCCAAATATAGTAACTGCGCATTTATGGGATACGTATTTATTTATATAGTGATTTTAGTATAGAAATGCATTTGTATATAGATTATATTCAATAAGTGTTTGTTTTGTCAGTAATTATTGATTATTGCATTCATTTATTAAGTAGTTGTAGTTTTTGTAGCAAACGTACAGTATGATTATCAATTTCTACAAGCTAGAAATGTTATTTGCGCTTTAAATGTCCCTTTCAGGTGTAATGTTATGGTAAGCTCAGGAGCTACTGTAAAGCTAGAGTGTCCGATTTTGAAAGAGTGAAATAGTAAAGGGTGCTTACAGCACTACACTTAGCATGTATATTCAAGGATAGTATGTGAATGTTGTGTGCTAATAATATAAGATTGGTATAACAAATGGTCAAAGTTTCCTAGGGATTGTCTTAAATGGTCTGATAACTCTAAACTTCGATATTGCTGTCCTAAATTTTCAATATTCCTGGTTTCAAGCAGTTCAGAAAAAGTATACATGCTACATTTCCACACTAGAATATGTGATGGTATTTTACAGCTTGTCCACTTCCCCCCAACAGTAAAGTACCTCAAGAAAAATAAAAAAGTAAGGATAAATGTCTTACCCAGTGTAACCTTGTTTTTCACAGGTCTTAAGATCAATGAAGAGTAGCATATAGGTCTAGATACTTTAGTTTTGCGTGGAACATTTTTTTTTTTTTTTTGGCATTAGGTATGCCCAATTTTGTGTCCAACTCTATGTCACACTCATTATTTATATTTCTAGGTAGTTAAATTCCAAGGAAGATCATACTCTGCCTAGCCCACTGAAGTATGAGCAATCTGCTCCACGAGGGCTGTATTTTATTCAGAGCTAGAGCAACAGACTTTTCTATGTTGACTGTGAATCCAGTGATTACACCAAATTGTGTATAAAGAAATAGGTATTCTGTGAACGCCGCTAAAATAATAATATTTTCACTCACCTAGATTCCCTATTATAAATCCGTTGTTTGTAAGATTCTAAGGAGAGGGTCCAAAGCCAAATGAAATAATAATGGAGATAGTGGGCAACCCTGGTGTGTCCCTCAAGTCTTGACTATATTATCACCCATTGCATCATTGATAATTAAAGAGTTAATTGGTTTATTATAGAGATAGCCAATGAAGTGAAAGAAGGTGGAGCCAAACAACCATTTAACAAATATATTTTGAAGATAGGACTATGATTTTGTCATTTGTAATTGTTTGATTTTGGTTACCTAGCCAAAGTGTTTACTGAAGTATGGTCAAATCGATGAGGAATGTTTTAAAATGAGTTGCCATAGGTTTTGTCTTAGTAGGCATATTAAGGCCAGCTATATTCCAAGTAACAATTTTCAATTAGTTGGATGTGATTATAGTGAAATGTAGCCAACAAGTTAATCAGTATTTAAACATTTTCCTCTAATGGTATTCCACAAAATATTCTGACTTGTGTGAATTATTTTACTTTGTAGTTCAATAGTATTTTGGAGCCCTAGAATAGTGTGTCGTAATCAACGTCTCTTGCTCCAAATAAATTATCCTTTTAGTTTTAGAATCTAAAATACTCACATAGAATTGAACATATGTTTTTTGCCATAAAACACCCATTTCTGTAATGTGCATGAGCACCCAAAATGAGTATGTTTATGTCTATATGCAGATTTTTAGAAATACTGCTTCTTACACTGGAGAGGTATATCAGGGATTGGCAGGAATGGGAAGGTGTAAACCGAGTACAGTAAGGGAATGTTCACATAATTGTGACACAATTAGATTTGGACACACCCACAGATATGCCATTTAGGAAGCGTATCACCTACAGATGCTAAAGGGTTTGTGCAACAATATCAATGATGATGATAATTATTAACTGCAATGTCCAGTCAGTTCTGATTGGCTGATTGTGTGTTGATCTTTCCAGCTCATAGTACTTAATTCCATATATTTACATTACTTACTTGACATTTCCATTTGAACTACTGTTGAAATTAAGATTTCCCTACATGTAAATATTGTACATGTGTATTTTTCCCTATGTATGTTTTTGGTCACATATGTGTTGACCTCTAAATGAGCCATTAAATGAGAAATAACTGTATTGATATATTGTCAGTTTGTCGCGTAATGAGTTCCATTGTAGTTTAATCTACTGTTAACGGTTTCCGTTACAAGGGAATGGTGTCCTGAGGAGTTGTCAGAAACATCATAGATGTGATCTGTGCATAGAGTGAAACCTGTGTATGATTGTAGGTTAGTGATAGTTTGTATTGCATACACCAGGGTCAACGGAGACCTAGGTAATTAATCCCAAAAGGTAAGTCATGACTAAATCCCCACTGAACCCTTTCCTCTACCTGCAGATCTATTACAAGGACTAACCAACTCAACTGACACTACTGCACCATTAAACCTTCCAATATCTGTCTGAAAGCAGATAGGTTAGGTTGTTTGAATAAATTCAGGATTGAGATTCTAGATGTGCCATTCAGATGTTCAGACCCTTGTATTATGTGCAGACATGCGAATACAATGTGTCTGCTACAATACTTAGTAAATCTGCTATCTCCAAGGCTGTTAATCTGATCACACACACTTCATTTATGTAGGTATCTACACATCTCATCTCTGCCCCTTATCAAACTTTATGGCCCCTTCTTTGTAGTCAATAGTGTGACTAGGGTATAAATTATGATGGAGGATGGCTGAATCTGGATCACAAACACTGAGCAGGATCTGTGGATCCATCAGTGATGGAAGTTTTTGGCGTACGGCGCTGTGTGTCATCATTTCCCCTGCTGACATCACGTCATGTGGTGCATTATATGACATGCACATTGTCCCACGTGTGCAGCCAGGATGAGAGCCTGCCTCTCCAACAAAGTACCGGATAGAGAAGGTAAATGTGCATTAGAGGGGTCCTAATGCAACAACATGCATTTATGTCCCTTTTCAATGTTTCAATAGCTTTTGCAGTGGTTGCTCATATTATTAGATAGTTCATCATCATCCTCATTTCTATATTTATATAGCTCCACTAAGTCCACTGCGTTGTACAGAGAACTCACTCACATCAGTCCCTGCCCCAATAGAGCTTACAGTCTAAATTCCCTAACATACACACACACAGAGACAGAGAGCTTAGGGTCAATTTGATAGCAACCAATTAACCTACTAGTATGTTTTTGAATTGTGGGAGGAAACCGAAGCGCCTGGAGGAAACCCACGCAAACATGGGGAGAACTTACAAACTCCACACAGATAAGGCCATGGTTGGAAATTGAACTAGCTGTGAGGCAGAAGTGCTATCCACTAAGCCACCGTGCTGCTCCACTAATAACTGCAGACTATAAGACCAACAATGCATTTTCTTGAATTGATAGTTCTACTTTTTTTTAAAATTGTTAGGATAATTCCCATTGAGATGATGAGACCCCCTAGAGCCACTTGACAAGGTCTTCACTTTTCTTGTTGAGTGCGATATGCTCTTGAATTCTCAGTTGACTCCAGGACTTGACTCATTGTAGTAGTGAGAGCAAAGACCAATAAACAATTTAAGATCAGGGGTAGACAGTGTACAAAAGCAGAGTCCAGTAAATTATCCGAGGTCCGTGGCACAAGAGAGAAGCAGGATTCAATTTTTAACCTTGGTCAGAACAGAGAGGCACATGCTAACAAAGGTTCAGCACACTGATTTAGAATAAACAGGAGAGGACAGCTAATAAAGCCTGGAGATCCAATGAGGTGAAGACTGGAAGACAAGCCTCCTGATCCTATAGCCCACCTAAGGAATGTGCCTCTTAACCTAGGACTCAGAAGCATCTGTGAACAGAACCTGGCCTGTTGTTAGGAGACCAGGAGAGGAGCATAAAAATCCAATCCAGCAACACTAGTTGCAATCAATTAGCAACTGGTACTGTAAGTCAGAAGAAAGATGTCACCATTATTAATATGCAAAGCACACAAGAGTGGCGGATTATGTATCTATCATGGGAGTTCTATGGAGGTTTGCCATATGTCAGCTGCTTAATAATTTTCACTCTGTTATCGACCTTTTGAAAGGATACTCTTCAACAGTTTGCTATTATTGGTGGCAGTTTGTTCAGAGCGTTTTCTTTGCAGCCTGCGAATTGCTGCTAATCTAGCTGCCTCAAGGATCGAGCGGTCCTTTTATACTAAAGAGCCCCATTAGTGAAGGATGAAGTTGAATCCTCCCCGCTGGTGTTACAATTTAATAATGAGAGACGCCCCTATTCAAGATTGTGAGCACATTTATGGCACTGTTGTAAGCAGAGAACCATTAAGGAACCTCACCCATTATATGTTAGGAACCCCATATCCAGTACAGCAAAACCCAGAGTCTGCTCCGAAATGTCTGGTGTTCACTGTTGGCCCTAGTGGTGGGGACAGGCTTGGCTGCAGACAAACAGAGGGTCGTGATATTTGCACTTGCTTGGGAGAACCCAGGAATAGAGTTACTGAGGCCGTAGAGTAGGAAGTGCAGGAGGGGGCCAGGAGAGACACCGAGTGGATGGTGTCAAGACTGATATATCACTCATGGCCACTGGAATAAATAAAGGAACAGCTGATAGAGAAGTCCTTTGATACACAGCAACATCCGTACCGGTGCTTGTCCGGAAAGGAACGGAACTTGCAGTGATAGGTAAAAGATGATGACACTGAACATAGGCAGTAACCAAGGGTAACTACAACCTACAATACCGGTGAGAGTACGGAGTTTTTAGGGAAATATTTCTTAGGCGGTTGCCAGGGGTAAATGCAACCCACAGTACCGGTGAGAGTCAGGAGATTTAGGGGTAACAGTTCTTAGGCAGTTGCCAGGGGAAACTACAACCCACAGTACAGGTGAGAGTCTGGAGATTGGAGGGAAACAGTTCCATGGCGGTTGCCAGGGGTAACTACAATTATAGGTACACGGTGATATATGTAAACAGTCAATAGTACCTGTGGCAAGTTCGAGTCCGGAGCCAAAAGAAGATTGTTAAAATCTGAGCGCAGAGATGCTGCAGGGGCTGCGTCTCCGTATAATGTAGGATGAGCAGAGGAGCTGCAGATCACGCCGGAGTCATGCCTGGGAGCACGACTTTATCACGATCCAGGAGAAAACTGACTGTAACTGGTGAGTAGATAGTAGAATCGTCAGGAACAGAATCAGTTCTGGTACCAAGGATATCAACACAGAAGAAAAGGCAAAGCAGAGCCGAGTCCGTACACAGGGAAATCCAATGAAGAGTAGTCAGGAACGGAAACGGTCTGGTACACGGGAATACACTAAGCCGGCAGAAAACAACAGGAGCAGGTAACGGGGCAAACACAAGGGAGCAGAACACTAAGGTAAACGTATTACCGGCAATCCTGCAGAGGATTAGCTGGCTATTTAAGGAGAGCAGAACCAATAGGCTGCAAGTGATAATGAGGAGCCAGGTGAGTGAGCTCAGAGAAACAGGCTGGCCAGGTGAGGCATTACCTAGAAATGACAGCATGAATGAGGGCAGATTCTGACAGAGAACAGACCTAACTGACCCTATCTAAGACCTACATAATCTATCTATCTAATCTATCTGCCTATCTAATCTACCTAAACTATCTATCTAATCAATCTAAGAACTAAACTAACTACCTATCTAAACATTCAAGTGGCTATTGAATACCTACCAAACTACCTACCTACCCCTAACAAACTATCTATCTACCTATCTCTAACTAACTATCTATTAACCTTCAATCGAAGGACTGTCAGCTTGTGTGGGCTGGGAAGATTCTTCCTGAGCAGAAATACACACCGCCCTGATAACTATAACATAAAGCAAATCATTCTTAATTCAGG